>NC_092760.1:76467788-76770818 GCF_047496795.1 Chiloscyllium punctatum
ATGTGCAGGTTAATTGAATTGGCCATGATAAATTGCCCACAGTATTCAGGGATGTGTAGGTTAGCTGCATTATTCAGGGTAAATGTAGAGTGGGGGAATGGGTCTGGGTGGATTGCTCTTTGGAGGGTTGATGAGGACTTGCTGAGTCAAAGAGTCTGTTTCCACACTGTGGGGATTCTATGAACCACAGGACCATTTAGCACAACACAGCCAAGTGTTTTCTCCTGCCTCATCCCATCCTCATTGTCCGATTCTAGCCACATATGTTGTTTTTTAATGTCTTGTATGATTAGCCAGCTTCCTCCCAAATGCAATTATATTAGTCACTAACCCCTGTGGCAGGGAGTTTCATTTTCTCACAATTCTCTGAATACAGAAGCTTCTCGTGTACACTAGGTAAGCTATATTGAGTTCTAGGAGACTGAACTACTGCCTGAATCTTCTGCTCAAGTTAGAAGTGAGAGATGCTGAGACTGAAGAATTCTAGATATATTTGAATATAGGTTGATACAATTTTTAACACATTTCTGCCATTCAAGTAAAAACAGTTTGCACAGCCCACAATTTATACTGTGACTCAGAACAACAGCCCAATGCCCTCAGCATTTTGTGTTCACATAGCACATCTAACTGTTAAAACTTCCCCAAGGGCTTCAAAGGAGGGGAGTGAAAAGAAAATCTGGAGATATTGAGGACATATTAAAGCTTAATCACAGAGATATATTTTCAAAGAGGCAATGTTTAAGAAAGAAAATTTAAGGCAGCTCATAAAAAACATTCCCTCCAGTGTGGAAACAGGCTATTTGGTCCATCCAGTCCATCCTGACCCTCCAAATAACATCCCACCCAGGCCTATATTTCCCATGGCTAATCCACCTAGCCTGCAACTAGGGCAATTTAGCCTGGCCAATCCACCTAACCTGCACATCTTTGGACTGTAGAAGGAGAACAATGCACCCAGAGGAAACCCACAAAGACACAGGAAGAATGTGCAAACTCCACACAGAGTGTGGAGTCAAACCTGGGGCCCTGCTGTGAGGCAGCAGTCTAACCACTGAGCCACTGTGTTACCCCAGTTGAAAGAGTACTCAGCCATAAATTTTAAAAAATCATGGACGTAAAATAATTGGTTGCAAGGCTGGAGGAGGTTAAAGAGAGTGTGACTGATAGGCTCATAGAGTGATTCAAAAAATATTGAGGTATTGTTAGTTTGGGAGCCAAGGTAAGTTTGCCAGTGTAAAGACTCCATGTCATTTTGAATAATGGCAGCAGTATTTGGGAAATATTGGTTTGAACTTCAGACCGAAATGAAGAATTATAACATGATCGGCTTAGTATTCTATAGATGAGCACAACAGAGTGTATATTATTTAAGAATCAGACTTTAAGGCAAGATGTCAGGTCACTGGACATATTGTACGCACCAAATATAGATTGCTATCTATAAACATCAAGGAAAGTAAAAGCACAAGAACTGTGCAAAACCCAGTATGTTCGAATGTGAATATAATTCCAAGAAAAATGTCGACTGATGAAAAAACACATGCTTTCTTTTAATGACAGTAAAACATTTAGCTGGATATGGAATGCATACCCTCTTTGAGGCCATTAACCTTGGGCAATGAACTCAAACTGAGAGACTGTCCCAGTGGGAATGATCTGACTAATAGTCGTCGAAAGCTTATTGAGTGAAAAAAATTCAGCTTCAGCATAGAGTATGGTGTGAATACAGAGAATTAAAATAGGAACTGTTGGCAAAGTGATCAATAGACCAGAAGAAAGCAAAGGAAATCATAATGAGCAAGATAACCGGAGCTAACAACTCTGAGATGTGTTCAAGAATCTCGAAATATTGTCGCTCTTGCTCACCATAGAGATGAGCTAATGATTGACAATTGGAAATGAATGCACTTTTATACAAGCAATAAATAAAACCTGATCCAAATCCTTCAGAAAACTGGAATAACTATGTAAAGTTGGGAATACATTAGGTCTGATTTCTCACACCAAAACTAAGCTCCGTTTGTGTGTGGAAAAGTGAGATAAATCTTCCAGGTGTGTGTGGGACAGACACAGTGGGGAGTAGAAGGGTATGGAGTTAAGGTGTGGGCAGGGATGGGTTGGCAGTGGGATGATTTTGGAATTCTTCATACCTCGGTGATATTCTGCTTTCATTTGGTCTGCCTTTGCCTCCAGCCTTCATTAGGTCATAGTGTAAGCTGCAGCACAATGATGCTTCTTCAATTCAATAACACACATGTTTGCATTGAGGAAATCTAAACCCTGCATTGGTTTTGCTTAAACGTTGTTTTCGGTTCTGATGAATAGAGCCACAAAGTTCAAAAGTTAAGGAGCAAGAATAAATGTAAGAAAAATTTGCTTTTGACTACTTTGTGTAATTCTGGATATTCAATTATCAAATTTTGATAGACTTTTGATCATTGGAAATTGATATAAGTGGCAAGTAACATTCACACCACACAAATACCAGGCTATGACCAGCACCAATAAGAGACAATCTAAGCACCAGATGTTGACATTCAATGGTGTTCCCATTTCTGAGTCCCCCACTATCATCATCCTGGGGGTTATCATTGACCAGAAACCCAGCTGGACTCACCACATAAATGCAGTGGCTATAAGAGCAGGTTCGAGGCTCGGAATAAGCAGGAAGTAACTCTCCTCCTGATTCCCCGAAGCCTGTCCACCATATACAAAGCACAAGTCAGGAGTGATGGAATATTGTCCATTTGCCTGAATGAGTGTAGCCCCAACAACACTCAAAAAGCTTGACACCATCCAGGAGAAAAGTTCGCTTGAATGGAAATACATCCATGAACATCCACCCCCTCCACTATTAACATTCAATCGCAACAGTATTATTCATAAGGTGCTCTGCAGAAATTTACCAAAGATCCTCACAGCACCTTCCAAACGCATAACCACTTCCATCTAGGAGAGGGGCAGCATGCACATGGAGCACCTCGACCTTCAAGTTCCCCTCCAAGCCATTCACCGTCCTGACAGCCCATCTGACCAGCCCATCTTTATTCTCTTGTAATCTGAGGTTATCCTCTTCACTATCCACCACCTCACCAATTTTCATATCATTCATAAGCTTACTGATCAACCCTCCTACATTCTAAATCATTTATATAAACATTACATTGCAAGGGCCCCAACATGGAATCCCATTGCACACTGTCTTCCAGTCAGAAAAAGACCCCTAAATCAATATCAGCAGCATCCTGACATTTAGCCAATTCTTTTTCTAATTAGCCAACTTTCCTTGGATCTCATGGGTTCTTTTCTTTTAATTTATTCACTTGTGGGATGTGGGCATCGCTAGCTGGCCAGAATTTATTGTCCACCCCTAGTTGCCCTTGAGAAGGTGGTGGTGAGCTGAATTCAAGTGGGTGTTGCATTTTAAACACAACGGTTCTCATATGCTCACAAAATAAAAACAGAAATTGCTGGGAAGTCTCAGCAGGTCTGGCAGCACCTGCGAAGAGAAATCAGAGTTAATGTTTCGGGTTGTGGTTCTGAAGAAGGATCACCAGGCCCGAAACGTTAACTCTGATTTCTCTTCACAGATGCTGCCAGACCTGATGAGCTTTTCCAGCAGTTTCTGCTTTTGTTTCTGATTTACATCCACATAGCTCATGGTTTTTATTTAGTTCACTGCTGGCTGAGCATTTTCCAGCTGCAGTCCTTATATTACTGTAATGACCCCTTCAAGGCCCACATGGAATCAGTAATTAATCTCCTTGTGGACCTCACTGAGTACGAGTTTCCCTGGTAACAGGCAATGACCTTTACAACTGGAACTCATCACCTGAAGCCCTGTTTTCAAAGCAGATCCAGAAGAGGGCTTTTGTAGTACAGTGGTAGTATCCCGAACCCTGAACCAGGAAGCCCAGGTTCAAGTCCCACCTGCTCCAGAGATGTGTAATAGCATCCTTGAACAGGTTGATCAGGAAAATAAGTTAAGTTAAAAATTTCAAAGCGGACACAAGGGCCCTCTTGTGGCGCAGCGGTAGTGTCCCTCACCCTGGATAGGGAGGCCTGGGTTCAAATCACACCTGCTTCAGCATTCTGATAAATGGTTGATTAGAAAGATAGGCTAATATTTTTTAAAGAGTGTCTCAGAAGGGGCTGAGAGTGTGGTGCTATAAAAGCACAGCTGATCAAGCAGCATCTGAAGAGTAGGAGAATTGACATTGCGGGTATAAA
This sequence comes from Chiloscyllium punctatum, assembly GCF_047496795.1. NCBI lineage: Eukaryota > Metazoa > Chordata > Chondrichthyes > Orectolobiformes > Hemiscylliidae > Chiloscyllium > Chiloscyllium punctatum. The sequence goes on from NC_092760.1 coordinate 76,472,022, forward strand.
CCCTTCATCAGGAATGATGAAGGTCTTATGCCCAAAACATCGATTCTCCTGCTCTTTGGGTGCTGCCTGCCTCACTGTGCTTTTCCAGCACCACACTCACGACTCTGATCTCCAGCATCTGCAGTCCTCGCTTTGTCCAGTATCAGAAGGAGCCTTCCTGTAGCCCTCTTTAAATAAATAACAAATCACACGCACCAAGGGATTGGTCTAAAGAACACTGTCTCAGGCTGGGAATAGCCTAATACCCACGAGTAGTAGCTCTATTTTAGTGTTCAACAATAAATTATGCTCTTTATCAGTCAGGCTTCCTGAATTATTACACTTACACAATTATGGGTGGCACGGTGGCACAATGGTGGGCACTGCTGCCTCACAGCACCAGAGACCCGGGTTCAATTCCCGCTTCAGGCAACTGTCTGAGTGGAGTTTACACGTTCTCCCCGTGTCTGCGTGGGTTTCCTCCGGGTGTCCCAGTTTCCTCCCACAGTCCAAAAATGTGCAGGTTAGGTGAATTGGCCATGCTAAATTGCCCATAGTGTTAGGTGAAGGGGTAAATGTAGGGCAATGGGTCTGGGTGGGCTGCTGATCGGAGGGTCGGTGTGGACTTGTTGGTCCGAAGGGCCTGTTTCCACACTGTAAGTAATCTAATCTGAAACACAAACAGTGAAGGGCATAATTGAAAAAAGGTGCTGGAACATAAAGGTTGTCAGTGAAAAGATTGACAGAAATTTAAAGGCTATCAAGGGTCAGCAGAAGGGTCAGGAGGTAAGACAACCATTCGGTTTACTATTGAATGACAGTGCAAGTAGAAGGGCTGAATGGCCTTTGCCTCTTCCTAATCCATATGTAAATATGTAAACCTAATAGGGTAAAAACAATAACTGCAGATGCTGGAAAGCAAATACTGGATTAGTGGTGCTGGAAGAGCACAGCAGTTCAGGCAGCATCCAACGAGCAGCGAAATCGACGTTTCGGGCAAAAGCCCTTCATCAGGAATAAAGGCAGTGAGCCTGAAGCGTGGAGAGATAAGCTAGAGGAGGGTGGGGGTGGTAGAGGAGGGTGGGGGTGGGGAGAGAGTATCCCCACCCCCACCCTCCTCTAGCTTATCTCTCCACGCTTCAGGCTCACTGCCTTTATTCCTGATGAAGGGCTTTTGCCTGAAACGTCGATTTCGCTGCTCGTTGGATGCTGCCTGAACTGCTGCGCTCTTCCAGCACCACTAATCCAGTGTAAACTTAATAGGCCTCACTGAAGTTTGCACAGAAGTAAAAATAATTGCACAAAATTTTCTTAACACATATTGAACAAAATGACTAAAAGACTGGACATAAAATAAATAAAATGAGCAAGTAACACTACTGCTCAAAGTTTACAGAAATTTAACAGCGGAAGGAACCACACGACAAATAGTATAAAAAGACTGAAGCAGGCGATAAATGTGATTAGATTGCATTGGATTATCCCACTCGCCTACATCAGTGAGCTGGAAATTATGGGATGAAGGTGTGCTTTTCCTTTGCCAGCTGTGAAGATCCAAACTGTAATGAATTTGCGAGGTCATCATAAATGAAAAGTGTGTAACTACCTTAATAAGCTCTGATTAGCACTACATTGGCAGTCTTGTGAACGGCTAGAGGATTCGCAGCCTGAGAAACAAAATCTATGTTGGCTATTTGCTTAAGCAATCCAAAGCCATACCTAGTACTCCACATTCTCCTCATGACCCTGTGCCTTACTCTGCTTTTTGTTTTATTTTCCTTTAACCAGTACCATGGTCTATGTCACACACATTTGCAAATAATTCAATGTTCCACCAAACGTTTGAATGAAGGGCTTGTCCTTAATTGTTCTCCTCATTCAGCTTGTGACAGTTTTAAGCTGTTGGCCCATTGAATTCCAAGCTGAGTGTGCAATCTATCAAACTAAAAACAGATGCGGTATCTTTAACATTAGCATTTCCCAATCCTGTCCCAACCTTAGTCAATCTACATGTTTATGTTCTCCAGAGTTTTGTGGGCCCGTTCTAATATAGTGCAGCCACGTGTGAAAGCTGCAACTGCAGCTTAACTAATGATTTGCAAAAATGTCTGTGAAACAGGAGGTGCTTGTTCTGGAAAAGGGTAAAGGTGACTTTCTTACACCTGAACTAATGAGAATGGATGCCAAAAATGGAAAATTCCTATTCTTCAGCAACAACAGCTTTCAATTTAATGAATTCATGAAACATAATTTAAAAATCAGCAGAGCCTTTCTGCAAGTGATGTCAAGGATGAGGTCATAGCTCTCCGATTTTACTATTCTCCTGCAACACCAACCCACCCCTTCACTGTCAGAGTCCAAACAGGTCTCCTCTCCATAACAATCCCCACTTCTTCTACCTTCTTTGAAGAGCATTCATTAAAGTCAGTTTCAATAGTGTTCTTGACATGTTATGAACCCACATGACAAACTAACCTGCAAAATCTGATTAATAGCAAACTTAGGAGATGCCCTCCAATGGTTTCTCACCCACCTGATCAACGCATAATGTTTTTTTCAGCAAAAATCAAATAATGCTGGAAATGGTGGCACAGTGGTTAGCACTGCTGCCTCACAGCACCAGAGACCCGGGTTCAATTCCAGCCTCGGGCGACTGTCTGTGTGGAGTTTGCACATTCTCCTCGTGTCTGCGTGGATTTCCTCTGGGTGCTCCGGTTTCCTCCCACAGTCCAAAGATGTGCAGTTTAGGTGAATTGGCCATGCTAAATTGCCCGTAGTGTTAGGTGAAGGGGTAAATATAGGGGAATGGGTCTGGATGGGTTACTCGTCGAAGGGTTGGCGTGGACTTGTTGGGCCAAAGGGCCTGTTTCCACACTGTAGGTAATCTAATCTAATCTAATCTAATCTAATCTGAAATAAAAACAGAAAATTGCAAGAGAGACTCAGCAGGTCCAGCAACCTCAGTGGAGAGAAAGCAGAGTCAACGTTTCGGGTGCAGCAACCCTTCCTCAGTTCTACCAGAACTGCTGAGTTTTCTCCAGAAATTCCTGTTTTTGTTATGCATTTTTAAAAAATAATTGTTGTATTATTTTTACCATCTGCCTTCTCAGTCACTGGAGCAGATCTGGCAGAAAGCTACTGTCTTTCATGTGTTTGTGGTTAATAACCTTGGTGGGAGGGAGCAGCTATAGGCTCCAATAAAAAAATATATAAACCTGTAAAATAGGAACAGGAACAGGTCTTTAAATCCTTCAAACCAGTTCCACCATTTAATACAATGTAGACGAGGTGAAGGCTTGGTGGATGTTGTCACTGGACTGTTAGTCCAGAGACCCAGATAATGTCCTGGGGCCCCGGGTTTGAATCTGGTCAGAGCAGATGGTGAAATTTGAATTCAACAAATGTCTGGAATTAAGAATCTAATGATGACCATGAAACCATTGTCAATTGTTGGGGAGAAACCCATTGGGTTCACTAATGTCCTCTAGAGATGCAAACTGCTATCCTTTCCTGGTCTGGCCACCATGTGACTCCAGACACACAGCAATGTGGTTGACTCTTAACTGCCCTCGAGGCAATAAAGGTTGGCTTAGCCAGGGACACCGTCATTTCATGAATAAATAAAATAATGCTTGCCATCCAACTCTGGACCCTGTTTCTGATCTCTGTCTCCCCATATACTTTGATCCCCTTAGTCCTAAAAATTATACCTAACTCATTCTTCAAAGCATTCAATATTTTTACATCAATACCTTTTTGTGGCAGACAATTCCACTGGCTCACCACTCTCTGGGTGAAGATAACCCTCCTCATCTCAGGCCAAAATGGCCTCCCATGTGTGATTAGACTGTGACCCCCTGGTTCTGGATCTCAGCTGGCAGAATGCTGGGCTTGATAACTGGGGGCATGGCTGGAAGTGGTGCCACTCTGAGAAAGGCTTAATCTCACACTTCTCCCCCTTCAATCAATGCCCTTCTTTTGTATCGGGTGTCTCACTAAATTTCAGTGATTTGAGAGACAGCAGGTTATAGAAGTTGATCATTTCCATTACTTCCCCACTCAGAGCCATATCTACTTGAGGAATGAATTTCACATTTATGGAGTCCTAAGTCTGTAAACAGGTTATGGGGTTTCCATCAAAACTGCAGAGTACACTAACTTGACCATTTATAGAGGTGCATCCCCATTTTATGCCAAGTCAGGAGTCATGTATCATTAGAGTGCCAAATTAAAAAATAATTGGCTTTCCTTTAATGAATTAACGCATCAAGTTGGATTAAGTTATATGGAAAACTGTATTTAGAGTAAACAGAATAATGAAGCAAATTAGACAGCTGCAATTAGCTAATTTAGAAAATGTGTATTGTAACCATTGAAGGGCAAGTAAACATGCGACTCTAAGCTATGGAGACTTTTTTCTCGAATACAGTATTAATGCAAATAGTTTAAATTATTTTGTTGATGAGCCAATGTTGTCTGATTAAAGCTTGACGCCTCATTTTATTCCTTGCATCTTCGTTCTGATTAAGCGTAATTTATGCAACCATTATCTTCATTGTGATTTTGTTCACTTTGATTTGATTGCAACTTAAGAAGTAGCGCTTTGTACTTTGTTAAGCCAACAACCCAAAATATTCTTTGAATGCCTCAAATTCAAAAAAAAGTGGGATCTGCAAAATTAAATTTCAGTACTTCTGAACCAATTGTGTGATAAACTGCCAACCAAATTCGGGAATATGCCCAATTTGTCTGTGACAGTTTTAAGAATGTGCCTGTCATGATCTAAAAGTGCAGGCATTGGGTGAAAGATGTGGGGAAGTGAAAATTGTAACAGTGTTAAGGGTAGGAGGTGCAAAACAGCAGAAGAAAGAGGTGAAATGATGGTAATCACAAGACTAGAGGATGATGATAGACTGAAAGAGCCCATTTGGCCCATTATTGCTATGCTGGCTCTCAAAAGGAACACTTCTGCTCTTGTCACTGTCCCTGCATCATCCTCCAGCCCTGTTCATTCTTCCTTTTCAGGTAACAATTCAACTCACTCATGAATGCTTCAATTGTACCCGCCTCCACCAGACCCTCTCAGATTCATGAATGGAAATGTTTGTCCTCATGTCACCATTCCTCCATTTTGTCAGTTACCTTAAATCTTTGGGGCTCCCAGCCAAAGGAAACAATCTCTCCAAATCTATTCCTTTCAGACCTTTCATGATTTTGAACACATTTATCAAATCTCCTCTTAAGTCTCTCCTTCAGACAAAGCAGCCAAATCTATCCATGTAACTGATTGCAACTGAAGTGATGTAGTGATTGTACAAGAGTGAAAGGCAGTGTCGTGAGGAAAAAAAACGTAAAACTCTAACCTCGACGACTGTGCCGAGGTCATTAAACTTGCCTTGGCAGTGTTCTCACATCCTGGGAGCTAAACTATTCACATTGATCTCCATAACCACTTCTCCTGGCAGGCAAGGGAGCTGTTACCTCGAGGGCTTTCTAGCCCCAGGCTGCATGCTTGATCCATTATAACGAGCTGTCAGTACCAATTTCACATAGTCCCTGTGCTCACATGAACTGGCATGTGTGAGCCTGTTTTTCAAATGTCAGGTCTACTGTATTGCGGATGCGATATTAATTCTATGAAATTAAAACAGGAAGAATATTTGTCCTGTGTTAAGAATACAAGATGCACCATACTGATTGAACAAGAAAGACTAATGGTTTTAGAGGAGCAATCATTAATGTACAATGCAAGTAATTGGAATCTCAATGCTGATTGCTCTGCATGACTTCTCTAGTCGTTATGCCCAAAAATAGTCATGCTGATTAAAGTCTGACCATCCGTATCTCTACAGCTGATGTGGCACACCTGAAGCAACAAGTAATGTTTTCAATGTGCTGTTAAAACTGTAGAATTTGGCAACCGACGAAGACTGCCATTCTAGTTCATCAACTCCGTGTTGATTTCTTCCATTATCAGAGTGAAGGCATTTGGTTCTCAGGGTCTGTGTCTGGCAACTTTATTTTGTCTTGTAAAAGGAAGTGGAATAAATAAGAAAGAACAAGCAGTAGGTAATGTCAGATTACATTTGCTTTTGTTTTCAAAATAATGTCAAAATTAGGGAGGATTTTGCCTCTTTGAATGTTGTTGGAAGACAATTCGATTACCTGATTTTCTATATTTTATGTAATTCTTTGTTATGTGTTTCCTTGGGTGTCATAGAGTCAAATGTTCATTATATTTTCTTATTGTATGGGTTTATAAGCTTTTAATATTAGGGGCGTGTTCCTGTTTGCAGGACATCTGTCAATGCCAGTGTTACAACAGATGGTAACGCAGAATCATGTAGCCTTCCAATTTCAAAACAAAGCTAATAATCATTTACTTGTGATTAGGGCCCTTGAATGAACATGTGAGTGTCATGTCAAATGATATCAAGATTATGATTCTAGAAAAAGGAGAGGAATAATTGCGATTGACACCATGTCATATGTTCTACTGTCACGTCCTCACAAGTAAAAATGTTAAATTCTCGAAAGAGTGTCTGTAATTTACACGTGCTTGACTGACAGCGAGTATTGAACTGAAAATGGTGCACGCGAGATGAATCATTAACAAGGAATTTAACTGTTCTTTCCACTTCGTAAAGATTCTCTGGTGTGAGCAATGGTAGAAGCTAGTTTTTGCATGGCACTTAATCGTGGTGATTCTGTAAATTGTGCAGTAACTGATGGTGTATTTGAAATACAGTCCGAGTCTGCAGAAAGTTGAAAATTCCAGCCTATTTTAGAAGCAGTCAAATCAAATCAAAGAGTCAGTTTTGGCACAATGTTGTTTTTGACAAGTAAGCAAAATAAATCAAATTCAAGTAATTTGCTAATGTTAGATCTTTAGAATTGTGCAGAAGGGTTTGGGTGGGTTACTCTTCGGAGGGGCTGAAGGGAAAACCTCGATTAATATGTTGCAGAAAAATAAATGTTTCTTGTCATAAATGTATTAATTCCTGAGAATGGAATAATTGGTGTGTTAGTGAGGCAGCCACTGTCCATTAATGCAGGACAATTGGATCTGAATTACTAGTTTTGAGAATATGGTACCACTCATTATTTCTATCTGTATGCTGTTCTCCAAAAGCTAACAATGTGTGCCAAAGTATTGGCATTTTTGATGCAATACAATTGATTAGAATGGTCTTCAGCTCAACTGTTGAATGACAATTTAGTGCAGAGGCTGCATTAACTGGTGTTAGATATGGAGTCCGCAATCATGGTACATATTTATTGATGTGCTAATATTTGATTGCATCCAGAGACTGTTTTCTTTGCTGCATTGCAATTCAAATGTTGAAAACTGGCAGAGCTAAGCTCTTGCATGAAAGACTCATTTTCAGCTCAAACTTCCACCTTCTTCCCTTTCCCAACCTGTCTCCAGCTGACTTCAATTCAACCATGAGTCCTGTTTCTTTCCTGAATTAGATTCGATTCCCCACAGCATGGAAACAGGCTCTTCGGCCCAACAGGTCCACACCAACCCTCTGAAGAGTAACCCACCCAAACCTTTTTCCCTTTGACTAATGCACCTAATTGACAATTTTAAGCATGGCCAATTCACCTGACCAGCATATCTTTGGACTGTGGGAGGAAACCGGAGCACCCGGAGGAAACCCACACAGACACGGGGAGATTGTGCAACCTCCACATAGATAGTCTCCCGAGGTTGGAATCCACTGAGCCACAATTGTCCCAGTCTCCACAAAACAGTCTCTTTATAACAAGATATACATATCATGGGAGTGCAAAGAACAGAGGTCATGATGACAATCATCCATTGGCATCACTTTCAGACACAAAGAACAATCAGGCAATTTCAATGTTCAACAGCACTATCCTAGAATTCAGAGGCAGTAAGAAACTTCACCGATTGGATGATAAATAGGCATCTCATTCAAATTAGTCAATCACAGCAATTTAGTCATGTTATGGACCAAGCAAAATATTTTAAGAAAGTAGCCTAGACCCTAACTTTTTCTTATTTAAAAAGCAGATGTGAAGTGTATATTCCAGGTGGGATGAAGCTGGTCAAACCCCTTGGCTTTAAACAAAACAGAATTTATTTAAACACTACAATTGAAACATGAACAAACGAAAACAGCATTTAGAATAACTTAACTATTTGAAAACTCAGCTGACTCAATATTGCAACTTAACGAAGGAGCTGTTCCAATTCCCGTAACATCCCATAAACACAGCCCTTGGCAAAAGGTAAACTCAAACACAGGTTCTTACAGGCAGCAGAGATTTCAGAGAGAGAAGCCAGTCAAGAATCATCTGCTGAAGCATGGAGCCTTTTTCTGTGCCTGCTACCAGCAGATTCTCTATTAAAACTAAAGCCAAACTGGAAAAAGCCTGAACTGGGAGAACTGGTCACTCCCCTGCGGTTGCTAAAGCAGACAATTCACCACCTCTGCCTTTATGACCTCTCTAGAAAAAAATCCCAATGACAAAATAACCTTGTTAAAGTGACAGCACCATCACAGTTAATAGCTGCAGAGTCACAAAAGAATTTGAATAGATGTGGCCAATACAAATTCCACGGTGGATTATTATGATCTACATGTAAACCAGATTGATCCTCATGGTCTTCTTGCAGATTTTACACTTCTATTTCAGAGCAAGTTAAGCATCTTGGGACTGTAATTCATTAGTGCACAACAGTGAAGCAATCAAAGCAATGAAATGGGAACACATTTTTTGCTTACAAACTTAAGAATGGCTTGGAAAGCATTTAACACATTGGTAACATTTGTCTGAAGGGAAAACAAGCTAAGTCAGTTGGAAAATGAAAGGGGAATGGAGCAGTGTGTGATCTGTAGGACTATTTTGCCAATACCATACCATCCTCACAGATCAGCATTGCATTGAGTCTTGGAGCAAAGCTGAAGCTGTGAGTTTAGATTAGATTAGATTAGATTCGATTAGATTACTTAGTGTGGAAACAGGCCCTTCGGGCCAACAAGTCCACACCGACCCGCCACCCACCCAGACCCATTCCCCTACATTTACCCCTTCACCTAACACTACAGGCAGTTTAGCATGGCCAATTCACCTAACCTGCACATTTTTGGATTGTGGGAGGAAACCGGAGCACCCGGAGGAATCCCACGCAGACACGGGGAGAATGTGCAAACTCCACACGGACAGTCGCCTGAGGCGGGAATTGAACCCAGGTCTCTGGTGATGTGAGGCAGCAGTGCTAACCACTGTTGTATCAATCCGAAATTGTTATGGGGGAGACTGTAAGTATTCCTGCCATAAATGACACAACGATATCAGCCTCCTTCATTAAAAGTCTCTGGTATGAAAGCAGCTTAATCTGGAAATAGTTCTACACATGGCTGAGTACATCTTGGCCAATGCAATTGATGGGATCATGTATGATGGATGCTGGAAATCCAAAATAAAATCTGAAATTGCTAGAAATGCTCAGCAGGTCTGGTAACATCCGTGAAGCGAAATCAGAGTTGAGATTTCAATAACCCTTCCTCAGAACTGATAGTAGCTAGGAAACAATTGTTTCTTATAAAGATGATAGGATGGGAGAGTGTTAAGAGTAAACGATTGATGGAGATAGAGCCCAAAGAGAGAGAAAAACAATTGGACAGACATAGAAGGGGATAAAGATCAGCCTCAGAGGATGAATAGCTATTGATATTTTTCCAAACCTGTTGGACCATAACCTGTTGTAGTGTGAACTTTAACTTTGTACACCCCAGTCTAACACCGGCATCTCCAAATCATAGCTATTAATTGGGACTGTTAATGGCTAACAATGGGTCATGTGTAATAGCAGACCATGTGATAACAAGGCCTGGTGTCTGTGTGGTATTGGGGTAAGGACATGGGAGAAGCTGCCTCAAGACCTAAAATTGTTGAACTCAATATTGAGCCAGAAGGCTGCAGAGTTCCCAAGCAGAAAATGAGGTGGTGTTCTTTCACCCTGCACTGAGGTTCGCTAGAGTAAGGCAGCAATCCTGTGCCAGAGATGGTGGCTGGGGAGCAGAGTGGGGTGTTGAGGAGGGAGGCAACCGGGAGCTCAATGTCTTTTTTTCATGTCATGTAACTGAGGGATGAGAACATTGCAACTTGACCATTTCACAGTTAATGAGGTTAAGCAGAGATTAACATTCTTTATTTCTGTCATTGAGTGTACTCCTGGGTCTCCCTTTGGAAACTTGAGCTTCTTCATGCCCTAATTTGTCAGAGTGAAATTTTGTAAGTGCTGGAAGCAGTGACCACTGATCTCCTGCTGCCTAACTTGCCACCTCTTGACTCAGAAAGGTTACGGATATTTCTAATACAAAAGTAATTGGTGCCAGCAACAAATGCTGTAGGGAGAAAGAAATAGTTATGAGTATTCATAAATAGCAAGGCAGCTTATTAAAAGAAGAATTATGCTGACAAACATTTTTTGTCCTGTATTCTGGCACAATTACTTACAGTGCTTTTCATTTCCAACATTTTTAACTCTGTACCTGGAGCAGTGAACAATTATTACACAGGTTTCTTAACCTTTTAGAGCTGACTGATACGTGACATGAAAATGGTCCACATGCTTTCCACTCATTGTCTGTCTTTCCTGTGAATTCTCTTAATGCTTACACTAGTCAATGGCTGACTCCTTTACAATCCTGGATGACCCATGTATATGTGCTTGACTGTGATCCAACACAGGACAAAAGTGAGGACTGCAGATGCTGGAAACCATAGCTTAGATCAGACTGGTGCTGGAAAAGCACAGGAATGGGCTGATGAAGGGCTTTTGCCCGAAACGTCGATTTTCCTGCTCCTCAGATGCTGCCTGACCTACTGTGCTTTTCCAACTCCACTGTGATCTAACACAGTGTTAGGATGATATCTAGAAGAAGCTACAAAGCACATTGCTAGGTCACCCCTGTACCATTTGAATGCTAGAGTGAAACTGTTATTGGTTGCAAAAATTTGGCACCTTTCTCTTTTATTACTGGCGGTACACATCAGAAATGGCCAGAATGCAGATAGTTTGGGAGAGACCTACTGCATTCAGTTGTGTTTCATCTAGATGCTTTCTTCAGTCTGTTTCAGACTGAGACTTGCCTCTGTCAGATTTAAAAGGAACCAAAGGGGCAACTTTTTCATACAAAGGCTGTATGGAATAAGCTGCCAGAGGAAGTGGTGGGGGCTGGTACAATTACAGCACTTAAAAGGTATCTGGATGGGTATATAAATAGGAAGGGTTTAGAGGGATTTAGGCCAAGTGCTGACAAATGGAAGATTAGTTTAGGATATCTGGTTGACATGGATACGTTGGACTGAAGGGTCTGTTTCCATGCTGTACATCTCTATGACGCTATAATTTCACCATGGAGACCACACCACTTTGGGAGCTTGTACAGAAACTGGTTTAAAGAAGAGGTTGGAATACATTCAGCAGAATTTGGCCATTTATTTATGCTCAAATTTCTTAGTTAGAGATGATTTTCAGATTCAAACTGCTGCTCTGCTTAACCAGATTTTTACAGCATGTTAGATACTCACTGATAGCCTGTCTATACCACGATAGCCTAATCTCACACAGAAATGGGTGATGAAATGGTGGATGTGTAAAACGAGTTGGTATATTAGGGGGCAGAGAGGGTATTGTGCTTTTTGCCTTTATTTCTCTACTGGCACTTTACCAGTGATGGGATAGGTGGCATCAGTCCTGCCCATCCTTAGGCTAGTTCAACCATTATGTGGCCATTTGATGGGTGTACATAAGACATCTTCCTGCCACCCTGACAGTTTATCAGCAGCAGGGGTGGAGAGGATGGCACCAATGGATGGGGGAGCACCTTGCCGCTGACAGAGTCTCCGCAGTGAAAACTGCTGGTCTCCCCACATGTTCTGGGGAGCAGGCAGAAAACTTGTAGCCCCTGAAACCTCTAACATCCCCTGCCATCACAATTGGAAAACTCCCCCCTTCCTCCACAATAAGTAAGTCCTGCATTGCCTCTTTATTGATTCCAATGACCCCTTATCTTATTTACCCACACTTTGGACCTGCCCCAGCATCATCGCCAGTCTTGATACTGCTGCAGTCCCAGCAGTGGCCATCATTCCCAGTGGCGCTATTGAGACCAAAGAGCCACTAGACTTCTGATTGACTGATAGCTCTTGAGGGTGGGACATCCTGTCTCAGAGGGGCAGAAGCCAAGACTTCAGGCTGTCATTTGCCAGACTAATGTACAACTGAAGTCCAGGTCTCATGGAGGCAGCTAGGTCCCTGACATGCCAGGTGGAGGTCCACCTTCTTCATCTAACTTCTGTCATCTGTCACCGGGTTTGTTGAAATTGTTGGCTATGATCTCACAAAGCACATAATGTGACATATATTTTAATGAATCATTCAGAACGATGTATAAAAAGTACAAGACAAATTCACACAATCTTATAGATATAGTTCATTTTGTACTTCGTCAATGGCAGCCCACAATGCAAATATCCCTTCTTACACACTGTTGCTCAACTGAGTGGTATCAGTATTGAATGGAACTAACACTATTATTTACAAAGTACAACTTGTTGGTGCACTGACTCTTGGTCCTTGATTTTTCTTGATTGATTGGTGATTCACTCAGTCACATTTATAAGGTGACTCCACAGGACCCATTGGAACACTAGGTCTCCAGTTAGTAACAAGAAATTCCCTTTCTTCAGCTGTCAAGCTGGCTTTCTGAAACCCACATGGATTAATCCATCCATTTCTAAACTCGTAAAATTGGCTAATGTGTGCTTTTACACTAACTCAGTTTTCAAGTCAAAATGTATTGGCTTCATACATATCCAAGAAGAACCCAGAATATAGATTGGAGCTAGTTTCAAAGGCAATTTACTAAGACCAAAAACAATGATTAGGTATTAATTAACCATCAGCTGTGACAGACAATCACACCAATGCACCCACAGCCACTGGGCAGAATGAACAACCACCTTCACACATTGTTGCAATGCACATGGACTCCTGAAGACGTACCTAGATACACAACATAATGCAATGAATATTGCAATGAGATCTCTTTCTGTGAGAACCCAATTTGCTACTCCTGTGTACTGACATTTATAAAACAGATGTAAAGCGAACATAATGAGCTTGCCTAATTAGATATGATATTACTGTCTAAACAATATATGTGGCAGACTTCACTATCTCTAACCATCATTGCTTCATATTTTCTGAAAAAGTTGTATTTTAATTATACAAAGACCTGGGATGTGTTCCTTATTTTCAATTTGAACTTTATTTATTGCACAGGTGCTTCCCAATTGAGAATCTCTGCCAGCACCTTTTCAACTATGCTTGGTATTTTTATCAATTTACAACTCAACATCTTCCTTTGTATTCTCCTTTAACATTCCGAGGTCAAAATTGTGCCCTGTGGTCCTATATGTTATAGACTGCTGCTGAATCCATATTAATGAATGCTTACTCTATTGTAAAGTACCAGGCCTGCAGGAGGAGTGCTTTGTGAGTGTGTTGTAACTAGTAACCTTATGGGTAAAAACAGAATCATTAGCCTTTAAGCTTTGTCAGCCAAACCTTTCTGCCTTTTCCAAAATTTTATTTTGATTCACTCATGGAACATTTGTTATTCTTTACCATAAAAAACAGACCATTTTTCCATTTCTGTTTTGTCTGCCAACCATCTTCCCTGGCCCAGGAACATTCCTGCCTGATTAAATTTGGCCCTCTCTTAATAAAGTATTTTTATTTTAGATTGTCCCTTGTCCTTTTTAATAGCCAGCCCAAACCTTGTGATAATATGATTTCTGTTCCCTACTGATCCACTTTACGAGCCTTGTTGCCCAGAACCAAATCCATTCTTTGTTCAATTAGCAACATCATAAAGAAGCAAATTCTACTAAACGCACTTCAGGAATTCTTACATCTTTGTACTTCACACTGTTATATTCCCAGTTCTATGTTAAGATGATTAAAATCTCCTGTTAAAATTGGCTTGTGGAAATTTTGCACTTCTTTCCAAATGCATTTCCCTATGACTTTTCCACTATTTGGTGACCTCCAAGAAATGCAATATATGTCCAAATATGAACCAAATAGATTTGTCCTTGATAGCTCGAGGATATCTTTGCTCTCCAGCACAGCAGCATGCTATTTAATCAATATTGCTATCTCCCTACTTTCTTTCCTTCTCTGCCAATTCTGAAAAAAAATTAAATCCAAATGTATTTAGCATCCTATCCTGCTCTGTTCTGAGATGGATCTTCATTGTTGACATGTCATCATATTCCCAGAGGCCATCTATTCTTCAAGCTTACAAACCAGTATGGACTTAGAACACAGGTTGACAGTTGCTTTGTCAACAAATGTCAAAGTCAAAAGTCACATGACACCAGGTTATAGTCCAACAGGTTTACTTGAAACCACAAGCTTTCGGAGCGCAGTTCCTTCATCAGGTGAAGTGGACTTTACCTGACAAAGGAGCTGTGCTGCGAAAGTTTGTGATTTCAAATGAACCTGTTGGACGATAATCTGTGTCATGTGACTTTTGACCCTGTCCACCCCAGTCCAACTCCAGCACCTCTACATCAACAAAGAATGAAGAGCAAAACTGTACAGGAACATGCCCTTCAGACACCAAGTCTGCGCTGATAGATGATGTCATTCTATACTAAAAACCTTTCGCCTCTACATGGTCTGTATCCCTCTGTTCTCTATCTATTCCTAAATTTGTCCAGATGTCTTTTAAACCTTGCAATTGTATCTGTCTCCACCACCTCCTCTGGCAGCAGATTCCCAGGCACCCTCTGTGTGAAAAAACTTGTCTCTCACATTTGATTTAAACATTTACCCTTTTATCTTAAACTGATGTCCCCTAGTGATTGGCATTCTACCCAGGGAAAAAGACTATGACTACCCATTCTATCCATGCCTCTTGTAATTTTGTAAGCTTCTATCAGGTCACCCTCAGCCTTCGACGTTCAAGTGAGATCAAAAGAAGTTTGTCCAATTTCTCTTCCCAACTAATGCCCCCCAACCAGGCAACACCCAGAGAACTCCATCTCATTGATTTCAGGTTGCCACCACCTGTTCTTAATTTCTGTGTGAGCTAATACCATGATTTCAGATGGATTTTGCCAAGCTCAATGCAAAATAGAGGAAAATTCTAGGTATTTCCCTTTTGTTACTTGCAAGTCTGTTAAAGCCATTACAATAAAGAGAGATCTAAACAAATTAAATAACAGAGACTTTGCTGCTATTTTAGTGCTACCAAACATTTTAGCAGTCAAAATCTGATGTAGTGCTGTTATGACAAATGAGCCCACACAGGACTGAAGCAGATGATAGAAGACCTTTAAAAATTTTTTCTTAGCTCATGCCAGGAGCTGCGAGGATGTTGTTAACAAAGTGAATCACGTACTGGATTGTTTCTCAAGGCATTCACTTATAAATCAATACAGGTTATTTTAAAGCACATTATGTACATTTTGTGACACCTTAGTTTGCAACATGAACAACAACTTGCATTTATGTAGCACAAAGACTACATTCTCACCAATCACCCTGCCAAATCCTGACAGATTTATCTATCCATAGCAGTATCAGTACGAGTGACTCACCACACAGTTCATGTGGAGACAAAGTCCCATCTCCACCCTCCATCGTGTTGCATGGCAATACCACTGTGCTAAATGAGATTGATTTTCGAACAGACCTAGCAACTCAAGATTGGACATATATATAAGGCACTGTGGGACATCAGCAGAAGCAAAATTTTACTCAAATCCAATCTGTAACCTCAAAGCCTGGCATATTCCCCCACTCCAATATTACTGTTTATCCAGGGATCAATCCCCAGTCAGTGAACAATGCAGGAGGGAATGCCATCAGTAGCATCAGTTATCTGCACAAATGTGATTGACAAGTCTAAGTGATTTCACAACCGAGGGATCAGACCTAACTACTCTAGTGCTTCCGCATTCAGTTACAAACCAGAGGAGAATGTAACACAAAGATCTCCATCCTCAATAACAGGGAAACCCAATATTTCAGTGCAATAGACAAGACAGAAGCATTTGTAAGAATCTTCATCACAGAAGCTGGGGATTTTTGTAGGAGTTCACATGATATCCAGGACAGCTAAAGGCATTGGACACTGCAAAGTTTATTTGCTCTGACAATATTCCAGCAGTAGCACTAAAGACCTGTGCTTCAGAATTTGTAGTATCCCTGGCCAAGCTGTTTCTGAATAGCTACAGCACTACAATAATGTGAAAATTGCCCAGTTTTATACAAAAAACAAGACAAATCTAAGTCAGCCAAGTGTGCCCTAACTGTCTACTTTCAATCCTCAGCAAAGAGATTGAAGATGTCATCAATGGAGTTTTCAAGTAATACTTGTCCAGCAATAACTTGCTCATTGAGGCCCAGTTTGGGTTCCACTACACCACTCAGCTCCTGACCTCAGTACAAGCTTTGGCTCAAGCATGGACTAAACAGCTGAAGACCAGAGATGAGGTGAAAGTGACTGCCCTTGATGTCAAAGCCACTTTGGCTGAGTGTAGCATCAAGGAACCTGAGCAAAACCAGAGTCAATAGAAATAAGGGGTCATCTCTCCACTGGGTGGAGTGATAGCCAGCACAAAGGTTCTGGTATCTTGAATCCAGTCATCCTAGCTGCAAGACATCTCAGCAGTAGTTCCTCAGTGCAGGTACTTGGTTCGACCATCTTTGCCATTGACATTTCCTCTATTGTAATGTCAGAAATAGAAATGTTTGTTGCTGATTGCAGAATGTTCAGAACCATTTGAGCCTCCCCAGACACTGAAGTTCATCTGGACAATGTTCAGACTTGGGCTGACAAGCAGTAAATAATATTCATGTCACAGAATAACCAAGCTATGACCATCTTTTCAAAGAGGGAACTTAACAATTACCTCGTGGGCAGGGGAGAGAGAGGTATTGCTTCGGAAATGGAAGTGCATGGTTTTCATGGGATTCTGATGTTAAAGCAGAATGTTTGCAACCTAGTGACCTATCAGATCCTGCAATGAGTTATTGACCACAAACTGCTGCAAGAGTTCCTCAGGGTAGTATGCTGGTTCCAGGCTAAATGAATTGAGTATTGTTGGAGCTACACCTACCTGGACAAGTGCAGACTCTTCCAATGCACTCTTGACTTATGCTTTATAGATTTTGGCAAGGACATAGGAAGCAATTTACCTGCTACAGAATTCCTAGTCTCTGACTTGCTCTACTGAAGTCACAATATGTACATGACTGGACCAGTTTAGTTTCTGGTCACCCAAGATGTGGAGGACTCAGAAATGATAATGCCATTGGCCATGAAATGAGAATGAATAGATTGTCTCTCTCTCTTTGGGGCTTGCCATTGCTGGGCGCTTGTGTAGCATGAACATTATTTGTCAGTTATCAAAAACTTGTTTCATATGGTCATGAATGCTTCAGTATTTGAGAAATTGTAAATAATGCTGAATGTTGCACAATCATCAGCAGATATCCCCAATTTGGACCTTTAAGGGAGGGAGGGTCATTGATGAAGCAACTGGAGATAATTGGAGATAGGGCATTACCCTGACAAATAATAGGGTGGCACAGTGGCACTACAATAATATGGAAATTTCCCAGTTATGTCCTATATACAAAAAGCAGGACAAAAACCATCCCAGCCAAGTATGCCCCAAATGTTTACTTTCAATCATCAGCAAAGAGATTGAAGATGCCATCAACAGGGCTTTCAAATGTGTCCAGCAATAGCTTGCTCACTGAGGCCCAGTTTGGGTTCCACAATACCACTCAGCTTCTAACCTCATTACAAGCCTTGGCTCAAACATGGGCTAAAGAGCTGAACACCAGAGGTGAGGTGAACCTGAGTCCCTCTGAGTCAAGTGAGTTAGGTTCAAGTGTTACCTACTCCAGATATGTGTAATAACATCTCTGAGCAGGTTGATTAGGAAATATGTAACATAATAAATTCTTGTAGCAATGTATGGTCAGAAACACCTTCCAGGGTTTGATAGGTGACCTAGGTTGTGAACATGCTGGTTCAGTCTCAGCAGACCATATCCAAGGAGATAGATGGAGGCAGTGATGAGTGAACAATAACAGCGACTGAAGACAATAGTTTTAGAGTTTCTAATATTTAGAAAATGTTCAAGATAAGTGGGAAAGTATAACCAATAAGTTGGTCACATTGTAAAAGCAATAATCCAGCAATTTAAATGATGAAAGGCACATGTAGCATAAATGGAAATTAGGAATGTTAAACTGCTATGCATACAAGACTGACATTAGATTCATGTTGTAAGTAAAATCAACTTGGAGATAAAAAAGTTAGCTGGGCTTATAGTCAATTAAAAAAATTGACATAAATTCAGTGAGTCAAGCTCTAAAATAGAACATTCAGATGTGCTGAGATGTTTAGAACTGTACTTGCTTTTAGAATGCCTGTGAGGTTTCAAAAACTGTTGGAGTTCTTTGCACACTTCAGGATTAATGTTCACATCTTTGCTGATAATACTTGGGCAGTATTACCAATTCCCTTCAAACAGCCATGGTTGACTGCAGGATGATATCATACTCTCAGAGAATCATCATCAACATGTATTCAACATCAATGTCTCATCTATTAAGTGAGCTGGCAATTTTCAGTACTTATTTAAGTACAGCATTCAAATGTAATGTGATTGATATTAAGCAGAATTGCTGCAAAGGAGTAGAGCAGTATTCAATGGAGTCAAGGCAGATTGATTGAAGGACTTGGCTTGTTCAATCAATCTGCCTCTTCCTACTTCAATCCTGCTGTTCAACCAAGTAATTACACCTTTCGCAAGAAGTGGTGAGCTTTTGGGTAAAATTGAAAGACCACCTTTAGTCCTTTAAATGGTTTTGTTTAAACTTTGAGTTAATCTACAGCTCAAATCAAAATGTAATGATCCATTAATCATTAAAGGAGACTATCAGATATTTTAACCTGAAACAATAACCACAAATGGCCACTTCCAATTAAAAAATGACAAAGGAAATACATTCTTTGTATCAGGGTATATTCTATTGACAGTAATCACTGTATAAGAAAGGATCTGATCAAATTAAGTAGTGGACCATACTCAGGGTCAAAGTGCTTATTCCTAATCCTAACTTCTTGTTCTGTACTAATAAAGTGCCAGATTTCAGTCAGATGGCAGTACAGATATTGCAATGCTCTCAGTGGCCCTGGACTAAGGAAGTGAGTGTGAGGCATTATGCTCCTTCCTATCCAATGACCCCTGAAGACAAGGTAGCTAAGTCTGGATGACAGACAGGAACAGCACTGCAATCAGTTTATTGTTAAATTTATTGTTGATATTTAGAGAGTAGGTTGGAGCGCAGAGCTGGTTGGGAAGGTAAGTGATTGTTATTTAAGAACTTTCCTCGACGCCAACGGTCTTTTCACAGCAGAGAGCGGCGGGAGCTGGGCGGAAGTGAAGTTGGAGCGCAGAGCTGGTCAGGAAGGTAAGTGATATTTGAGTGGGTGTGTTCTAGACCCCAGGCCCTAACCTAACCTAACCTAACTTTAAAGTCCACAGGTAAGCTACTCAGTGTTCTTGTTTTGGAGACTAAGTGTAGAGTAATGGCAGCGCAGGCAGTTGAATGTTCCTCCTGCAGGATGTTTGAGGTAGGGGTGACCACCAATGCTCCTGCCGACTTCATCTGCAGGAAATGCAGTCAGCTCCTGCTCCTCACAGAACGCATTAGGGAACTGGAGCTGGAGTTGGATGAACTGAGGATTATTCGAGAGGCTGAGAAGGTGATAGATAGAAGCTACAGGGACATAGTTATGTCAGAGAACAGAGGTAGCTGGGTAACAGTTAGAGGTGGGAAGAGGAGGAAGCAGGCAGTTCAGGAATCCCCTGTGGTCGTTCCCCTCAACAATAAGTATACCGCTTTGGATACTGTTGGGGGGGACGGCCTAGCAGGGGTAAGCTGCAGTGACCGGGTCTCTGGCACGAGGTCCAGCTCTGAGGCTCAGAAGGGAAAGGGGGAGAGGAGGAGAGTGCTAATTATAGGAGACTCTATAGTTAGAGGGACAGACAGGCGGTTCTGTGGACATGGGCGAGACCCTCAGATGGTTTGTTGCCTCCTGGGTGCCAGGGTCCGAGACGTCTTTAAGCGGCAATTGGATAGGTACATGGATGGGTGCTTAAACGAGGATAAATGTTCGGCACAACATCGTGGGCCGAAGGGCCTGTTCTGTGCTGTATTGTTCTATGTTCTATGTTCTATGTTCTAATTCCTGGATTAACACAATCAGCAAAATCCACAACAATTATAATAGACCTGTTTGGGACCCGGTAATGTTGCCCCTTAAAGGGATACAGGAAACGACAGAATTAGCAGCTTTTGAAAGGTCTGGTTGTGATCGCTTCAAAGAAAATGGCCAAAGGATGAGAAATAACTTATTTAATTCTTTTAACGTTAAAAGTATTCAGGGGTATTTTTAACCTATCCAAAGATGTTATGGAACAAAATAAAATGATGAGTGAAGAAAAGATGGAAAAGCACACACAAAGATAGCAAATAAAGTTGATGATTAACTGATGGAGGTCAATCTCAAAGTAAACGAAAATTGCAAGGAGATAGAATCATGTAAGAGAAAAGGAAAAGGAGTAGACCATTCAGCCCATTGAGCTTGTGTTCACCATTCAATAAGATCATGACTGCTCTGTATCTAACTCAACATACTTGGCTTTGGCCCATATCTGTTAATAGCTTTGTTAACAAAAGCTTATCTATCTCAGATTTAAAAGTAACAACTGATCCAGCATCCACTGCCATTTGTGCAGTAGAGTTCCAAACATCTACCACCATTTGTGAATAGATGATTTAACCTGTTTAGCACCCTCAAACTTCAACTTCAGTGAATAACATTCATTTATTTATTCTTGGAAAGTGGCATGGCTGACTCGGCTAGCATTGATAGGTCATCTCTAATCAACCGAGAAGAGGATATGGGTGAGCTGCTTCTTCAACCAATGCAGCACTTGAGCTGTAAGTTGCGGGTTTTTCACCTGAGATTAGTGTTATAGCTGCAAACCAAGAGACTATGTGCCTTAGAGGGGGACTTATGGATGTTGGTGTTTCCAAGCATCTGCTGTTGTCAAAAGAATGTAGAGAGTTAGTGCAGTGCATCTTGTAGATGGAGCACACTGCTGCTGTTGTGTGTCCATGTGTAGGGAAAGAATTTTGAAGCTGGTGGATGGGATGCCAATAACACGGTTGCTTCGTCTTGGATGGTGGAAACATTTTTGATTGTTGTTTGAGCCGCACTTACTCAGGCAAACAGTTCCATACACTCCTGACATGTGTCTTGTAGATAGTGGAGACAAGAGATTTATGAGCCTCTAATCTGCTGTTGTAGGTACAGAATTTAAGTTACTGGTCCACTTCAGCATCTGGTCAGTGTCAACTCCCAGGATATTGATCATAGGGATTCAAAGCTGGTGATGTCTTGAATATCAAGGAGAGATGGTTCGATTCTCTCTTGTTTGAGGTGGTCATTGCTTGGCACTTTTGCGATGTGAATTATCCAAGTCTTGCTGCGTATGGATAAGGATTCATTCTGTTTCTGAGGAGTTATAAATAAAATTGAACATTGAGCAATTATCAGCAAACATGCCCACTTCTGACATCATGTTGGAATTAAAGTAATTGATGATGCAACTGAAGATAGTTGAGCCGAAGAACTCCTAAAGAGTTGTCTTATGAATGAGATGACTGACCTTCAACAACCTCCACCATCTTCCTTTCTGCCAGGTATAACTCTAAGCAATGGAGCTTTCCCCTGATTCTCATTGGCTCCATGTAGCTCAGATGTCAAGGGCACTTGCTTCCACCTCACCACCAAATTTAGCTCTTTTTTCCATGTTTGGATAAAGGCTGTGATGAGGTCAGGAGCTGAGAGGCCCTGGTGGAACCCAAACTGAGCAAGTTATTGCTGAGTAAGTGCCACATGTTGATGTGTCCTTTACTCACCTCGCTGATGATTGAAAGGGAGGTGATTTGTCAGGTTGGATTGTTGTTTTTTTTAGGGCAATTTTCTGCATTGCTGGGTAGATGCTAGTATTATCTTTACACTGTCAGGATCTTGTGATGTCGTGGTGTCCCTACCTCTGGATCAGAAAGTCAGTATTCAGGTCCCACTTGCCCCAGAGTTGTGTCATAACATTTCTGAATAGGGTGATTAAAATAACTATAGTTGTACTGGATGTAGTTGTAAAGGAGAATCCAACTTTTTGGATATGAATCTCTTATCTGCTCCAGTACCATAAGTAATGTCAGTCAGATAATATGAATCTCAACTTGTAGGTTCATGCATGAAGTATGATCACTGGCTCAGAGCCAGAACTCTTACATACCGTCTGCCTGCATATTCAACTCAGTGTTTTTTTAAAAGGTGTTTTGATCAACTTCAGAAGACACATTTCCAGATCAGAATGAGTGCAATGTTAGGGTGGTATTGAATACATGGGCACTTATTGTACCCCTGAAAAACAAGCAGAGCAGCATCCAATTCCCAGATGCTCATAGAGAAATACTGATCAAAATCTGAGAACAATATTAGAGTTGTCTCTTCACTAAATGTATCAAAATATTAAAATGATAACAAGATATCAGTCTGTATTCTGAACATATTTATCAATCTGGGTACAGATGTGCTGAACAGTCAGGCATATTGTCAGAACTTTCAATTTTGTCCTAGTGTCCAAACTATCGCATCAATTTATACCACAGGAGGGAGTCATCTCTGATTGGCTAAGGTGATATCATGGCAAAAACCTGGGTCCCCAGTCTTCCAGGGTAATTAAGAAAAAAGTCACATGGCTTGAACATATTCCCTTTGTTCACTAAAAATGTGTACCTATGTATGAACATGCGTCATTTCTAACAAACATAAATGACCTATAGATTGATTACCAGAAATCGGTTGTTAGTGTAGCTATTAGGGCACTCAGAGTCAATATTGTCTCGAAGCTATGTGACTGTGTGGAGATTCCATGCACATGGATCAGCACGCTCTTGAATTGGGTTCCCCGTGTGGAGTTTGGTATGAGGCTTTCTGCATTGCAAAGGTCTGTGAAAATACCAGGGGGAAAATAGTTGAGAGCTGCTGTGAATCGGTTAGTCATCCAAACAAGTATGTAACGAAGCTATAATATCCATCTCAAAATTAGTGATAATGTTTGAATAAGATCATTAGGTTTGTTTCTACTTTACTATTATCTCACTTTAGAAACTAATCAAAATGTCCACTCATGCTTGAAGATTTTTTAACATGGCAGAAGCAGATCTCCACCAATGTTACAGGACTGAAAGAGCAATCACTTGCCACTGTTGTGGAATTCTGCCTGACAAACCAAGCATTTATTGACAGTCCTTGATAGTTTACGCTCCAAAGATCTTCAGAAATGAGAAGCGAACTTATTCAAATTTTGCATCCCTGTAACATTTTCAAATGTGATATTTTCCCACAGTCAAAATGAGAATAAGGTTCATAAATAATTCTATTTCAAGCATTGTTCAAAAGTCAACTTCAATATAACTCTTTAAATCCAACTTCAAATTACTTCAGAATAAAAATGATATCTGAGAAGGCATGGCCAGAGAGAGGCACACAAAATTGCACTTACTTCCCAGCACTTTATGAGCAGTGAGAGATAGCAAACTATGACAGTTGGGAAATGACGTTGCATCCTATGTAACCACAACCCTATTAATTCTGCAAATAATTTCTATCAATTAGTCTTGAAGTAATTAATTATGTAAAGACTATATCTTAGTTCTGAACTTCCTCAGTTCTGAGGGTCACCAAGCCCAGAATGTTAACGTTGATGTCTCTCCACAGATGCTGCCAGACCTGCTGAGCTTTTCCAGCAATTTTTGTTGCTAGAGATATTGGTACTGTTTTCCCTGGAAGGAGATTTGAGAGAGATGTTTAAAATCATGCAGGGTTTGGACTGAGCAGATATGGAGAAACTGTTGCCATCAATGAAAGAAATGAGAATAAGACAGCAGAGATATAAGGTAATCGACAAAAGAAGAAATGGCAACGTGAGAAAACTGCTTTCACACAGCAAATGGTCACTATCAGGAATACTGCCAGAGAGTGTGGTGCAGGTGGTTGGATCTAGGCATTCCAAAAGGAGTTGGTTTATCATCTACAGATCTATGGGGAGTAAGTGAAGAGTAGTACAGAGTTCCAGCTCAGATATTGTGAGCTGAATGGCCTCCTTTGGGCAGTGAACATTATCAGTTTTGAAGAAATCTGGTTACATCTGAACTTGATTTGGTTACAATATTTTGGCTCTGCTATGAATTCACCTTTAGTGGGATCAGACATATTCATCTGGTTTTTGTGAAAGAGAAATTGTGTTTAACAATTTGTTAAAAGTTTTTTTTTGTGGAAGCAACAAGCAATAAGGCTAAAAGAGGACCAGTAGCTGTGGTGTGCTTGGTTCTCAGAAAGCATTTGACAAAGAGCCACGTCAACAATTACTGTACAAAATAACAGTTCATAGATGATAACATATAAGCACGGATAGAAGATTGGTTAGCCAACAGGAAGCAGCGGGTATGGACAAATGGGTCGCTTGTGATATAGTAAGTTGCAACTAATGAAATGCTGCAGGGTACAACAGAGTGTTACAAGGGGACATAAATTTAAGGTGAAGGGTGGAAGGTATAGGGGAGATGTCAGGGGTGGGTTCTTTACCCAGAGAGTGGTGGGGGCATGGAATGCGCTGCCCGTGGGAGTGGAAGAGTCAGATTCATTGGCGACCTTTAAGCGGCATTTGGATAGGTACATGGATGGGTGCTTAATCTAGGATAGAAGTTCGGCACAACATCGTGGGCCGAAGGGCCTGTTCTGTGCTGTATTGTTCTATGTTCTATGTTCTATGTTCTATGATCAGTGCCGGGGCCTCAGTTATTTATAACCTATATCAATGACTTGGATGAAGGGATGAAATGCATGGTTGATGCATTTGCTGATGGCACAAATATAGGGAGGGTCATAAGTTGTGAAGAAGACATAAGGAATGTGAAATGGCATACATGTGGGTTAAGTAAAGGGGTAAAAAACTAGCAAATGGAGAAAACGTGAATTGGTCCAATTGGCTGGCAGGTTAGAAAAACAGCATATTTTTTAATGGAGGGCGATTGCAAAATTCATGTAATGAGGGAATTTGGATATCCGGGTAAATGAATAACAATAAATAGAATCTATCTAAAGCAAGTGATTAGGAAGGCAAAGAAAAGGTGCTAATTACTGTAGGGGAATGGAAGATCAAAGTACGTTTTGCTACTATTGTACAAGGAGTTGATGAGACCATGTCTGAAGTACTGTTCACAGTTTCAGTATCCTTATTTAAGAAAGGATGCAGATGATTTAGAAAATACACATGGCAGGAGGAGACCATTCAACTCCTCAAGGCTGCTCTGCCGTTCAATAAAATCCAGATTGATCAGATTGTAAACTCAATCCACACTCCTGTCTATCCCTGGTAATCTTTCATCCCTCCTCATTTAAAAATAATTTATCTGCCTCAGCCTTAAAATTGTTTTTAAAATCACACAAAATTTTCAAATAAACCTGTTGGATTATAACCTGATATTGTGCAATTTTTAACTTGGTCCGCCCCAGTCCAACATCAGCACCTCCACATTATTAAAATTATTTAAACACCACCTCTTCAGAAAGAGAACTCCAAAATTCATAACCATCTGAGAGAAATATAATTTCTCAATCCCAAATAGGCAGCGCCTGGCTTTTAAACAATGCTACTTACTTCTAGTTGTGCAGAGCAAATAATGTCTTGTCAACTTGATTAAATTTTTCAAGGAGGTGACAAAAGTGATTGATGAGGGTAGAACAGTGAATGTTGTCTACATGCATATTAGTAAGGCTTTTGACAAGGTGCCTCATGGTAAATAGTGCAGTGAAGAAGGCATATGGCGTACTGGCTTTTATTGGTAGAGGAATTGAGTTCCGGAGTCCTGAGGTCATGCTGCAGTTGTATAAGACTCTGGTGCGGCCGCTTCTGGAATATTGTGTGCAGTTTTGGTCGCCATACTATAGGAAGGACGTGGAGGCACTGGAACGGGTGCAGAGGAAGTTTACCAGGATGTTGCCTGGTATGGTAGGAAGATCCTATGAGGAAAGGCTGAGGCACTTGGGGTTGTTTTCTTTGGAGAAAAGAAGGTTTAGGGGTGATTTGATAGAGGTGTACAAGATGATTAGGGGGTTAGATAGGGTTGACAGTGAGAACCTTTTTCCGCGTATGGAGTCAGCTATTACAAGGGGGCATAGCTTTAAATTAAGGGGGGGTAGATATAGGACTGATGTTAGGGGTAGGTTCTTCACTCAGCGAGTCGTAAGATCATGGAATGCCCTGCCAGTAGCAGTAGTGGACTCTCCCTCTTTATGGGTATTTAAGCGGGCATTGGATAGGTATATGGAGGATAGTGGGTTAGTGTAGGTTAGGTGGGCTTTGATCGGCGCAACATCGAGGGCCGAAGGGCCTGTACTGCGCTGTATTGTTCTATGTTCTATGTTCTATGGTAGGCTTATTCAGAAGTTTAAGATGCACAGTGACTTGGATTCCGAACTGGCTTGCTCATAGAAGGTAGAGGGTCATGGTGGAACAGTGTTTTCAGTCTGGAGGCCCGGGACTAGTGTATTCTGCAGGGATCCATATCAGGACCTCTGCTGTTTGTGATATACATAACTGATTCGGATGAAAATGTAAATGGGTGGGTTAGTACATTTACCAAAGATTGGTGGAGTTCTGAATAGTGTAGAAGATTGTCAAAGGATACAATGGGACATAGATCATTTGCAGATATGGGTGGAAAAATGGCAGATGGAGTTTAATCTGGTAAGTGTGGGATGCTGCACTACCAGAGATCAAATGCTAAGGAAAGTATAATGACAGGACCCTGAACGGCATTGATGTACAGAGGGATCTTGGTGCTGAGGTGCTTTGGAGATGGTGCAGAAGAGATTTACCAGGATGCTGCCTGGATTAGAGGGCAAGGGCTATAAGGAAAGGCTAGAAAAACTCAAATTGTTTTCTGTAGGGTGGAAGCGGCTGAGGGGAAACTTGATAGAAGTCTATAAAATTCTGAGATCCATAGATAGGGTTGACAGTCAGAATCTTTTTTTCCTAGAGTTGAAACGTCTAAAACTAGGGACATGCATTTAAGGTGAGAGGAGGAAAATTCAAAGAAGATGTCAGGGGCAAGTTTTTTGCACAGAGAGTTGTAGGAGTCTGGAACGCATTGCCAGGGGTAGTGGTGGAAGCATATACGACAGGGGTATTTGAGGGACTTTTAGATAAGTACATGAATATGCAAGGAATGGAGGGATATGAATCAAGGACAGGCAAAAGGAACTAAACTAATTTGGCGTCATGATCGGCACAACATCATGGGCTGAAGGTTTCATTCTATGTTCTACTCCAGATTGAAGGAAAAAAACAGCAAATGTACAGTATTAAAATGTTAAAGTGATAATGTAGCACTCCATTATGGTGGATAGTCTGAAGAGGAATGTGTTTGCACAAGTGAAAGAAATAGGGAGTGAAATAAAATTATCAGTGATCTGAGAGAGATTTGGAAATTGGAAATTCTGAAGTTGAACCCTTAGTAATCAGATTGGATAATTTGGATGTGTTTCAAAATAAAAATGAAATACTCTGTTATCTCCCAGCAAATTATCAAGGTGACTTATGAAAGCTATTACAGACTCAAATTGATTTATTTAAATGGGCTGGGGCAATGTATTTGGTCATACATGATGTCAAAGTGGGTGATGTGGCAGCCAGCAAGATGCATTCTTCCAGACTCAACCCAGGGAATTTGGCTCAAGTGAGGAAACAGATCAATCTCATGATGAAAAATTTCATTTTTCAATCGCTTCCCCTCAGCTGGATCTCAACTAATGTGATGGTTACCAGGTAGGTCACAACAATTTTTAAAAATTTTATTCACTCCTGGAATGTGATCATTGCTGGCTGGGCCAGCATTTATTGCCTGTCCCTATGTGTCGTTGAGAAGTTGACAGTGAGCTGTATTCTTGAAGTGCTGCAGGATGTGGATTGTAGATCAAGACACAATACCCTGAGAGAGGGAACTCATGGATTTTGACCCAACAAGAACCACTTTTCAGGCGTGGTTTCACAAAGTCAGCAGTACAAACATGATGGGCTGAAGGGCCTCTTCTGGAGTAAAGATGCATTCATGTCTAGTTCCATGATTAAAGGGTTGGTCGAAGAGGATTAGATAATGACATTTACTTCAAAGATTTTTTTTTCAAAAAGGATATTGGAAAGTTCCCTTGACTAATACATTAATGAAATATTAACTTTTGCAAGCAAAACGTAATGCCACCACAGCCCCCGAGGACTCGAGCCTGCTGTCTCATTTAACAGAGACGGCCGGTAGTGAGTTTAACCTGAGGATCAACATGCCTCAGGCTAGGGGGCGACAGTGAGAGGGCACAGGCCTTCATGGTAACTTCAGCCAGCGCAGGAATTGAACCTGCGCTGTTGGTGTCACTCTGCATCACAAGCTCAGCCATCCAGCTTGTAGTCTGGGAAGAACTGCATTCACATAAAGTCATGCCATTTGGAATAAAACGTGCACCAGCAACTTTTCAAATACTAACCAACAAAACACATTTGAAGGATAATGAATCTGGATAGTATACTGTGTATTGATTTGGTTTGTGTCCTGCCGAATCAGACAGGAACACTAACAAAACTTGAACTAATTATTTCATCTTTACCAAGTGCTAAATTCCTCTAAATGTGGCAAAAATGAATTTGCCAAATTAAAGGCAACATATTTGGGCCATACTGTGGGACATGACCAAGTAGCACCCAGACAAGCAAAAGTAATGGCTGTGTTGGATTTTTTGTAATTCACTCATGGGACATGGGCATTGTGGACTGTCTGAGCTAGCATTTGTTGTCTGTCCCTTGTTACCTGTGAGAAGGGGGTGGTGAGTTGCCTCATTGAACTGCTACAGTCCACGTGCTGTTGGTGGACCCACAAGGCCATTAGGGAGGAAATTCCAGGTTTTTGACCCAGCGACAGTGAAGGAACGGTGATACATTTACAAGTCACGATGGTGAGTGGTTTGGAGGGGAATTTTCCAGGACCTTAGACAAAGTGCCATGTTTTGTGGTGCAGGTATTTCTGTTATAACACATGTTTCGTCAACATAAGTCAGCTATGGCACAGCTGATGAATAGTGGATGCTGTTTTGATAGCACAAACTTTCTACTGCGCAGTTATAGTGATTTTTCTACACCAGTCTTCTCTAACACAATTTCACGATAGCGTGAGGTTGCACAGGAACACAACCTTCGTGTTGTACCAGAAACCTGTATGTGGTCAAGAGTGGATTCGATCAGAAATTCATTCAAGGTTTCATAAATACGGTAGTTGCCCTGTCAAGCTTGTTAAAAAAAAGGCAAGAAATTTGTATGGACAGAGGAGTGTCAGGATCCTGACAACTTGAAAACTGTACTGACTACTGCATTGGATTTGGCTTCACTGAATTATGATAAGTAATTTAAACATGGTGTTGATGCCAGCAACGTAGGTATCATTGCAGTTTTGTTCCAGGAAAATGACATGTGGATTGTATGGCCAGTCAGTTACTTTCTCAAAAGTTGAATTGTTGCCAGCAGAAATATTCAACTGTGCATTTCAATCTCTTGCCTACCTAAGAGTGACTATTGTTTGATTCTCTGGCGTTCCAATAATCTCTTATTTAGGTACTATTAACCCTCATACTGATCTCTAATGCAGCTCCCCAGTACCGTTATTCCATCTCAATAACATGAGACTGCTGATAATTATATTATCATAGACACCATCATATCATTGAACGTATGCATTCTTGTTTTACAGCACCAACTTACCAAGTGCCTTCACAAGTTGGAGAAACAATACCCTGATATTGATCTGCAACAGATTTTGGCATTAGAATCAAAGCTTCAACGTGTCTAAGATTGAGGCAATGATGGGAACGTGTCCACCAACTTGACTTCCTTCCATTTCCCCTCTTCTTGATGCAAGAAGGTAATTCCTCAGTTAGGAACCCATTTGCCTCCTAACTGAAAATGGTTGGAGGTAGTTGTGATAGGTGGGGGCTGGGTGGTTGGGTGGGAGGTCAAACAGCAGAAAAAAGGGATCTCAAAGTAAAAAGAAATTGTTTAAAAAAAGGAGTTTCACACAATCAAAAGTTGAACAAGCTCATCCCTTTGATTTCCCTTC
This sequence comes from Chiloscyllium punctatum, assembly GCF_047496795.1. Taxonomy (NCBI): domain Eukaryota; kingdom Metazoa; phylum Chordata; class Chondrichthyes; order Orectolobiformes; family Hemiscylliidae; genus Chiloscyllium; species Chiloscyllium punctatum. Next base: position 76,502,380 of record NC_092760.1, read on the forward strand.
AATTTTCAGGCTAATACTTTATCCTGTCTGGTGCTACAACTCAGAAAAACAGCCAGAATCATCTGGAAATTGCACGGGCCCATTATACCACTGCATCATACGACCCACATTTATGACTTATTGTGATCAGAAATTAGGGTATAACATTAGCAATGCTGTTGGTTGAATTTTAAACCTTAGCTCTGGTTTGCAATCAGTTATTTCCTGCTTTTTAGGTGGTTCAAGTCCCTCCCATATCCCTGGTTCTGGATACTGGACTTATTCAGGGAATGTGAATTGAAGAGGCAGGAGACAGGTGTATCAGGGCAAAAGAATCTCTGAATTTATCCAAAATGCAAAGGCAAATGTGATACAAGATGTGATACAAAAAATGGGTAATGCAATAAATCAAGGAATTTGATACAATTAATAATGCGGAGAAGAGTAATACTTTAAATTACTCAATTTACCAGATTAACACTATTAGAATCTTATCTTACTCTCACATACAGAAAACAACAAATTGAGTTATAGTCTTTAATCGGAATCCCTACCTTATGGTCCCAATGTACTGTCACCACCTGCCTTCTCGTCCCTGCTAGCTTAAATTCCCCTTGGGAGTTTAAGTTCACTACTGAAGAACATGCAGTTTTGATGTGTTCCTGGCTATTCCAGGATGAAGACTTGTGGTGTCGGTCGAGTTGATTGTTTTTCAGAGTTGTTGGTCGATGGTTCTGCTGGTCATGGTTGGTTGTCGTTGGCTCTCTTGGTTCAGAACAAGCCTGTGGTAACTTTTGTTTGAGAAGCTCTCCCAGGTGAGATCAGGGCTGGCAAATACACTGATTGTGGGCCCCTTAAGTCCGTGCCAAACCTGTGCTTTTCAAAGTGTTTCTGATATTTCCTCCTGAAGTTAATTGTTATTCTGTTTGAGTATGTCTGAATGGATTTTGAGTGAGGTTGAATGTCTGGTATCTCTGAGATGTCTATCCTCTCCGCACTGGGTAACCTGAGGTATAAAAGCTATATCAAGCTAGAGTCTGTTGGTTTTGGTTTAGAGAGGAAGTGTAAATTAGAATTTCAGACAGCCATCTCAGTTCTGAGAGTTGTATTTGTGTATTTTCTACAGAACTCAGTCGGGCTGTCCCCCTAACCTTGTAAAAGTTTTGAAAAGTCGGAGATTTTGTCCAGTAGTTTAGATATTGGAAAAGTCCAGGGTTTTATCCAGTATTTTAAAGATTGGGGATTTTTGCTTGACCCTACACTTTATATTAAATGTGTTCTTGCTAAAGGATGGGCTTCTGTTTAACCTTTAAATAATTAGTTGCTTCATGTTTGAGTCATGAGATCCAACCTCATCATGTCATTGTTTCAGAGTTGGAGACATGTCCTTGTCAGAGATGAGAGGATGATGCTGTTCTATGTTTCTCCAAGGAGTTGGCATGCTACTGGATTTTTCTGAAAAACAGGGTGAGCCATTTCTGTAATACTGTATTCAAATAACTTGTTCAGATTTTCTAAGGTTATTAGTGATTTCTTCCAGGAGACAGTGACAATGATTCATCAATGTAAAATTCTCACAAAAGGGAGATGTAGTATTGGACGGTGGGGATACATTGCCACAGGGAACTTTGAGACAGAGAATGTTTGCATGCTTTAAGGATAAATAATTGAAACAGTATCATATAAGGAGGGGAAGTGTCTCTTGAATTTGTTTTGAAATGCTCCAGGAAAGAGCTGGAACAGACACAGATGGCTGAATGGCCTCTTGCCGCATTGATACATCTTAGCGTAGGAGAGAGATGTACCAAAGCGCATTTTCAAATGTTACCAGGATATTTTGTAGTTGTCTCCATTGTAATGAGGCATTAAGCAGGGCCAGAGATTTTGAAAACATCAGCATAAATCTTTTGTGCTGTCAGTGAAATGCCTCGTCGGTTGGGAGTGCATATCAGAAACTCTTGCAGGTGCAGCCTTTGAATTATGCCTGTGCATAACTCTCCCAAGTTAGGCTGTCTGAACAAAGGTCTGTATTTGGAGTGCAGAAACAGAAGATTAAACCCCACAGCGATGCAATAGGATGTGGACGAAAAGTAGCTGCCTGATTGTGGATTTGAAAGAAGCCTCCTATTTTACTTTCAAACCAGTTTTGAACACAATTATAACTGGAGGATGCTCCATCCTTCCTTCTCTACGGCCCATCTGCAACATCAGTACCACTACTGCCATAGTTTTGAGATGTGCTGTCTTGGGAACATGATAGACAGACTGAGTTATTTAAATTACAATCACCTCCTATTAGAACAGGCTCAGAAATGAATTAACTTGCATTTGATGCATCTCTGCCAGTAATCTGTGTGCTTCCAGGAAATGTTTCACCTCAAATGAAAACTCTGTCATGTCATCTTGGCATCACAACTACTTTTAAACAGGCATCTTTAGTTATTGAAGCTATGGGTAATATACAGCAGAAATATCAAAGACAAGCTGGGAAAGTTTGTCTCAATGATATTTTGTTGCGTCTGAGTTTCCTCGGCACTTGAAATCTTGCTTCACCCTGTTTTCAATGTTGTTAAAGACAATGAGCTGATCTTCCTTTTTTTTTGGCTGAGTCCCAGTTGCATCGAACAAAAAACAGAAAGAACTGCAGAAGCTGGAATTCAGAAACAAAAACAGTAATTCTTCAGAAGGGTCACTGGACATTAAGGAGAAAGTGAGGACTGCAGATGCTGGAGATCAGAGCTGAAAATGTGTTGCTGGAAAAGGACAGCAGGTCAGGCAGCATCCAAGGAGCAGGAGAATCGACGTTTCGGGCATGAGCCCTTCCTGAAGAAGGGCTCATACCCGAAACTTCGATTCTCCTGCTCACTGGACATTAACTCTGCTTTCTCTCACCATAGATATTGCCAGACCTGCTGAGTTTTTCCAGGTATTTCCGTTTTTGTCCTGAGTTGCATCGAGTGTTTTGGAAGGTATCTCAGTTCAAATGCGTTTTCTCCCTGTACCTTATCAAAACAGCCTCATAAGCTGCCAGCTTAATTCCTGCTACCTCTCTCTCACCAAAGTCTAGCTACTTCTCACAGAAGAACCCATCACTGTTGGGATACCTTGGAATCCACAAGCATTTATTGTGTCCATGACATCTTTAAAAGCTGAGGAGAAAGTGAGGACTGCAGATGCTGGAGATCAGAGTGGAGAGTGTAGTGCTGGAAAAGCACAGCAGGTCAAGGCAGCATCCGAGGAGCAGGAAAATCAACATTTCAGGCATATTCCCGATGAAGGGTTTATGCCCGAAATGTTGATTCTCCTGCTCCTCAGATGCTGCCTGACCTGCTGTGCTTTTCCAGCACTACACTCTCACCTTTAAAAGCCTGTTGTGCATCCAGACAGTACTGTCAGTCATAGAATCAAAGAAGGAAAAAGTAAGGACTGCAGATGCTGGAGATCAGAGTCAAAACGTGTGGTGGGCGCTGGGAAAGCACAGCCAGTCAGGCAGCATCTGAACAGCAGGAGAGTCGGCGTTTCGAGCATAAGCTCTTCATCCGGAGAGGCCCAAGGGGTCTGAGAGATAAATGGGAGCCTATTTGGCCCATTGAGTTACATTAAACTTCTGAAGAGCATCCCACCCAGATCCAGCCCCCCTCCCCATTCCTGTAATCCACCTAGTTTGCACACCCCTATACACAATGGGCAATTTAGCATGGCCAATCCACCTAACCTGAACATCTTTGGACTGTGGGAAGAAACTGCAGCCCAGTCCAGAGCTGCTCCTGACATTTGCCACAGACAGGCAGCAAATGGTGGTCTACTTTACGGGAAGGGTCCTAGTGCGCATACTGGACAAGCTGCACAGTCCTTTACTCCCAGGACCAGCATGGTAGGATATGACACAGGTTCACACCCAGGTCATTGTAGTCTCAGCCATCTGCCAAAATATCCAGCACTGTAGAAAGACAGTCAATGACCTCCTCCAGTCCACAGTGTAGGTGCCACAATGTTGTCTCCAATACCTCACACTGACTCTATCTCTGCTACTGTACTCAACCCTACCAAGACTCATTCTCTACCACACTCACTATTATCTGCAAAAGCCTTTCACTCTTACACTCACCCACCTCATTCCCCGACAACATTAACCCTGTATGCCCTCTACTCTGCCCACTTACTTACTTAGGACAACTTCCCACCTGCCCCAAAGTTCTACCACCCACTTTCATCTCCCTTAATAGCTGCCTCTCTCTCAGTGCAGGAGGAGAGTAGCCCCCACCAAGGGAGGAAGAGTCAAGATAGGAAGTGGCCTGAGTGCCATTCGGTTCCTCACCCCTTACTTGAAAAAGATCCTGACTCTGACTGACCAGGTCTAAACCCCTGGACTGGTATCAGAGGCTACCCTTGACTTACTATGCCACAGCCCCATGAACAAAGGCTGTCACCATTGACTATGACTTTAGATTACTTAGATTAGATTACTTAGATTACTTACAGTGTGGAAACAGGCCCTTCGGCCCAACAAGTCCACACCGCCCCGCCGAAGCGTACCCACCCATATCCCTACATCTACATCGACCCCTTACCTAACACTACGGGCAATTTAGCATGGCCAATTCACCTGACCTGCACATCTTTGGAATGTGGGAGGAAACCGGAGCACCCGGAGGAAACCCACGCAGACACAGGGAGAACGTGCAAACTCCACACAGTCAGTCGCCTGAGGCGGGAATTGAACCTGGGTCTCCGGCGCTGTGAGGCAGCAGTGCTAACCACTGTGCCACCGTGCTGCCCACTTGCTTGAGGTCTCCTGTGTCTGAACTAATTGACAAGACAATCCAGCCGTACTCTTGGTTTAATAACTCTGACCGAGAGGGCAAAGTGTACAAAGACAAGGCAAGGCAATGCAAGACATAGATGCTGTGAGCATTTAGCTTGGCTCAGAGTGAGTGAGTGAGTAAAGATTCCAGAGCGGCAGCCTGGTCAACTGCATGAGCTGAACGCGTGTCCCTGAGCAGATGGTGTCCTTGCTGCAGAAGGCAGCTGCGCTGTCCGTGGATTCGAGACTTAGCTCAAGGGTTCTCAGCGGCTGGCACATGTCAGATATGGATAATGTGTGCGACCAATGCCCATGGAGCACACGCTGAGCTGTTGATGCTCAAAGTCCAACGTGGAACAGGTCCTACTGGAACAAGGGCTGAGCTGAAAACATCAGGTACTTGCTGAGACCTCCATGTCAAGAATTCTGGAGATCTCATTTGTTTGGCGCATTTGATAAAATCAGGACGTGAATATCAATGTGGAGTGCTGTGGCATTGATTAGGTGTTAGACAAGCAATAATGAATTAATTATTGGTCACTTAGTTGGCAACTTGCTGCAGCCGAGAGAGAACCCTGCCTTTCCACTTAACACGTGCTTAAAAGATGCAGTAAGATTGCTGCCAACATCTGAGAGGGTCCTCACTGAATGTCCCATATGATCCAGGCACACTACTCACTATAGTACAAATCTTTCATGTCCCTACACCATTCCACTCAATGATTTTTATTTTTTCATGCAATAGCTGTCATGAAAAGCCTACGTAGGCACTAGGAAACAAAATGCTGCAACACTCTGCTTATGTTTTTATATAATTCTTTATAACCAAAGCTCTGTGCTCATCATGATAGATTCCAAACATAATTCATCACTATATCAAATACAGGGGTTGACAGTGCAATAATGTAAGATTACTGTGCTCAGCAGCTCAGAGTTCCAAGTTGTGTTCTCAAAGACCGAAGTTCAAATGCTACCACACCTGCCCTGGTGGAATCTAAATGTAATCAATAAATCTGTAATTGAAAGGCTGGTCTCAGTGATGTTGACAAGGAAACTATGTTGTTTTGTTGTTAAAAACCCATCTGGCTCGCTAGTGAAGGAAATCTGTCATTATTGCCCAGCCTGGCTGTGAGAAGTCAAGCCCACAGCAATGTGGTTCTCTTTCCCCTCAAGGACAATTAGGCATGGCCAACAAATGCTGTCTTTGGCAACAATATCCACACCCTTGGAAAGAATACAAGAAAAACAAATAGCAATAACACATTCAGTAATCACAAATTACCCAATGGCCATATTGTACTCCTTTGGATGGTTTCATGCATGTGAGTGCAGCTGGCAATGGGAGAAGTGAGAAGTTTCCACAGAAAATTGGAATGAGAAGAATTGCTTGAGTAGTGTTGAGTTCCTAAGATGGCAAGACTGATGTGTAAAGCGATGCTGGATTGGTTAGCATTATATCTACTGGGGTTTTGAAGAATGAGGGTACTCTCAGAGAAACTACAAAATTCTAACAGGACTAGGCAGGGTAACTACAGGGGAGATGTTCCCAGAGATCATGGAGTCCAGGATCACAGATGCGGGCTAGTCTGTTTTGGACTGAGATGAGGAGAAAGTTCTTCACACAGGGAGTGGATTTCTCTGTCACAGAAAGTGGTTGAGGCCAAATTATTGAATGTTCTGAAGGAGTTAGGTATAGTTTTATGGCTAAAAGGTACAAAGGGTATGGGGAGAAAGTGGGAACAAGGTACTGAAACAGCCATGATCATATTAAATGGCAGAGCTGAAGGGCTGAAAGGCCTACTCCAGCTCTTATCTTCTATTTTTCTCTGTTCTAATATCCAGCAAATCTTGCTGACAATCAGTTATGATAGCAGCCTCCTATTAACCTTTCCCTCCTTCCTGGGCAATTGGTACTCTTTTCTATCCAAGTCATTACAGCTACCCTTATTGAACATCACCCTCCCAATTGCTCCCATCCTGTTGCTCCCTGTCTGGCTAATTCTCCTTCTGAATGCCCCCATTTCCCAATCACATACCTATGCCATTACTAAAAACACTTATTTTCGTCTCTTGCCTCAACTCATCTGCTGCTGAAACCCTCATCCACTGCATTATTAACTGTCAATTTCATCATTCCAATGTACTCCTGGTCAGGTGCCCTGGATTTACCTTCTGCAAACTTCACTTTGTTTTAAACTCTGCTGCTTGTGACCATAGGCAGTTTCCAGCACCACTCTAATCTTGTTCGTGACCATAATCGAGCCATCCATTCACCGATTATTCCTGCTATTTGCCAACCTACATTAGGCCCCAGTCAAACAATGCTTCCATTTTCAAAATTCTCATTGTTACTTTCAAAAGGTTACATAATGTTGGCCCTCCTGACATCACTTTTCAAAATATTACTATTTATTTCCCCATCTAGGTTGCATATCTTTCTCCTCAGTAAATACGGATGTGAAATACTCATTTTGTATCTCATCCATTTTCTGTGGTTCCACACAGAGACAACCTTGCTGATCTTTATGAGACCTATTCATTCCCCTGTTACTCTTTTGCTCTTAATATGGTTTTAGAATCTCTTTGGATTCCCCTTAACCCTACTTTCCAAAGATATCTCATGTCCCCTTTTTGCCCACCTGATTTCCCTCTTAAGTATACTCCTTCTGTATTTATACCTCTCTTTGGATTCACTCAATCCCAGCTGTCTATATCTGACATATGTTTCCTTCTTTTTCTTGACTAGAGCCTCAAGTTCTCTAGTCATCCAACTTTCCCTACGTCTATGAGCCTTGTGCTTTACACTAACAGGAACATACTGTGTCTAAACTGTCGTTATCTCACTTTTGAAAGACCCCCACTTTCCAACCATCCCTTTACCTGTGAATCGCTTCACTCAATCAACTTCTGAAACTTATCGCTAAAAGGTATCAAAATTGGCCTTGCTCCAATTTAGAACTTTAACTTTTAAAGCTGGACTATCTTTTTCCATAACTATTTTAAACCTAATAGAATTATGATAACTTGCCCCAAAGTGCTCCCTCACTGACACCTCAGTCATTTGTCCTGCCTTATTTCCCAAGAGTAGGTCAATTTTTGCTCCTAATCTAGTAGGGGCATTCATGTATTGAATAAAAACATTTTCTTTATAAAATCTGAAAGAACTGCTGATGCTGTAAATCCAAAATGCAAACAGAAATTGCTGGAAAAATTCAGCAGGTCTGGCAGCATTTGTGAAGAGAAATCAGAGTTGACATTTCAGATCCAATTATCTTATATAACGACTTTACCAATCAGTAATCTCCTATCATGTGGGATATATTCCTCAGGACAATTCGCAGTAGTACTAATTTATGGAGAAAACCAAATTTATACTGGATAACAGGAGATTACTGGTTAGTTAGAGAGTGAATGCTGATTGGTAGAGACATTGTCGTTGAGGATATATCACTTCTTGTTCTTCAGTTGTGATGAAAGATAATCTGAACTTTATGCTTCAATTGAAGAATTGAAGAAGCTTTCTTGCTTTCTTGCTCCACAGATGTTGCCTGACCTTCCTGAGTGTAGCCATCACTTTTAGAAAGCTTTTATTTCTCATTTCCAGCAACTGCAGTGTTTTGCTGTTGTTTTGTTAGGTGGGGAATGGTGCAGGTTCAAGATTCTGTAATCCCGGAGACTGGGGGGGGGGGGGGGGGGTGCTTTGATCAGCAACAGGAATAAGGAAGACAGCTGAATGGATCAAGCAGTCTCCATGGTGAAAATGTTCCTGAGCTCCTCAATGTTTCTGCAGTTGAGGATTGAAATGGAAAGGGTGAGAGATTTCAGCCACAATGACAAGTAACAACCAGATATGCCCAGGATTGTTTTTCTTTTCTGTTCAGGAAGAACCTGAATTCCTGGGTCTATGTTTAATATAGCAACATAAGTCTTAGGAGCAGGAATAGCAATTCAGCCCTCAAGCCTACTCTGCTATTTAATACTATCATCACTGATCTCATCTTAGCCTCAATTCCACTCTCCTGCCTGCTCCCCATAACCCATGACGTATTAACAATCTGCCTGTCTCCTCCATCAGTTTATTCAGTGTCCTGGTATCCCCCTCACTCTGGGGTCATGAATTCCACAGATTTACGACTCTATGAAAGAAGGGGGAGGCTGGTAAAAGTACAACATTTAAAAGGCATCTGGATGGGTATGTGAATAAGAAGGGTGTGGAGGGCGATGGGCCAAGAACTGGCAAATGGGAATGGATTAATTTGGGATATCTGATTGGCATGGACAAATTGGACTGAAGGGTCTGTTTCATGCTGTACATCTCAATGACTCTAAGTAATTCCTCCTAATCTCTGTTTTAAATCTGCCACCCCTTAACCTAAAACCATGACCCTCTCATTCTAGATTGCTTTGCAAGACGAAACATCTGCTCTGTGTCCACTTTATCAATCTTCTTTAGCATCTTATCTGCACAAGTTAGATCATCCCTAATCCTTCACAATTCTTGTGAGTATCCACTTAAAATGCTCAATCTCTCTCATAAAATACAGAGCCTTTTATCTCTGGAATAAAGCAAAGAACTTACAGATGCTGGAACATGGAAACAAAAGCAGAAATTGCTGATGAAATTGATGAAGAGTCATCAGACTCTGACTTCTCCCCCTAGATGCTGTCATACCTCCTGAGTTTTGCTAGTCAATTCTGTTCTCCTTCCACCTCTATGATTCTAAATCAGCAGCAGCACACATGAATGGAGACTCAGAGACTGCAGTAGAGAGTAAACAGTCAACGTGTAACTGACTGATGGTAGGCAAATGAAGTGGAGCTGGGTGAGCATTGTGGATAGTGAGGGGAAATAGTCCGATAACCTTGTCAGTTATTGAGTCTACTTGAATAATCTATACCTGGAGATATTTTGAAATGGCCATGCTTTTTACCAGATTATCTTTGTCTTCAAATTAATATTGGAACTACAGTCTCCCATATATGAGGCACATATTTCCACTGTTGTTCTCCATGGCTGGGAAATTGAGCATCATATAAAGTAACCAGTGATGCTTAGGTGGATGTTATCAGAATGTCAAGATGAGGAGAACAACAGAAATATTTATGTTGAAACACCTTAATGATTTTGCCCAACAATAAATGATTTGCCAAAATCAAACACATTAGCTTCTATTTAAGAGGTGGTTTTCCTTTAATTGAACGTGAGTACTGTTTCAGATGCTCTGTCATTGTCACCAGTCTAAACAAAATATGAATGTGGACTTCACAACCACAGGTTCATCCTGAGTCCCAGGCAATCCTTGACAGAGGAAGAGATGCAAGAATTACCTATATTGCAGGAGTGCAATCCTAACATTATCCTAAAAATTTAAAGGTATAGATGAAATTAATTGAGGACAAATAAATAACTGGGATGTGTTTGATATTATTGAAAGCATTCCATTGCTGCAGTTCAATTTTCATTGGAAATGTAATTGCTTGAACACACCTGCTTCAGTCAATTTTGTAAAATTCTGTGCAGGATTCATTAGGAATGCACTGTACTGAATCAATCAGTATGAACTAAAAAGGTACAGCATTTTGATGGCAAGAAATCAATCTATTTAAACATTGGTTTAAATGTTGGATTGATATTCGTAGCACCAGAATCCAATACAATGAACAGTTACTTCACTCATAACCCACATTAAAGCTGTACATTTTAAGAAAGTAACCGATTAAACTTATTTCTTACTAACATGCACACATCATCAGACATTCTCTATTTCATGGCATTTTCCAGGACTGAGGAAGTGCTCACTTTAAGTGTCTATGTATGTGTGGGAATCTTTACCAGCTACAAGTTTTGACCCAGTTGTAATGACAGCATAACGTAGAGTTCACCGTTATTTATAAGTGAAACTGATAAAAACTTCTATGCTCCACTCATGTTCCACTCATGCTCCACTCATATCTTCGTAGGATATGTGGAACAGTCCATCTTCTGCAGCTACACTGGCACCACCCCCCACCTTTTCCTCCGCTACATCGATGACTGTATCGGCTCCCACGAGGAGGTTGAACAGTTCATCCACTTTACCAACACCTTCCACCCCGACCTCAAATTCACCTGCACCGTCTCAGACTCCTCCCTTCCCTTCCTAGACCTTTCCATTTCTATCTCGGGCAACCAAATCAACACGGATATTTACTATAAACTGACCGACTCCCACAGCTACCTCGACTACACATCCTCCCACCCTGCCCCCTGTAAAAACGCCATCCCATATTCGCAATTCCTTCGTCTCCACCGCATCTGCTCCCAGGAGGACCAGTTCCAATACCATACAACCCAGATGGCCTCCTTCTTCACAGACCGCAATTTCCCCCCAGACATGATCGACGATGCCCTCCATCGCATCTCCTCCACTTCCCGCTCCTCCGCCCTTGAGCACCGGCCCTCCAATCGCCACTAGGACAGAACCCCACTGGTCCTCAACTACCACCCCACCAACCTCCAGATACATTGTATCATCCGTCGTCATTTCCGCCACCTCCAAACGGACCCCACCACCAGGGATATATTTCCCTCCCCTCCCCTATCAGCATTCCGAAAAGACCACTCTCTCCGTGACTCCCTCGTCAGGTCCACACCCCCCACCAACCCAACCTCCACTCCCGGCACCTTCCCCTGCAACCGCAAGAAATGCAAAACTTGCGCCCACACTTCCCCCCTTACTTCCCTCCAAGGCCCCAAGGGATCCTTCCATATCCACCACAAATTCACCTGCACCTTCACACATATCATTTACTGCATCCGCTGCACCCGATGTGGCATCCTCTATATTGGGGAGACAGGCCGCCTACTTGCGGAACATTTCTGAGAACACCTCTGGGACACCCGCACCAACCAACACTTCAACTCCCCCTCCCACTCCACCAAGGACATGCAGGTCCTTGGACTCCTCCATCGCCAGACCATAGCAACACAACGGTTGGAGGAAGAGTGCCTCATCTTCCGCCTAGGAACCCTCCAACCACAAGGGATGAACTCAGATTTCTCCAGTTTCCTCATTTTCCCTCCCCCCATCTTGTCTCAGTCAAATGCCTCGAACTCAGCACCACCTTCCTAACCTGCAATCTTCTTCCTGACCTCTCCGCCCCCACCCCCACTCCGGCCTATCACCCTCACCTTGACTTCCTTCCACCATTCGCATTTCCAACGCCCCTCCCCCAAGTCCCTCCTCCCTACCTTTTATCTTAGCCTGCTGGACGCACTTTCCTCATTCCTGAAGAAGGTCTCATGCCCGAAATGTCGATTCTCCTGCTCCTTGGATGCTGCCTGACCTGCTGCGCTTTTCCAGCAACACATTTTCACCACTCATGTTCAGTTGGATACACAAATCCCTCGGTTAAAGTCAGCAATTCCTTACTCCTCCACTAGGGTGCAGACTCTGAAGTCTCTGCAGACAGGGAGCTTCAGAAATCACTCAACTGATGTGAACCTCTACCTTGGGACTACATTGTTGATGTTACGTGCATTATGTCTTGGTAATGAGATGTACCTGAATTTTTTGACAGTGTACTAAGTCATAATTATTACTGAACAATCTCTTCGACTATTGAAACTAACTTAATGCTTATGTAAGGTTCAATGTTCTATTGTGGTAATGGTGTAAGTGTCTAATGTAAGAACAAATTATGATTTTTAAGTTGCCTTAAGATATTTAAAATTCACACATGCACGTCCCAAACTTTGTTCCATTTTCAAAACATAAATATTATTTAAAATTTATGAAAAAAGTAGAATTCTGAGTGTGTGTTCTTAGAATTCTCCCTTTTTCACAAAACCAATTTAGGATTTTCAGGCAGAAGCATATTGTCATTCACGTTAATACATTGGAAGCTACATATATTAATACATGAGTCCTGTTCTTTGCAATAAGAAAGAACATGTATATGCAGTCTGTACAAAAGACAGTGATAGATATTGTCTACTCCATTTCCCAGGGCAATGACCTAATCAATTAGAGTCATAGAGTCATAGAGATGTACAGCATGGAAACAGAGCCTTCGGTCCGACCTGTACATCCCGACCAGAGTCAATCTGCCTGGTTTAAAATTAACAGTAAGTGGACAGTCAATGCTCAGCCATGATGAACGGGCATATTCTCATGCAATGTCTTGACTAATCAGAGTCCATTTGCCAACCATACAGCACTGTCCTCATATACAGCATAAACATTGGATTCTCTCCGCTTAGTATTCTTGGAAATTGTCCTGGTAAGTGAAAGATGAAAAGTTTTGACAAAATAACGTGTTTTCAACATGCAAAATGGGACATTTAGTCACGCCATGGCTCCGTTGGTAGAACTTTTCAAGTGATTGGCTTCATCATCTTGCTTGGTAGCATCATTGTTTTCAGAAACTTGGAGACCCCCTGACCTTGACCCAAATTTCAAGAAGATCAGAAAAGATCGACATTACATAGATCATAAATTGCATTATCGCTTCACCCTGACCACAAAATCTGAATTCCCCTTTTGGGATGAAGTGACAAGGTCTGTAGTACTTTGTCCCATCTCAAAAAGCTCATTGCAAACAACTTGATATCACCCTTCCATCCCCAGCCTTCTCCACCCCAACCCATCCCCAATCGAAATATCCTCCAAATGCTGTTAGTGTCGTCTGCTCAGAATGCAGTTGCAGGTATTGGCAATCATTTGATTCATTCCTGATCAGTAATTAAACAAAATAAATTTTAAAAATGAAGGGAATCTGAAAGGGGAGGAAGGTTAAAAGACATAGAGATTTTAAACAATGGAAAAGTCAATCTTCTTTGAAAAATGTAATGTATAGTGAAGTAATTAATATCATTTATTTTTGAGTTTGGATTTTTGAATTTGAACTAGTACCAAATAGATTTTTGTCAGTCTAAAAGCGTTTAATAATTAACCTGTACGTATGTCTACTACTGTGGTGAATTTTCTTTTTGTGAAAGAATATTGTGAGAGAAAAACTCCTTAGAGAGTAATGGGTTTGTTTATTGGGGTAATTTCATGAGCGAACAGTTGTTCATTAAACTCCTATTTGGAATCTCAAGGGTTTTTTTTGATTGGTGGTAACACCCTTTGGAAAGAAAATGATTTTTTTTTAGTTTCAAAATGGGAGAGTGTGCCGGGTTCTCCCCTGAAGCTGGATGTATAAAGCAGTTGCTCCTGAGAAAGGGAGAAGATATTTCAAAATTGTCAGAAATAGGTTATCTCAATATAAGAGTTCAGTTTCAAAGCTCTGGACCAGAAGTGTTTGGCTTCATCCCTAGAGGAGATATCTGAAACTGAGCAAATCTAAGCTCAGTTATATGATCAAGGAAGAAGCAATCAGATTCTCCTGACTGGGAAATGAAGGGCAAGAGATATTTGAGTACAGTAATACCGTATATTTTAAATTATTTGAGCATGTGTTATGTGTGGATAATTTGGCTTATTTATTTAGTCTTCATTAAAATCATGTATATCTCACTAAAACCAAAAAAAAACAAAGTATGATCTATCAAGCCTGATTATATTGTGAAATCTGTTTTGTTCTATATAATATCAACTGAGATTGAAACAAAACTTTAAAAAATATTTGAGACAAGGCAGATGATAAATTCATCCTGACGCCAGTGTAGATTTTCCTATGCTTATTTTAATGACATTGCTTATTGTTGTTGCAAATATTAATTTTCTCCAAGTATAACCTACAAATTTGCTTTTGCACAGAAGTCAAAATGATGGTAGCCACAGTGACATAATGCATGATTCAATAGGAGAAATCAGCTGGTGATGGTGTTTTATCATGAAACAAACAGCCTGATTTAGTATGGAGGAAGTGAGGCCTGCAGATGCTGGAGATCAAAGTCAAGTGTGTGGTGCTGGAAAAGCACAGCAGGTCAGGCAGCATCCGAGGAGCAGGAGAATTGAGGGTTCAGGCATAAACTCATCATCAGGAACGAGGCAGATGAAGAGCTTATGCCCGAAATGCGATTGTCCTGCTCCTTGGTTGCCACCTGACCTGCTGTGTTTTTCCAGCACCACACTCTTGAGTCTGATTTAGCATCTCAAGTGCAAAACAACTGTAAAAATGCTTATAAAAGTTAGAGGGTAAACTGTATAGAAAATGTTCAAAAACTTAAATAAAAGACAATGCTACAAATGTTCTGCAGTCAGGTGGCATCTGTGAGGAGAGTCAAAGCTAACATTTCAGGTCTGTGACCTTTTCATTTGAACTAAGAGTAGTTCAGAAGTTAAGTTTTGAACAAACAAAGTGGAGAGGGGGTGGACAGGTAAAAGAGAAGGTCTCAGATGGAGGGCAGAGGCTATTCACTGACAAAGAGTTTCATGGTACACAGCTGAATGGAGTCATGATCTGAAAAGTCAAAAAACAATCCAGCATTTTCTCGATTTCTTAATTTCAGATTTCCCATGTCTACAGTAGTTTACTTTTGTCAAAAAGGTTCAGGGTTTGCGATATAACCGATCTTGTTCTGAACCAATCAACATATAATCCTGACATGGTTTTATGAATCAAAAATAAAATGATGGCAAAGGTTGGGAATAAAGCAGTGGTTCCGGAATACAAAGTACTGGGCTAATGGTAAGATTCTTGGTTGTGTAGATGAGCAGAGAGAACTTGGTGTTCAGATACACAGATCCTTGAAAGTTGCCACCCAGGTTGACAGGGTTGTTAAGAAGGCATACATTGTTTTAGCTTTTATTAATAGAGGGATTGAGTTCCGGAACCATGAGGTTATGCTACAGCTGTACAAAACTCTGGTGCAGCCGCACTTGGAGTATTGTGTACAGTTCTGGTCACCACATTATAAGAAGGATGTGGAAGCTTTGGAAAGGGTGTAGAGGAGATTTACTAGGATGTTGCCTGGTATGGAGGGAAGGTCTTACGAGAAAAGGCTGAGGGACTTGAGGCTGTTTTCATTGGAGAGATGAAGGTTGAGTGGTGACTTAATAGAGACATATAAGATAATCAGAGGGTTAGATAGGGTGGACAGGGAGAGCCTTTTCCAAGTATGGTGATGGCGAGCATGAGGGGGTATAGCTTTACATTGAGGGATGATAGATACAGGACAGATGTCAGAGGTAGTTTCTTTACTCAGAGAGTAGTAAGGGTATGGGATGCTTTGCCTGTGGGTAGTAGATTCGCCAACTTTAAGTATATTTAAGTCGTCATTGGACAAGCATATGGACATACATGGAACAGTGTAGGTTAGATGGGCTTCAGATTGGTATGACTTTTAGGTGCAAACTCGAGGGCCGAAGAGCCTTTACTGCACTGTAATGTTCAATGTTCTATGTTCTAAGTTCCACGAAGCAAAATGCCCAAGCAGAAAGAGAGCTCACAGGAGGGTGTTTTGGTAAGTCACAGGTATAGGATAGGATTTCTACCCACTATATCGAAGGAGCAGAAAAGCACCCACAACATATTCACAGTTTCTGTCATAAAGTTCCTACTAGTGATTGTTGGATCACAAACTCAACTGTTGAATTTATAATTCATTTTTAAATTAAATAGTGTAACCCCATTCTTAACATGGTAGAGAGAAAAATCAACTTCTGGACAAAAAAAAATAATAAAATGATAAGAACTGATCTCAGCAAATTGCCTCCTACTCCTTCCTCATTAACTGTGGTTCTAGTTATGCTGCAGTTTCAGCTCAAGACAAAGAACAGAGTTCTCAGGAGGGGGATATTATGTAACCAATACATTCCCTAGAGTTACAGTTGACTCTACGCTGCAATACACCTCCAGCATCCATAAGCAGCCATTCTGTTTGCATAAATGAATGAGAAGGAGTTCCATGTCAAGATTTCTAAGATTATTATTGATTGCTGTATCATCTGCAATCTGGTTGTGTCGGCCGAGCCCAATTAAAAGAAATAGCTTGTATTTATATCACACCTTTCACAACCTCACTGCATCTGTAACACACTTCCAAGAAATGATGGAAGGAATTACAAAATCCACCCAGTTCTCAGCAAGTTCTCCAACCTAAATATTACATAACTGACCAGAAGGGGCTCCTTTGGTGTGGTGGTAGCGAATGATCTCTGAGCCAGGAGGCCTGGGTTTGAACCCTTTCTGCTGCAGAGATGTACACACATTTCTGATCAGGTTGACCACAAAATATTTCTGTTCTTTGTTGTCCAAAAGAGCGATAATGGCCAGAAATCAGAAATTGCAGCAGGATCTTGATCCGCTGGGGAAATGGGCTGAGAAATGGCAAATGGAGTTTAATATAAATAAGTGTGAGGTCTTGCATTCTGGAAAGTCAAATCAAAGTAGGAGCTTCATGGTGAATGGTAGGGTCTCAAGGAGTGTCAAGGAACAGAGGGATCTTGGAGTTCAGGTTCACAGTTCTCTGAAAGTGGAGTCCCAGGTAGACAGGGCAGTGAGAAGGCTTTTGGTACACTTCATCAGTCATGGCACTGAGTATAAAAGTTGGAAAGTTATGTTGCAGTTATACAGGATGTTGGTGAGGCTGCATTTGGAGTATTGTCCTCAGTCTTGATCACCTTGCTATAAGAAGAATGTTATTAAACAGGATAGAGTACAGAAGAAATTTACAAAGATGCTGCCTGAACTCAATGGTGCGATTTATAGAAGGAGATTAGACAGGCTAGGACTTTTTTCTTTAGAGCACAAGAGAGTGAGAGGAGACCTTATAGAGATGTATTAGATCATAAGAGGCATGGATAGGGTGAATGCACTCAGTCTTTTTCTCATGGATGGGGAATCGAGGACGAGAGAGCATCAGTTTAAGGTGAGAGGGAAAAGAATAAAATGGAAGCTGGGGGCAACTTTTTTACATAGAGGGTGGTACACATATGGAATGAGCTGCCAGCAGAAGTGGTTGAGGCAGGTACATTAACGACATTTAAAGGCATTTGGACAAACACATGGATAGGAAAGGATAAGAAGGAAATGGGCTAAGTGCGGGGAAATGGGGTTAGTGTGGATGGATATTTTGGTCAACATGGACCAGTCTGGGCCAAAGGGGCTGTTTCTGTGCTATAGAACTCCATGACTCTCTCAATCAAGGAAATTATCTGCCTCACCTCTAAGAATCACTGGGATCCATTGTGTTTGCCTGAGTGCTGAGGCCTTGATTCTTCTGCAGTTAAAAGCTCACCCAGTGTGAGAGCCCTTCTTTGATCTATGAAGTGCCAAGTAAATTATATACTTAAGCCTCTGGAGTGGAACTCCTAAATTTCTGACTCTAGTTACAAGAGTCTTATGACTGAGACACAACTAACACCAAATGACGCATCAAGGGGAACAAAACAAGATCGAAGAGGGAACAGAGAACTCCACTAGATCCTGCCAGACAGGACCAAATTGTGCATCGATTTCCCACATCTGTCCAATTGCAAGGATTTATTTTTATGAGACACAGTTGTATATCAATGTACTTGAAATTAGTCTCACCTCCACCCATACTCTGTCTCAGTCTTGGAACAGGACATAGTCTTCTCTGCCCATGTTGGTTTTATTAACATTCCCAGTATATAGAGCTGGCAGGTTTGATGTTTGTTTGCCTCAGTGCTTCACCTCCTCCCCAGCAATCAAAGTGCACAGACTGGACATTCTGCTTCCAAAAATGGTTCTGCTAAAAAACACTCTCTGGTGGGCAAAGGAAGAGAGATGGATGGTTGTTGGTTTTCAGTGATTGCAATGTGAGATGCAGACAATTCAGTTTTGCCTTCGATATAAAAATGAGGGCACACCATGGCTACTGATGACAGACAGCTCCATCACTCATGTCAACTTCTGTCATTCCCTAATGGCTGACCATTTCTTCTGCCTGGCTAGAAATCTGTGTCAGAGAGGCTTTCAGCAAGAATGAGATAACTAATTCTCCATTTTATGGGTGTTTCCCGAATGGGGTTAATTTCAGGGGACGCAGTCTATTGGAAATTGTAGCTCAAATCTCCATTGTTGCTCAGTCAATGAGGTGAACACTTTCCTCTATTTTTTGCTACTCACCCCTGTTCTGTATCTGTTGCTCCCAGCACAGCCAACCCATTTCCAATTATTCACACTTCCCTTGAACACCCATAAGTCCATAAGAAATAGGAACAGGAGTAGGCTGTTCAGTCCCATGAGGTTCCTCTGCCATTCAATAAGATCATGACTGATGCAAAATTTCACACGTCCAGTTTCCTGCATTTTCCCCATAATCCTTGATTCCCCCTAGTGATCAAGAACCTACCTATCTCAGCCTTAAATGTACACAAGGACGCTGTCCCTACAGATCTCTGAGGCATGGAGTTCAAAAGACACAACTCTGTGAAAGAAGAAATCCTTCCTCATCTCAGTCTTAGATTGGCACCCCTTGATTCTGAGACTATACCCTCTGATCCTAGAATCTCCAATGAAAGGAAACATCTCTTACCATTTATCCTGTCAATCCCCTTAAGAAACTTAGATGTTACAATAATATTACCCCTCACTCTTCTAACTTCCAGCAAGTAGTGTTCCAACCTTTTAACCTTTTTAGCCTGTTACCCTTTGATAATAAGACAATCTCTCCATACCAGGGATCATTCCAGAGAACCATCTCTGAACTGCTCCCAATGAAATGATATGTTCCTTAAATAAAGGAACAGAACTGCTCACAGTGCTTCAGATGTGGTCTCACCAGCATCTTGTACAAATACAGCAATACTTCCCTACTCCCTATCTCCAAAATCCCTGATAAAACAACCAACATTCCCTTTGCCTTCCTCATCACTGACTGTGTGTCAACCCAACCTTGGGTGGGTGTACATGCCCACCCAAAGCACTCCACACTGCAACCTTCTGAAGTCCGTTTCCATTCATAACACTTGGTTCTATTGTTCTCCCTTCCAAGTTCATACCTTCCCACATCACACTCCCACTGCCAACTCACTCAACTTACAAATATCTCTACGCAAACTGCTTTTATCACTCGCACAGCCTGCCTTTCCACTTATTTTTGTGTTGTCTGCAAATTTGGCTCCAGTGCATTCGCTTCCTTCCTCCAGTTTATAAATATGTACATTACATACAGATGTGGTCCCAGCACAGATCCCTGTGGAACCCCACTGGTCACAAGTCACCAGCCTGAAAAAGAACCCCTTATCCCTACTCACTGTTTCCCGCTCATTAGCCAATTCTCTATCCATGCCAATATACTACCTCCAACACCGTGGGCTCTTATTTTGTGTCCCTTTTAGCATTTATCTGTCTCTCAGCTTATCATCAGCAAACTCTTTGTTTGCTTTACTTTTCCTTTCTCTCTTTCTCTCCCTCTCTCTAGTCTCCGTCTCCATCTATTTGGCTTACTCTTCTCTCCACCCCTTGCCCCTTCCCCCACTCCCAATCCCTCCTACCATCATCAGAATCAATACCACTATGTCCCAGCTGCTTTCAGTTCTAACTTCAGGCTGCTGGACTCAAAATGCTAACTCTGTTTATCTCTCCTCATATGCTGCCGGACCTACAGAGTTTCCCCAGGTACTTCCTGTTCTGTGTTAGTCAATGGTTGCTCATCTTAAAGGGTTTGGAACTCTCCCTTACCTTGAGCAATGTGGGTGGAGGTGGGAAATATGTAAATCTATGGCAAGAATGAATAAGATTCAGAATTTCAATGTGGTGTGACAAAATTTCCACAGTTTACCAACTACTAATGTTGCAATGTGGATCAGTTTTTATCGGGATACGTGTGTAAATGAATAAGGAAATAGGCAACTGAAAGCAAAGATACCAGCATAAACATCACATAAGTAAATAAGTTTCAAGATTCAAATTCTCCCACTCCTTCTGTAATCCTTATGTTCCTCACACTGTTAATATTGTATTCTTGAATAAGGTTGATATAGACTGCTTATTGGGTACTACAAGTGTCACAAGATCAATGATAAAATAAGGACTGGTTATTTAACACTTTTGTTACACTACCATTCATGTTATAGGGATGGACCATCTGGGCAGATAGCATGGTAATAACTGTGAAAGGATTAGTCAGGTCAGCTTATTGAAATCCTTATGAATAAGAAGCTGTAAGTCAAGCTGTTTCAATATCACTCTCCCAAGCCAGATACTGTTATAAATCTTTTGATGCTTGATATAAGATAACCACAGCAACTGCTCATAATTTCATACCAGGCATTGCAATACCATTTTGTTACTTAAAGAAACAAGCCTGTTCCATCATATTTGAGAGGCTTTTAAAGTGAATTCATTACTTCCTCAGAGTAGAATGTTGAGGTAGTGGTTCCCTGGTAATTCTGCTGGTTGCCGTTATATTTCTCACTTGAATTGACCACCTAGTGTTAACTTGCTACTTCACAATACTACCTACGGAATGATTATTTCTAAGTGAAGATAGGAAGCAACTAAATCACTGCAGACAGGTTTAAGAGCAGTTGGACAATGGGCAGACAAAGGCTGTGTTTCATTTAATACTGAAAAGACTCAGTCAACAGCTCTGTGCAGAAATCTTGATAATAATGGCACAACTTCACTTCCCTTTCATATGAGCACTGCCGTCCTTAATGCTACAAATGATAATTCATATAGATAATGTTGACACAAAAATGTAATTAAGGTCACTAGATAGACGAGTTAAAGAATGAAAAATCTGATCATGTAATTGTCAACTGCATCATCCCATTAAGTAGATATCAGACTGGTGACATTTTTTTGTGTTTTTTTATTGTTGTTGTTCATGTTTATCAAGATGAATGATGCTTTAGTAGAAGTATTCCCCTTTTCAGGCACTTAGACACAGGTCATTCTAAACACAACAAGCTGCTGTCTGCAAACTCGTTGAAATGATATAGTTGAACAGTGAAATTGGATTCAACTGCATGAGCATGATATTTCAGTCTTTCTTTCTCTCTCTCATTCGTTCAAGTTGAGTTTGAGGGAGACCTGCCCAGAAGGAAAAGAGAAGTTAGCTATGAGTGATGCTTCTGAAACCTTGTGTGCCTACCAGGAGAATTGATTGCTGAATGCAAATCCTGTAGGTTTTTCGATACATTAGGAAAACTCTGGCCACACACTGATCTCTGCACTTAAATTCCTAACTGATGCTTCCAGCATGCTAAGCTTGATGTCAACCACGCAAATTCATAAAATATATCCATCAGCTTTACTCACATATGACAGAGGTAATCCAGAGAACAAATTTAAATCCGTTAAGTGACCTGGGTGTGCAGTTAGATCTGGGTTCCAGAGGAGAGCAGCCAGTTCATTAACACATTGTGGCACTTAAATCCCCACTCCCTATCAAACTGCTTGACAGATTGCTGAGGAAGCTCACCATTCACCCCCTTGTTCAGGCCTATTAAATCCTGCAGACTGCCTTGTATTTGTCGCAGTTGATTCCTCAAAACCATCAGTCAACACTGAGCTTTCTAAAGCATTATTACTGGAGTCACACCACATGAGTCATCAGCTATTAAACTCACCTTCCTTGTTTATGCAGTCTACTTTTTACAACGCCCTGTAATTATACAGTGCCTTGAGCATGGTAAGTGGTCCCGGGATGCCTCACAACAGCCATTAAGATTTGACACCGAGCCAAAAAAATGTGACATATGGAAAGGTGACTGATAACTGTGTCACATCTCAGGCTGGGAGAAAACATTTAAAGTCACTTTTAACTTTTAACAGATTAGCAAAGCTTTAATAGAGGCTGCATCTCATTGCATGCGCTAGATGGATATTTTTGTAACACCCAATACGCTTTCAGTTTCTTTTTCAAGTTGTGATTTGGAGATGCCGGTGTTGGACTGGGGTGTACAAAGTTAAAAATCACACACGCCAGGTTATAGTCCAACAAGTTTAATTGGAAACACTAGCTTTCAGAGCGCTATTCCTTCATCAGGTGGTTGATCAAAAACGCCACTCCACTCCCCCTCCTCTCTTGCCTCCCTTTCTGTCCTTTCTATACCATTTGTAACCTGGAACATTAAACTACCAGTCCTGTCTATCCCTGAACCATGTTTCTGTAATTGCTATGATATCCCAGTCCCATGATCCTCACCATGACCTAAGTTCATCTGCCTTCCCTGTTAGGCCTCGTGCATTGAAATAAATGCAGTTTAATTTATCAGTCCTACCTTGTTCTGTTTTGTTCCTGCCTGGCTTGACTGTTTGACTTGCTTCTTTTCTTAGCTGTATCAGTCTTAGATTGATCTCTTTCCCTCTTTCCTCAGTATGTCCCTTGGTCTCACCCACGCACCCCCCCCCCCCCCCCCCCCACTTACTGGTTTAAATTTTCCCAAGCACCTCTCGTAAATCTCCCTGCCAGTGTATTAGTCCCCTTCCAATTCAGGTCTGATGCATCCTTCTTGTACAGATCAATTCTACCCCAGAAGAGATTCCAATGATCCAAAAATGTGAATCCTTCTCCCATAATGCAGCTCTTCAGCCTTGCATTCATATGCTCTATCCTCCTATTCCTATCTTCACTAGCTCACAGCACCGGGAGTAATCCAGATATTACTATCCTCAAGGACCTTTTTTTAAATTCCTGTCTAACTTTCTATATTCTCCCTTCAGAATCTCATCCTTTTCCCTTCCTATGTCATTGATACCAATGCGTACAATGACCTCCTGCTGGTCCTTCTCTCCTTTGAGAACATTCTGCACCCTCTCAGAGGCATCCTTGACCCTGGCACCAGGAAGGCAACACACCATTCTGATTTTTTGCTGCTGGCCACAGAAACGTCTGTCTTTGCCCCTGACTAGAGAGTCCCCTAACACAATCAATCACTTAGAACCCAATAAACCCCTCATTACATTAGAACCAGTCTTGATACCACAAACTTGGCTGTTCACGTCACATTCCCCTGAAAGTCCATCACCCCTACGTTTCCAAAACAGCATACTTGTTTGAAATGGGGATAGCCTGCTTACCTCCCATCTCTTTCCTGGAGTTAACCGATCTACCTGACTGTATCTGTGGCTTTTCTCCCTTCCTATAACTGCCATCCATCACACCCCCCCCCAGCTCTTGTAAGTTCCTCATTACTTTTAACTGTTGCTCCAACGATCCATTCAATATGACAGGATTTACAATCAACAACATTTATTGCATATTTAATCCTCAATAACCCTTCAACTCTCCTGAAACTCCCACATCCAACAAGAAGAGCATATCGCTTTACTAAAGGCCATTTTGCTCCTTCCAATCTATAGACCCAGAAAAATAGCACCGTCTTATTGCTCTACAAAGCAATGCTCCAAGCTAACTTAATACTTATGGCTTATATTTTAAAAAATTTAATCAAGAGACAGGTCCCAAGAAAAACATATAATCAAGAAAGAACCCATTCTACTCACTAATGTAGATTTACAGCCAGGCTATACTTAAAACTATTTACTTGTCTGTTTCTGTGCTGTGATCTCTCCCAAACAGGTTACTCCAAGATCAGTTGTGAATTTCGCTGTTTGTTAAGTTTTCCTAGACACACTCTGATGTCCAACGATACATGAACTCAAATAGCTGAGGCAGTAACTGTGCAGATTCACTGTTGTGTCAGTTAGCAGTGTGGGTTTCTCTCTCTTACAGACCATGTGCTTGCCACCTTTGTCTGACTGTCTCCTTTTTAAAAGTGCTGTTATTTTGACTTTTTTTCCTCCAAAGTTCCAAAACAATGCAACAGCATATAAAACAGTAATTGCTGCTCCTGGGATTCGAGGAAATCACCTCCAACACCTAAAATAGCTCAAAAAATGAGCAGCTGTTACAGCCAGAAATTTTTCCTGTCTTCCATCTTGGATTACCCAGAATTTGAAAAATATGAGATGCAATGGTTTAGTCTGGTCTTGTTTGTTGCTTTCATAAGAGCCATTTGGCAGAGTTAAGAACCTGACTGAAAGTATAATCAAAGGTAGTATTTCAGGAAAGATGAAGCTGGATTTGGGAGGGGACAGCACATTCAAAAAGATTGGAGGGAAAAGGAAATTTGAATACTGGGTGGCAATTTACAAGGACAGAGGGATTAATGCCTATTTTGTTTCTTGGATAAGAGTGATAACAGCAGGTTTGATGAAGACAGAGACATCATAGGAAAGAGAACTGTTAACAATATCACTGATAAGGAACCAATAGAAAATAGCCAGCTGTTTCACAGGAATAAAGTGAAAAGAGCAGGCATTGGTACAAGACAAAATTGTGGAATTCACGTGAGGAGCTAAGGTGAAAAACACTGAAGAAGATCCAACTGCAGAGAGAAATCCGGGGGAGGTTTGGCAGGGGACGATGGGAGGTTAGGAAGGCAGCAAATGCAGCTGATCAGATGGACCCAGTCTGAATAACAATGAAGCTCACAAGCTCCTTAACACTTGTTGAAGGTAATAATGGAGGAGATGGGGAGAAGTTTTGACGAGGTTATTTTGCAGTAGAGTGTGTAAACCTTGGTTATCTTTGCATTTGAGGATGAACATGAAGAGTGAATAGATATAATGAACCCGATGATGGTACTTAATTCACAATATCTGAGCATTCAGTTTTAGCTTTGCACCAAAGGCCACCTTTGATATTTATAGCGCTGGATTCAAAGCGTTGGTTAAATTTATGGGGGAATCTGCGACTTGCCTCAGAAACACCCAACTTGCCAGACCGACACCCCAGTACTCTGTATCAACAAGTCAGTCTGCAGAGGATCCCACTGACCAGTCTTTCCAGATTAAATTTCCTGCCTCTCCCCACTATTGCAGGACACCATTGTGCTCTGTAGAAAGGGGATCTCCTGTGGTTGCTTGCTTGCAGGCTCAAATGTATATTTAATTAAATGAGGCTTGGAGCATGCAATTAGCCATGGAGTATGCAATTAGTGGGCTGCTTTGAGCTTGCCCACTGGCACATCAAAGCAAATTTTCCACCAACCTCTCAGTTCTGAAGTGCTACTGTAGTTAATTTTGTGAGGAAGCAGTCCTTACAGATGCATTGATTTTCACAACATCCAGTAAAACCTAACAAGTTTCATAGAGATGTCTAAGTATTAATTTCTTAACAGAGTACGTCCGAAGAAATTATTATGCACACTGCATAGCCAGCTGTGAAATAACTTATCTACCACGATGGTGATTATCGTTAGAAACAGCATTTTGCTGTTGGTAGACTAAATTAAATTAAATGTGAAATTAAATAAGAAATGTAGTCATGATAAGCTGTAATATAATTCTGATTTTATCAAATAATTGCAAAGAATTCATACAATAATAGGCACAGTTTCTGACATGCCAACTCTTGCTCCTGTTTATTCATCAATGTACCATTTGTTAATCACAATGAAAACTAAATGACATTATTTTAGACAGTATTACAAAGGAGCTGTCAATGAATAAATAAAGACTGTGACAAACTATTAAGCTTCTAATGGCATATTCTTTCTGAGTCTCAGGTATTGCTGTATTAGCTTCTGTATGTTGAACTATATGGTTCAAGTCAGGGCAGGGACACTGTAAATTGAATGCTTTCACACAATTGCTTAATCTTGCTCACCAGCAACACATACAGGTTAATGTATGGAATGAGAGAAATAACTTGCTGCTAAGATACAATGACACAGAAGCAAAATAAAAATATGCATTAGTACCCATGTGAGTTCTTGAAGCAAATCAGAAATCTGCTTCCAACCTATTTGGATGAAGGTGGCACTGTGGCTCAGTGGTTAGCACAGCTGCCCTACAGTGCCAGGGACCTGGGTTCAATTCTAATCTTAGGTGACAGTGGACTTTGCATATTCTCCCTGTGCCTGCATGGATTTCTGTTGGGTGCTCTGGTTTCCTCCACAGTCCAAAAAATTGCAGTTTAGATGGATTGGCCTTGGGCAATTAGCTCTGTAATGATTATATTAGATTCCCTACAGTGTGGAAACAGGCCCTTCGGCCCAACGAGTCCACACCGACTCTCCGAAGGGTAACCCACCCAGACTCATTTCCTTCTGACTAATGCACCTAACATGATGGGCTATTTAGCATGGCCGATTCACCTGACCTGCACATCTTTGGACTGTGGGAGGAAACCAGAGCACCCAGAGGAAACCCACGCAGACACGGGGAGAATGTTCAAACTCCACACAGACAGACACCCGAGGCTGGAATCGAACCTGGGACCCTGGTGCTGTGAGGCAGCAGTGCTAACCACTGAGCCACAGTCCTGCCCTGGCCACCGTGCTGCCCTGGCCACCGTGCCACCCTAATGTCTAGGGATGTGTCAACCAGGGGGATTAGTCATGGTTACGATTGGGGAGTGGGTCTGCTTGGGATGCTTTTCAGAGGGTCAGTGCAGATTTGATGGGCCAAGTGGCCTCTTTCTGTACTGTAGGGATTCTATGAAAGTTCAGTGATTTGAAACATTAATTCCAATCTTCAAGACTAGGATCACAAGATTTTTGTTAGGCAAACATGCCAAGGGATGTGAACTGAAATGTGTTGAATTATTTCACATGTATTGACGTACAAATCAGGAATGACTTGACAGAAGTGTGGAAAATGCTTGAATGGCCCGTTCCTGATTATATATTTACATTGCATTGCTCTCTGTACAGCTGTTGCCTGACCTGCTAAGCTTCCAAGCATCTTATATTATTATTTCAGATTTCTAGTATTCAAAATATTTTGCTTTTGTCTGTCTTAAAAGATTCATAGAAGAGTCATAGAATACCTACAGTGCAGAAATAAGCCATTTGGCCCATTGGGTCCACACCAACCATCCTCCAAGCATCCCATCCAGACTCACCCCATTCCTGTAACCCTACGTTTCCCATGCCTAACACTCCTAGCCCAAATATCCCTGGCAATTTAGCAGGGCCAATCCACCTAACCTGCTCATCTTTGCTAAGTTCAGTGATCATTTTTTAACATTAAATTGCATAATTCTGATATTTAAGTAATTATTTTGATCAAATAGAGTATCCTAACTCCTTCGATTTATACTATTTGAACATTATAAATAAACTGGATTTTTGACACATACATTTCTCAAAGGCAGTTCCAATTAAAGAGGCTAAATTTGTCAGTAGAGTTCAAGAGTATTTGCACCATGTTCATTTTGATTTCTTTGGTTTGACAAAACAGCAAAATAAGATATATTTATATTAAATAGTAGTTTCTTGCCTGGCAATGGAACTTTAGCTCCATCCTCTGGCAATGATTTTTATTAATGGGCCCTTGGGGTTGTGAAAGCAATACACTGGTATCCTTTTTTAACTAATTGGGGACAGCATGCCAGTGATCTTTAAGTTCTGAGTTTCCACTAATGGTTGTGCTTTTGTGTGCAAATTATAAGTCAAATAAAATGAGAATAAAATTCCAAATTTTCATTGCATGATCTCAACTGCTTTGTATAACAGTAGAAGCAATAAAACTCTTAATCCTGAAACTCCCAATAGTTAATACGCTGGTCCAGGAAGCAATTTCAAAGGCAAATACAACTTCGGTAATGGTTGCAGTTGATGTTTTCCCTAAGCTGTGAAGCCATGGGACGATGTAACCACTCGGAGGAGTCCACGGACGAACACATTGACTTCCAGTTCCAGCATGTCTGTCATGCATGGATCTTGGAGTTTGTGCAGAGGCAGTAATAATGGGGGAATGATTTATTAAAGTAGGAACGTTTTACTGCACAGGACCTAGGTGAGATTGTATCTGGAGTACGATGTAGAAGCATATTTGAAAATATGTATATATTTCATTTGAAACAATTCAGCCAAGTTTCACTGAACTTTTCAGAGAATCCCTATAGGGTGGGGATTCAAGTTATCAAGTACACACTGCTCCTCCAAAGAGAATCCCACCCAGATCCACCCCAGTAACCCTACATTTCCTATGGCCAATCCACCTAACCAGCATATAAAGTCATAGAGTCATAGAGATTACAGCAGAGAAACAGACTCTTTTGTCTAATTCATCCAATCCGACCAGATATCCCAACCTAATCTAGTTCCACTGGCCAGCACCCGGCCCATATCCCCCCAAATCCTTCCTATTCATGTATCCATCCATATGTCTTTTAAATGTTTCAATTGTACCAGCTTCCACCACTTCATCTAGCAGCTCAATCCATACATGTACTACCCTCTGCATGAAAAAGTTGCCCCTTTAGTCTCTTTTATATCTTTTCCCTCTCACCCTAAACTCATGCCCTCTAGTTCTGGACTCCCTCTCCCCAAGGAAGAGATTTTGTCTGTTTATCCTATCCATGCCTCTCATGATCTTGCAAACCTTTATAAGGTCATCCCTCAGCCTCTGACTCTCCAGGGAAAACAGCCCCAGCCTATTCAACCTCGCCCTGTAGCTCAAATCCTCCAACCATCGAAACATCCTTGTAAGTCTTTTCTGAACCCTTTCAAGTTTCACAACATCCTTCTGAGCTTCCGATCTTTGAAAAGTGGGAGAAAGCCAGAGCACCTGAAGGAAACTCGTGTAGACATGGAGGGAATGTGCAAACTCTGCACAGGTAGTCACCTGAGGGTGGAATTGAACCAGGTTCCTGGCACAATGAGCTACCATGCCACCCTTGTGAAGAAGAGTTTGCTTATACCAATTGGAGTTTAGATGAATAAAAGGTGATCATATTGAAGCATATGGTCCATTGGAACCTAGCTAAGTGGATAATAGGAAAATGTTCCTCTACAGAACATAGAACATAGAAAAGCACACCACAGAACAGGCCCTTTGGCCCAAGATGTTGTGCCGAGATTTAATCCTAATGTCAAATATAGTAACTTAACCTATGCACTCCTCAACTCACTGCTATCCATGTGCATGTCCAGCAGTCACTTAAATGTCCCCAATGACTCTGCTTCCACCACCACAACTGGCAACGCATTCCATGCATTCACAACTCTCTGCATAAAGAACCTACCTCTGATATCTCCTTTATACCTTCCTCCTAATATCTTCAAACTATGACTTCTCATAACAGTCAATTCTGCCCTGGGGAAAAGTCTCTGGCTTTTGACTCTATCTATTCACTCATTATTTTGTACACTTCAATCAGGTCTCCTCTCTTCCTCCTTCTCTCCAGAGAGAAAAGTTCGAGCTTATTCAACCTTTCTTCATAAGGCAAGCCCCTCCAGTCCAGGCAGCATCCTGGTAAACCTTCTTTACATCCTCTCCAAAGCCTCTGTATATTTCCCATAGTAGGGCGACCAGAACTGGACACAATATTCCAAGTGTGATCTCACCAGGACTTGTAGAGCTGCAGCAAAACCTCGCGTCTCTTAAACTCGACCCCCCTGTACATGGGGGAGAATAGAAGTAGGTGACATGGTTTAACAATAATAAGACGTTTTGGTTTTAAGATGGAGATGCGAAGAATTCTTTTCTCTCAGGAGTGAGTTAGAATGCAAAATTATCTGCCCGAAAAATATTCAAGGCTGATTTATATTGATATTTTTGTAGACAAGGGGGGGTCAAGAGTTTAAGAATGGCAGACAGGGAAAAAGAGTTGAAACTGCACTCATTTCAACCATGACCTTAGTGAATGGTGAAGCAGGTTTAATGAGCCATATGGTCTACTCCTGCTCGTAAAACTTATGCCTCTGTATTAATTTGCAAAAAGCAACTTAAAACCCTCATAACATAGACTTTTTGAAAAAGAACTCTGTAATTGTTCTTGCAGATCAGTAAATCTATTTTTGGGATGTTCCTTTAGTTACAAAAGTGATACTGAAGTATTCTGAAATGGTGTATTTGGGCTTCGCAGTCAGCATCTTAGTTGAAAGAAATATCCACATGATTTTGGTTGCTATGGACTGAAGCAAAGGTAAAATAGACAGAGAACCAGAGTATTAAATGAAAATAGCCTCACCGTCTACAACTCAGAACCAATCCTGATGAAGAAACAGGGTAGGGGTCTCTTAGAATAGGGCAAGGACTGTGTTAGCATGTGTGATACAGTTGAAGATGGACAGGGAGACAGGAAGAATCACAGATGTGTTAGTCTGCCAGAGACAACCAGACTGTTAAAGGTCTCAGTGTAAGGAACTTGGAGATTTTGTGTCCTCGAGAAAATTGCGAACTTCCTTAAGCAGGGGCTGTAGAACTGATACTAAGTACCAGAGTCCAAGTTGGAATATCTGTGAGGTTTTACATGACGCCACATTTGGAAGGGAAGTGATGTAAGTGCTTGCAATAACATGAAGTGTATCTTCGCTGGATCAAGTATTTAAAGTAAAATGTAACTTGTCATTTGTTATAGAATTTGCCTATTAATTAACGTTTGAAGTGTATTGATCGTTATGTAATTGTTACATTAAATATATTTTTAAGTGTCATCTTGTCCATTGATTTTCTTTTATTTGGCATCATGAGGATTCCTTTCTCTTTAACATTACCAGCTTTACAAGGACTTTAAGACTTAAGGTTGCTTTGGAACAAATTTAGAATAGATTTATTAAGATTCTCTGAATGTTCTTTAGTCTGTGATAGGAATGGTGATCATGCTTGGAGTTACCATTTTAAATTTGGAACTGTTCAGCTACATTTGTTCACAGTAAATTTCTTCATGTCAACTGCTCAGCACATGTAAAGTATATCAAAATATGAAAAGGAAAACGGAATGAAGCTATCACCATCACCCCACCTGCCCCCCCCCCCAACCTGCATCCACCTATTGCCTTCCTAGCTACCTTCTCCCCAGCCCCACACCCTATTTATCTCTCAGCCCCCTTGACACCTCCCCCTCCCTACTCCCCACATTTCTGATAAACGGCTTATGCCCAAAACGTCAACTGTGCTCTTCGGATGCTGACTGACCTGCTGTGCTTTTCCAGCCCCACACTTCTTGACTCTGACCTCTAGCATCTGCAGTCCTCACTTTCTCCTCGAATGAAGCTGTGAAATGACCTTATACTTCTATCGGTTTCTGTTTATTTTACTCATGCTGGTCTCCACCGTAACAATCTTGCTTCTTCCAAAAGAAGCCAAAACACTGTACTTTATCTCAGATGATAGCTGGAAATCTCCAATAACAACATATTATAATTTCATTACTGTTGAATAACAGAAGACCACAGGAGAAATAAACATGTATTGTTTCATTCACAATATGGTATCAACATGAGATAAAGATTAAACAAACCAGTATGAATTATCTCAAACAATAATCAAAAGGCTATATTTTTGAACATGCTCTATATTTACAAAATAGTTTTACACAAAAGAAAATGTCATAACCAGCGCTTAAAATACCAATTCTGCTGAGAGGTTATTTACATCTGTGAACAGACTTCATCAGTCACTCACCAGAATTTGTTCATTTCTCAATGTTTTTATAAGGAATATTTGTCTTGCATTCATCAGGACATTCACAAGAATACCAGTGTAAAGGAGCACAACACGATATCCAGTATGTGAAGAGAGTGTTGGTTAACTGGAAATGGACTTTGTAGGGCATGCATCTAAAATATTGAGGGATTTTACTACACAGCATGTCCCTTTGGCTGTTTGAAGGGCTTATGCCCGAAATGTCGATGTTCCTGCTCCTCGGATGCTGCCTGACCTGCTGATGCTTTTCCAGCACCACACTCTTGACACTGATCTCCAGTATCTGCGGTCATCACTTTCTACTGTATGCATCAGGCAAGGTACTGACTGCAGTGCTTTTAAAACTAAAAGTACCCATGCCTAACAGTAAACATGATTTTGCATTTGGACGACATTTGCCAAATAACCCTGAGGTGGCATGCAGCCGTTGGCTTTTTGCACCAGTGCCTGTGGTCCATGGTTTTCCTTGTTGAATTTTGTTGCACAAAGACTGGCAGCAGGGATAGAGACTCGTGACCAGCACAGGCAGGTATGGGGTGAATGGGCCAGGGTGGGTTGTGGAGTGGTGTGAACAGCATAGAGGATGGTGAAACTGGGAATGTGGAGATGTGAAGTGGGTCAGGGTGTGATGGTCAGTGGATTGGGAGTGAATGACAGTAATAAATAAGGTAGGAGAAACGTTGGAGGAGAGGGAACACAATCTATTCAATTGAAAGCGCTGAGATGGCTGGGCAATGACACGTGCCAAGAAAGTTGTGACTGTGATGAAGAGTCTCCTTGGTTATGCAGGAGGCCTTTGTATAGTCTGCCTGTACTTTCTGCATTGTTACCTGACTGTAGGCTTCACATATGAAAAGTTTTCCACGATGTGATCTTAAATGTCTCCTGTTTTCACCACTGACATCTCAATTTTGATTAGAGTACCTGGGAATCAGCTCCCAGCTCCCGTCTCTGCTCTCAGGAATGGATAAAACCCTCCTCAGGTTCCAAATAGGTAGAAAAGAAAGCAAGAGAGAACAAATTGGATATTTGCAATAGGTAAACCGTTTATGTCATAGAAATCATAGAATACCTACAGTGTGGAAACAGGCCATTTGGTCCAACAAGTCTCCACCAACCCTCCGCAGAGTAACCCACCCAGATCCATTCCCCCACTACTCTACATTACCCCTGAATAATGCAACTAACCTGCACATCCATGAACATTATGGGGCAATTGAGCATGGCTAATTCATCTACCTGCACATCTTTGGATTGTGGGAGGAAACCAGAGTGCCTAAGAAAGCCCACACAGGCACAGGGTGAATGCTCAAAATCCACACAGTTGCCCGAGGCTAGAATTGAGCGCGGGTCCCTGGCGCTGTGAGGCAGCAGTGCAATCCACTGTGCTGCCCCTTTGGATGAAGACCAAAGGCTGCCAAGACAAGTGCAGTACAACTGTTTCTTCAATTGTTTATTTCCATTTTTATTTATAATGCATACTGATGCCTCGATTCCTTTTACTTGAACATTTAATTATCCACAAACTCTATTATCAACATGACTTTGCGTGGGAGTTGGGCATTTGTTTCACGAAATCAGCAGAAATGGATTTAATTAATTTTTTAAACAGATTTGGAATCCTTGATCTAGCAGGATGATGCATTATCTTGATACCAAGGATAAGGTTGCATTTAATGCACTCGCAAATGTAATATTTAGCTGTGGAGTCCAGCTGAAAGCATTCTTTGCAAGATCTTCTCATCTTTCAATTGCAAAACATGGGTTTGAATGCACAGAATTTGAATAAATAATCAAGAAGAATGAAAACTGAAAGGTGACATCTCAGTGACAGGCAGAGGTTTCACACACAGGGCAAGTTCAATACTGGGGCTGTGATTACAAATTTTAATCAACATTAAACTAGCAATGTAAACCTAGTCACTGTGTTATGTTTTAAGCTCCTTTGTAAAGTGCTCATGGAGTCTTCTTTTGAAATGACCTTGCTTCAATTTGAATTGGGCAGTCAGGCTACCCCCCCACAGCTGTCTAAAATTTAACTTTTGAATTACTGGGAGATGATTTCATGTATCTTTTTATCCAAATGGATGGAGAGTTCTTTCCAAAACTGGGCAGTTAAAATTCAAAACCAGTAGGTGTCCATCTGGTAGACCACAGCTACCAGTTCCAGAAAAGCCTCAGAATGGTTTTGAAGTCTAAATGCACCTTCGAAATGAAAAGTGATATAGATTATTTGTCTATTGTCCACTGGGATGCCCCAATCACTATTGCAGATGATCATGGCTGAATTGTGCTTGTTATGCTTTCAATCATTATGCTTCAAAGCACCTTCTTAAATAATAAAGGAGCTAATAATTTCTGTGGAAAGATAGAGAGATAGGTTTAGTGGCTAGTTATTTTTTTCGCTTTTCATGTAACCATTCTCTTCCACCATTATACAATACATCGTTTCCAATATGCAGTGCACATTAACATGGACATTACGACTAAAACAAATGTGGGGTTACATTGGCATCATTGAACTTAACACATTGCTAGTAATCTAATTTCATTTCTTCTTGCTTCAGAGAACTAATGAAGAACAGGTTGTGTTGATCCAAATGCATCTATCCACCATGTTGATTACACATCTGTGTTGTTCCTGTCTGGCAATCAGTGATAAATTTAGCTTGTAAAGTGGTTGAGCTGATTTAACATTCAAGGTCAAGATAGAATAATCTTGTTTATCTTTATTGTATCATGGGATGTGAGTATTACTGGCAAAGACCTTGGTTGCTGGTTCAAAAAACTGCATGGTGGCCAGTATCCTGTCACCAAGTCACCCTTTATTTACTTGGGCACAGTACACTGGCTGTGGCCAGCCAGCTCAGAGTCAATCCCTGAAAGTGAGGAGATTCTCATCTGCTGTTTCTTTTTTTCTTTTTTTTTTCTTTTTTCTTTTTTTCCCCCACACTGCCACCTAACTGCGGTAGTGCTCATCTGCTGTTTATCTCTGTTGCCCAAGGCTCCCTGATTGGCCCGGGTTAACAAACCCAATAAGGATCTCATAGTCAATAAGATCCAACTGGTTCCAATCACTATACTGCGCATCCCTAATTACTTCTTGAACCCATTGTCTCTCTCGGCCATTTCAGAGGGCAGATAAGACTCAACCACATTGCTATAGGTCTGGAGTCACAGATCAGGTCACAAACTGGATCAGGTTAGAATGGCAGATATCCTTCCCTCAAAGGCAGTAATGAAGCATTAATGATATGGATATGGGAAGAACAGTAGACTACTCAGCCCATTGAGCTTGCCCTGCCATCCCATACAATCATGTCTGATTAAGTACTTCAATACCTTTTGCTCATCGCATGGCCATTACCCTGTACACCATTGCTGGCGGTTTCTTGGCAGAATTAGCAAGATTACTTTAAAATTCCAAATTTATACATTGAATTTGAGTTCCACCATGGGATTTGAACAATTCCCCCAAACTGGCATCTTAGTGAAGTAATATTGCCACTATGTCACCACATCCTCCAGTGTAATGATGGAATATTAAAGGGGAAGACTGTCATGTGGCAGGAAAATGATGAAAGCTATCATCAGGGACAGAGAGACTGAGCAGTTGTTCAAAAATGAGCTGATCACAGCACAAGGGTGGACTTGTGAAGAATACAGCATGTTGAGCTGTTCTTGATGCATGTTTTAATGAACTCACTACCAGAGTGGATAGGAGACTGCCTTAAGATATGGGAGGGCATTGACACAAGGGATAAGACACACATGCAAATTGGAGGCATTCTTTTGATGTAGATTGGGAACTGGTTGAAAGTATGGAATTGTTGGGCGTGATGAAACAAATGGGAGTTCTCAGTGATCCATAGCGATGTTTCAGTTTTTCATCAGGTAGGACAGCAAATCATGCATCAATGTTTCCAGAAAGCTTTAAACATAGTCACTTGTGTAAATGGAAGTAGGACATTACACAGGAATTAGATGAATGAGCAGAACAAAAGCATTTGGCTTTCAATCTAGTTGAGTGTCGGGTCATTCATTTTACATCCAAAAAAGACAATTAAAGTAGCTTCTTAATAGTGAGGGAATAAGAGGTGTGGAAAACAAAGGGATTTGGCAATCAGATTTACAGTTCGTTAGCAACCAAGGTCCTCCAGTATAAGAAAATCAAAAATATGAATAATATGAATAATACACTACATTTTATCTCAATGGGTTTGAAATTCGAACTGGAAGACAGTATGCACCAGTTGTACTTGGTCAAGAGTCCATCATTCATTTTGGGAGCCATGGCATGGGAAGGATATATTGACTTTGAAATGGGTAGAGTTCATAAGAGTTCATCAGGTGTTAATTAAGACAATAATTACGGAAATTTGTCTTGTGTTGCCTGCAGTTCAAATGATTGATCAGTGATTCAATTGAGGTGAGTCAAGTGAACAAAATTTGAAAGGGTAAATGGGTTGGCACAGTGGGTCAGTGGTTAGCACTGCTGCCTCACATTGCAACTGAGCTGGGTTTGATTCCTGCCTTGGCCCACTGTCTGTGTGGAGTTTGTACATTCTCCCTATGCCTTTCCTCCAGGGGCTGTTGTTACCTGCATTAGCCAAGGGTACATATAGAGTAGGGCGGTGGGTTACTCTATGGAGGGTTGATGTGGACTTATTGGGCCTGTTTTCACACTTTAGGGAATCTAATATATATGTATTAACCATTTCTTCTCATGGGAGAATGTAGAACTGGGATCATAAAATTGAGATGAAACTATTCAATTGTGAAATCAGCAAAACATGTATAAATGTCAAAGTTATTCACCTACCAAAGATTGTGGAAAATAATTCAATTGAAATTTTCCAAACCAAGATTAATCAATGGATTATGCATCAAATGTGAGAAATGAAGTTGAGAAATAGATCGGTCACGATCTTGTTGGATGTTACAACTGGACTGAGGGACTGAATGATCTACTACTGGTCACATGGTAATGGTTTTGATTGAAATCACAGGCTGATGGAGAATTGATTACCATATTTTCATTTCCATTCCTTTAAAAGACAATTTCAGCCCGTTTGTTCCTCTGTGGTATATGAGCTACTCATATAGAATAAGCCTGAATTTGATGGGAAAATGTTTTGTCTTTTAGCTGATATGCTATGGAACTAATAAGGTCTATAATGCTATTTTGAAGATCAGTGTATTGTATACACTTTAATAAAACAGCAAAAATAATATTGGCTTGGACATTCCAAGGAGTGGCAATCGCAGTCAGATTGTTTTTAAACTTATGCTCATTTCCACATTCCTAGGTCCATGACTGTGGTGCTGGAAAAGCACAGCAGGTCAGGCAGCATCCAAGGAGCAGGAGAATCGACGTTTCGGGCATAAGCCCTTCATCAGGAATTCTTTCCACATTTCTATCCAGACATTCTGATCCTGGCTCTGTCTGAAATGCAGAGGGCAGCTGAAATTGACACAGATCCCCCACATTGCAGAATAGTTGAGTGAAGTTAAACAACAGCTCCTTTTATAGCAGTCAGTATGCTTTGTTCTGTGATTTAAACATCCAACAGTACTGCCAGTCCATTGACAGCTCATGTGAAAAGATAAGTATGGAAAGTAAGTGTGAGGTTAACATAGCTGCTAACATGTTAGAAAGCCAGGTAAGTAGGATGCCAAATAAGGTGCCAAGTAGATATTGTATCAGGATAGGATGCAATGAGGGTTGGGTGCCTAGATGCCAGGTAAATAAGAAATGGAGTGTTTAGGGTGGGTCTGGGGGTAGGGATATGTTAGGGTCAGCACTGCAAGATATGAGGTGGCTGGGGGAAACACATACCAGGGTTAATGGGAAAGAGGAATTTTGGGAGTTGGCGCAGTTGGGGCCGTGATGTCAATGCTTGTTGGCAAAAATGGGTGAGTGAGGAGTATTTTGGAGCTGGGGAGGAGTGTGGGCATTGTGACCAGGGGTTTCAGGCGGGCAGTGGGAGTGGTGTTTGGGTCCTGGGATGAGGGAAGGTGTTGTCAGGGATTCTGGTCAAGGCAAGTGTCGCTGGGAATGCCTGTGGTAAATTGGAGTGGAAGAAGGGACCCAGGGTGTTAGAAGCTTAATAGTTACTGAAGGGTTGAACTAGTTTATTGCAGTGATTGTAACAAGGTCAGCCACATGGACCTCATCGAACATGAGTTCCCAGATTGGGGCTGTAGTCCACTCTAATCAGGGAGTCCTGGCTGACAAATACAGACTAGAATATCAAACATCCTTCTCACTCTGAGAGCTGGCTCTGAGGAAGCTGGATCAGTGTCAAGCACTCAGCACATGTAAATAACGGGTGACTTGGTGACAGAGTACCAGCCTTTATGGAGTTAGTTCAGCTTTTATTGCCTTTTCTCTCCATAGATGCTGCCAGATCTGCTGGAGTTTCTCCAGCATTCTCTGTGTTAGTTTATAATATAGGCTAAGTAAGGAAAATATAAAGATCTCCCATTTTGAACAGTGGAAATATATATTAGACATTTCTGCATAACACAGTCAAATCTTTCTTTGTATCCACTTAAAATGTATTAATTATCAATTTGAAAGGACGAGAAATTTATAATGTCAGCATGGACGGGGAGCTCATTTTGCAATCATGGCAAAGTTTTAATGAGAATCAATTAAAAGGATGGAACATTTAAAAGTGAACAGGATTTGCAATGAAAATGAATAAAGACTAGGAAGGAAATAAAACAAATCAATCAAAATCAAAACTGGTTAGGAATCAAACTCTACAAAGCTAATGGGCTGGAATGTGATTAAGGAAAAGATTGCAGTGGATAATATCAAAATCCCAATTGGATTCACATTTGCTGTATCATTGATTGAAAGGTAAAGTGAGGCAGGATAGTTCAATGCAATAAGAGATATACAATGTGTTGTATAGTTTTGACAAGGTAACTATCAAAATTTCTACCAAATACATTACACACAGATTTCTCTGGGCAATAGGAGGATAAATGATGTGATTTGATACTAATAGTTTCCAATGGCTACTGCCAAGTTACCCTAGTGTGGCTTGTTGATGTGACTTTAACCATAGTTTATCAGGACTGAGCATTGATGGATTAAGCGTTCCTCATGCATGGAGTAAGACATTCAATAAAGAGTCACATGACAAGTTACTGGGCAGGATATGTGCTTATGGTGTTGTTGTGATATATTAACAAGGATAAAAGATTATCTAATTAACAGTTGGCATAAATGTTTCACTTTCTGGTTAGCAAACTGAACCTTTCAAGTTGCTTCCAAGGGGAGACAAATTCTCATGGTATTATCACTGGACTGTTAATCCTGAGTTGAAAAATGTGGTGCTGGAAAAGCGCAGCAGGCCACGCAGCATCCAAGGAGCAGGAGAATCGATGTTTCAGGCATAAGCCCTTCTTCAGGAATGAGGCTGGTGTGCCAGGCGGGCTGAGATAAAAGGTGGGGGGGTGGGTGGAATTTGGAGGAGGCGCCCTGGGAATATGATAGGTGGAAGGAGGTGAGGGTGAGGGTGATAGGCCAGAGAGGGTGGGAGCGGAGATGTCTGGAAGAAGATTGCAGGTCAAGAGGGTGATGCTGAATCCGGGGGTTGGTACTGAGATAAGGTGGGGGGAGGGGAAATGAGGAAGCTGGAGAAATCGGATATGTGGAACAATCCATCTTCCGCAGCTACACTGGCACCATCCCCTACCTTTTCCTCCACTACATCGATGATTGTATTTGCGCTACCTCGTGCTCCCACGAGGAGGTTGAAAAGTTCATCCACTTTATTAACACCTTCCATCCCGACCTCAAATTTACCTGGACCGTCTCAGACTCCTCCCTCCCCTTCCTAGACCTCTCCATTTCTATCTCAGGCGACTGACTCAACACAGACTTTTACTACAAACCAACTAACTCCCACAGCTACCTAGATTAGACCTCCTCCCACCCTGCGCCTGTAAAAACGTCATCCTATATTCCCAATTCCTTCGCCTCCGCCGCATCTGCTCCCAGGAGGACCAATTCCACTTCCGAACAGCCCAAATGGCCTCCTTCTTCAAAGACCGCAATTTCCCCTCCGATGTGGTCGACGATGCCCTCCACTGCATCTCCTCCACTTCCTGCACCTCCGCCCTTGAGCCCTGCCCTCCAATTGCCACCAGGACAGAACCCCACTGGTCCTCACCTTCCACCCCACCAACCTCCGGATACATCATATCATCCTCCGCCATTTCTGCCACCTCCAAACAGACCCCACCACCAGGGATATATTTCCCTCCCCTCCCCTATCAGTATTCCGGAGAGACCACTCCCTCCGCGGCTCCCTCGTCAGGTCCACACCACCCACCAACCCAACCTCCACTCCCAGCACCTTCCCCTGCAACTGCAAGAAGTGCAAAACTTGCGCCCACACCTCCCCCCTCACCTCCCTCCAAGGCCCCAATGGATCCTTCCATATCCATCGCAAATTCACCTGCACCTCCACACACATCATTTACTGTATCCGCTGCACCCGATGTGGCCTCCTCTACATTGGGGAGACTGGCTGCCTACTTGCGGAATGTTTCAGAGAAACACCTCTGGGACACCCACACCAACCAACCCAACCACCCCATGGCTGAACACTTTAACTCCCCCTCCCACTCCGCCAAGGACATGCAGGTCCTTGGCCTCCTCCATCGCCAAAAGCCTGGAGGAAGAGCACCTCATCTTCCGCCTAGGAACCCTCTAACCACACGGGATGAAGGTAGATTTCTCCAGCTTCCTCATTTCCCCTCCCCCCACCTTATCTCAGTCCCAACCCCTGGATTCTGCACCGCCCTCTTGACCTGCAATCGTCTTCCCGACATTTCGGCCCCCACTTCTCTCCGGCCAATCACCCTCACCCTCACCTCCTTCCACCTATTGTATTCCCAGCGCCCCTCCCCCAAGTTCCTCCCCCCCCTCCCCCCACCTTTTATCTCAGCCCACTTGGCACACCAGCCTCATTCCTGAAGAAGGGCTTATGCCCGAAACATCGATTCTCCTGCTCCTTTTCCAGCACCAGACATTTCAACTCTGGTCTCCAGCATCTACAGTCCTTACTTTCTCCTGTTAATCCAGGGAGTCAGGTAATGTTTTAGGGACCTGGGTTTGAATCCTGCCACAGCAGATGGGGAAGTTGAATGCAATAAAGAATCTGGAATTAAGTGCCTAATGATGACCATAAAACCACTGTCAAAAGCTGTAAAAGCCCATCTGGTTCACTAATGATTAAAATCATTTAAAGAAGGAAACTGCTGTCCTTACCTGCTCTGGCCTACATGTGCAATCCAAACCTACAGACTCTTAACCAGCTCTAGAGTAATTAGAGATGGGTAACAAATGCTGGCCTAGCCAGCCATGCCCTCATCCCTTGAACAAATTTAAAAACTGTAATTGTTGGAATGCTATAGGGGCTAGTGCTGAGGCCTCAATTATTTCCAATCCATATGTGGAATCTTCCTGAAGAATGATGAGAACGTTGGGAGAATATTGTGAGATGGTCAATGAGTAGTTTCCCAAATTAAATGGAGTAGAATGTAATTGAAAAGTGCCACTGTGCAGGGCATGAGGAGAAGGCAAGGGATTGGCGCTAAGTCACTCTGAAAGCCAATGTGATGGACTGTATGGCTACCTTCAGCATAATAAAATTTCTGAGATTGTGTAATGTTGGAAAATGTAAAGTTGTCCACTTTGGTGGAAGAAAAGAAAGGAACAATGTTATTCAAATTGTTACTTTCATTTAAACATCGAACAGTGTGGAAACAGGCCCTTCAGCCCAGCAAGTCCACACTGACCCTTCAAAGAGTATCCCACCCAGACCCATGCCCCAACCCTATTATTCTCCATTTATCTCTGACTGATGCACCTAACCTATCCACCCGTGAACACTGTGGGCAATTTAGCATGGTCAATTCACCTAACCTGCACATCTTTAGATTGTAGGAGGAAACCAGAGCAAACCCACAAAGACACTAGGAGAACATGCAAACTCCACGCAGACAGTTGCTCGAGGCTGGAATCGAACCCAGGTACCTGCACTGTGAGGCAGCAGTGCTAACCACTGAGCCACCATGCCACCCCCTTATGCAATATTCCATGGGATTTGGTAAGATGGATGCTGAGAGGATAACTCCTCCTGGTGGGAATATCCAGAAATAGGAGGCATACCTTAAAGCAAGGACATTCCCACTTCCCCGACCCTCTCCCCCCGCACCACACACGCACACACACCATTCAAGACTAAGATGTGGTGGAATTTTAATTCTCATTGTGTTCTGAATCTTTGAAAACCATTATCTTCGAGAACTGCAGAGGCTGGGTCATTGAGGTGAAATAGAGTTTTGAACTATAAAGGAGTTAAAATTTATGGCATGAAAGTGTGTGGAAACTGAGATCAAATCAGCATGACCTTATTGAATGGCAGAGTAAGCTACAAGCGATTTGGCTTACTTGTACTCTTGTTCTTCATGTTCAGCAAACAAAGAGTCCTGTGGGTATAATTACCAACTGCATCAAATGATAAGAGAAAAGCTC
Organism: Chiloscyllium punctatum; assembly: GCF_047496795.1. Taxonomy (NCBI): domain Eukaryota; kingdom Metazoa; phylum Chordata; class Chondrichthyes; order Orectolobiformes; family Hemiscylliidae; genus Chiloscyllium; species Chiloscyllium punctatum. The sequence continues at coordinate 76,545,015 of NC_092760.1, forward strand.
ATTACAGGAAGAAAAACCCATGACAACAGAACTGGCCTTAGGTAGTTCTTCAGATTTTCTATCAATCTGTTCATCAGTAACTTCACCCCAGCCAATGTTAGATTAACATTCTACAACCCTACTGATAGGAAGATGGTATTTCATGTCTGTATCATTTATTTTCATACTTTCCTTACTGTTTCATTTCTCCACTCGTAATGGGGTTTGGATGTCAGAACTGGAGAATTGTGCAACACAGAGGGAGGCCATTTGGCCCCTTATTCTTCCCACTGTTCTCTAAAAGGCAACTTTAATGGTCTTTTCCCAAAATCTTACAAACCTCTCTTTTTCAGGTATTTATTATGGAATTTGCATCTGGATCTGTTCTCACTAACATCTCAGGCAGTACATTCCAAGTCATAATAACTCACGAAATTTAAAAAGAAAACTCTTTATTTCCCTTTTGGCTTGTTGTTGTCAGTTAAAGCTGTCTGCTTAGGTTAATGAGCAGTCTTTCGACAGGAAACCGTTTCACCCTATCAGCTGTGTCACATAATTTTGATCACGTCCATGAAATCTTCTCTTGTCCTTATCTAATCTAAGGGGAACAATCCCAGTTTCTCTCGTTTCTCCACATTAGCTGAAACCCTTCACTGCTTAAGACACAAGACATTAGCATCCTTCCGAAAGTGTGGTGCCTAGAGTTGTACATAGTACTCCAGCTGAGGTCTAAATAGTGATTTATCATGAATTACCATAACATCCTTGTTTTTGCATGATGTGCATCTACTTATAAAGCCAGGAATGGCTTGTAACTTTTTGAAATCACCTTCCACGTCATCTTCGATGATTTATGAATAGAAAACATCTTCATGTTTCTTCAGTGCATTTGAAGTTTTTACATTTGTTTTTTATTGGCTCATTTATTTGCTTCCAATCTGCGTCGATTTTCTGCATTAAAGTTAACCGCGAAGATGCCAACCATCTGCTCCCTCCCTCGGTCACTGTCATAGAGTCATAGAGATGTAGAGCATGGAAACAGACCCTTCGGTCCAACCCATCCTCCTTGCTATTTGCTGTATTTGCAAATTTCATCTCATCAGAAACTTGGAAATCGTGCTTCACATCCCTCAGTCCAGTTCATGAATATATATCAAAACCAGCAGTGGTCGCAAGTTGCATATTCCTGCGGGGTGCCATTCTACAGAAAATCATAGAGTCATAGAGATGCACAGCATGGAAACAGACCCTTCAGTCCAACTCAATCACGCTGACCAGATATTCTAAATCAACCTAATCCCATTTACCAGTATTTGGCCCATATCCCTCCAAATCCTTTCCTATTCATATACCCATCCAGATGCCTTTTAAATATCTTCATTGAAATGGAAAAACAGTAGCTTATTAATTGCATACAAAATGGACAAAATATTGAGGGGCACACATGAGGTGGGCAGTCTCATAGAAACATATAAAACTTAACAAGACTTGACAGGCTAAATGTAGGAAGAATGTTCCAAATGAGTGAGGAGTCCAGAACAAGAAGTCACATCCTCAGGATTTAATGTAGGACATTTAAGACTGAAATAATATACATATCTTCACACAAAAACACAGATCGCTAGCACACTGGTGCAGCAGGTCGTCAGGAAGGCTAATAGAATGTTGACCCTTATTTCAAGGGGACTGGAGTATAAGAGTAGGGAAGCCTTACTGCCACTATACAAGGAACTGGTGAAACCACATCTGACATGCTATGAACAGTTTTGTTCCCCTTACTTAGGGAAAGATATAATTTTATTGGAGGCTTTTCAGAGAAGGTTCAATAGGATGATCCCTGGTATCAAGCGACTGTCTTATGAGCAAAGATTAAACAGATTCAATTATTCATTGGACTTTAGAAGTATGAGCAGTGATCTTATTGAAACGTATCAGATATTTAAGTAGTTTTACAGGGTAAGTGCTGATAGGGTGTTTCCCCTCGTGGACGTGTCGAGGAATGGGAGAATTATTTCAGAATAAAGGAATGCCAATTTAAATCTGAGATGAGGAGGAACTTCGTCTCTCAGAGGGTTGTGAATCTTTGGGACTCTTTGACACAGGAAGCAGGGGCAAAATTAGAGTGGTGCTGGAAAAGCACGGCAGGTCCGAGGAGCAGGAAAATCGAAGTTTCGAGCAGAAGCCTTTCATAAGAAATCCTACCCGAAACATTGATTTTCCTGCTCCTCAGATGCTGCTTGACCTGCTGTGCTTTTCCAGCACCACTCTAATCTTGACTCTGATCTCCAGCACTTGCAGTACCCACTTTTGCCACGGGGAGGGGGGGGGGGGGAGGGGAGGTGCAGAGTCCTTGTGTGTACTTAATACCAAGACAGATAAATTCCTGATCATTAGAGGAATCAAGGGTTATGGAGAAAGAACAGGAAAGTGGATGTGAGGAGTGTTGGATCAGCTATGATTCTATTGAATGGTGGAGCAGGCTCGAAGGGCTGAATAGCCTGTTCATGTTCTTATTTCTTATGGTCATAGAATGGGGAGCCTGTGGAATTCTCTGCTACAGAAAGTGGTTGAGGCCAAAATGTTGAATATGTTCATGAAGGAGTTAGAGCTGCTTCTTAGATTGAAGGGGATCAAATGGTATGGGAAGAAATTGGGTAGAGGGTACTGAGTTGAATGCTCAGCTCTGACTAGATTGGATCAAGTTCAATGGGCCGAATGGCCTACTCCTCCTCCTATTTTCCAGCTTTCGAAGTTTCTAACTCAGCCTCCCTGAGTAATCTGGGACATACCACTCATGTGAATGTGTAGGTATTGATCATAAGTAAATCAATAAAATAGAACAGTGGGGGTTGTTGGAAGACTGTTTTACTTACAGTATTGAAGAACAGTGATTGTGGATTCCATAAATGACTCTCAAAAAGCATATCTCAAAATTATTAAATAAGGATTGTTGAATGGGACAAAGTCAATGGCTTTCACAGTGCTTGGATAAATACACTGAACTCAGTGGCTTTATCCATGCTGTGAACATTTTATATTTTCTTGTTCCTGTGAATGCATTCCATGATACCAGCACAGAAATGTCTGCGTTAAATCACATTGAATTAGCTTATTTCAATCATATTTCAAAGTTCATGTTCTTTCAGACCCTGCTACTGATTGGCACAAGCATACTTCAAAGGGTTACTTGATGGATCATAATTAGCTCTATTGGAGAGTTCAAGCCTTCAAAATCTTTCAGACGTTCCAACAACGAAGGTCGAATGGAACTCACGCTGGTAAGTGGGGCAAGAAAATTGCTCCCATCATAGGAAATTGGTGTGAGATTGTCTCCAACATCATGCTTAACCTCATGGTAATGCTGATGTTATCTCCCATAACATAAGAAACTGGGTGTGGCTATCATGGGTATTGAAAATCCAACAGACATTTATTACAGCCAGCTATTATATACGAACATTACCATTTCTCAGGTATATAAATATCTAGGCCAATATCAAACTATTAGTTTTACAACAGAGCAGAGTGCTCTTAGTGTAGTGTCATTTTCAAGTGCTCTGAGGTAAGATAGAGTATCAGACTTTTGTACACCTGTTTTACATGCTGTGACACAGTGATGATATCATGAGCATTTCCCTCAAGCTCATACAGACTGTGAGGCACAGCACAACAGCAATGACCACTTTGTCCACCGCAGTCCAAGACCAGCTCCTCCACATCATACTCATATTGGAGCTCTTTGACATTTTCAAGTGCATTCTGGGGATGAATTTTTTATTCATTCATGGGATGATGGTGTCACTGGCTAGGCCAGCATTTATTGCCCATCCCTAATTGCCCAGAGGGTGTTAGGAATCAATCATATTGCTGTGGGTCTAGAGTCACATGTAGGCCAGACCAAGGAAGGGTGGCAGTTTCTTTGCCTAAAGGACATTAGTGAGCCAGATTTTTTTTTCCCCTGACAATTGACAATGGATTCAATGTCATTATTAAATGATTAATTCCAGATTTTTATTGATTTTAAATTGCACCATCTGCCATGGCGAGATTCAAACCTGGGTCCTCAGAACATTAGCTGGGTGCCTGGATTAACAGTCCAGCGATAATACCATTAGGCCATCACCTCCCCATAGATGTCCGCATCAATGGCATGATTAGAATTTATTGTCCATTCCTAATTGCCCTGCGAAAGTGGCGGTGAGCAACCCTTCTTAAATCACTAACTATGGGTTTTCAATGCAACAAGACATTGTTAGATATTTTCCGAGGACGGTTAAGAATCAATAACCTCATTGTGGATCTGATATAACATGTCGGTTAGATTAAGTTAGGATGGGATATTTCTTTGAAGAGAGAAATTAAGCAAATACTTTGAGTCCAATGTGGTTCTTCTTCAGTGTGAAGAACGCATATTGGACTCAAAATGTTAATGCTGTTTCTCTCTCCATAGATACTGCCATACCTGACTAATTTTCTGCAGGTCTTTCTGTTTTAATTTCAGATTTTCAGTATCCACAGTATTTCACTTTCATTAGTAGATTTCCTTCCCATGGATGATCAGCCATGCTCATAATAAATGATGGTGTGGCTTGAAGGGCCGAATGGCCTACTCCTGCACCTATTGCCTATTGAAACATGAGAAAAATGTTCTTTTTATAACACTGAGACAATGCTATATCTTTGTTTTTTTTAATGGAGAAAGGTTGAGACAGAGATGATGAGCAATTTGCTCAAAGCCGTTGAATTTCTTGAGGCCTGTTTTTTTTAAGAAATTGGAACAATAGAAGCAGCCTGAATGGGTGGGATCAAGCCTCCACAGAACCAGGATTTTTAGTTTTAACTTTCAGCAGTTACTGGGAGTCTTGAAGCTAAATGTGGAAGCTTTTATTCCTCTCTCTGCTACAGCTAAAAGTTGGGTTCTCTTCCTGCTGCTAGAATTCCATGTGAGACAATCTATTTTACTGAATTTGCCTTTGCCCATGGTGTGTTTATGGGATGTTAGTATTTTGGAATAGTTGGCTAGTAGTAGTAGTTAATATATATAATTTTGTGAAACACTTTGATGGAGCTAAAGTTAAGCCAATTCTTTTTTTTCTATTTTTATTTTGTTCACACTTTAACTCTTGGGGCAGCACAGTGGTTAACATTGCTGCTTCACAGTGCCAAGGGCCTGGGTTCGGTTCCAGTCACGGGTGACTGACTGTATGGAGTTTGCACATTCTCCCCGTGTCTGCGTGGGTTTCCTCCCACAATCTAAAGATGTGCAGGTCAGGTGAATTGGCTATGCTAAGTTGCCCACAGTGTTAGATGCATTACTCAGGGGTAAATTTGGGGAGGGTCAGTGTGGACTTGTTGGGCTGAAGGCCCTGTTTCCATAATGTAGGGAATCTAATCTAGTGTAAAAAAAAAGGTGTGTTTTGCTTAAAGTTGAGTAGTTTGACCAATTAAATTGCAATGCTTCACACTTACCTTTGAAATAAGAAAAAGTTAGGGTCTAGGCTGTCTTCTTAATTTATTTTGCGGGGACTTAGTCTGGTCCATAACACAGCAAATGATTGAGATTGGGAATGTGCAGTCTGAGAATGTGTTGGAAACAGGTTCTATTGACGTAATCAAGTTGCAATTGGATTAGTATCTGAAAAGAAAGGATGCACAGAGCCACAGAAACAAGGTGGGCAAATGGAACTCAATGAATTGCTCATTTGCAAAGTCAGTGCAGACAGGAAAGGCTGAATAAGGCTCCTTCCTGTATTGCAGTGATGGGATTTAATCTGCCATAGTGAAACAAATGACTTTTACAATGACTTTTACAAACGACTTTCAGTAATTTATGGCTACCTTTTCTGATACTAGCTTTTCAATACAGGTTTAATTGATTAAAATTTTAAATTACACCTCAGTTATGGTGAGTTTTGAACTCTTGTCTCTCATTTGGTGGCCTAGGTTTCTAGATTACCTGGTCCAGTAACATAACCATTATTTTACCATGGCTCTTTAAAAACGTGACAATGCACAACCTGTAAAGCCCACTTCATCTATGTTCCTGTCAAAACTAGATTTGCCGTTGTTAAGGAAAAGGTCAATAGGGGAGGAAAATACCATTGAATCTCATTTAAATGATTGCTATCCTCTTCTCCTACTAAAGCCCCTAAGGCATTTGTAACAGAGACAGAGATTCAGTTTCACAGATCTCCACCCAATCATCCCTGAGCTTGGCTTCGGGGAATAAGCATTCTCCAAATACAAGTTATGGGAAAGATGGTCTGACTGTAGTCTATAATTCAGAAAAATCATGTTTAATGCCAATTACACAGCTTGAAACATAAAAACGTCAAGACCATTAGAAGATGATGCCATAGTTTGTTTCTGGTGGGCTATGGATCAACATTAATCCATTATGAAACCTTTAAATTAAGCCCTGCATATATCCAAACACAGAGCCATGAAACCAATCATCAAAAGAATATATGTCATGCTTAACTTTAAACTCTGGTGCCACAACACATCAAGATCTCTCTTACAACATCGCCTTTAGAAAATGTAGGATATCCACTGTACAACATCTCTTTCATAATTTAGCTGACAAGTCAGATAATTATGAAGAACAAATTTATCCTAATTATGAAGGAAATGGTGCTTGAACAGCATGCTTATGCCATTTTTGCGCAGTAGAGAAATCAAATGTACACAAATAATTTGTGATTTGGACAAGTTGTGTTTCGCCTTTTGTGCTTTGGGTTCCTGAAATTATTATTGATTTTAAATGCTTAACTTTGAAAATTATAGCGGAAAAGTGCAATGTCATTAAGCAAATTCAAGAAGCTGAAACATCATTGATCAGGCAGCTGTCATGAAGAACTGTTGTGGTATTCTGCATGCTGCACTGTGAACCCATGGAAAGTGGAACAATACAAAGTCTTGGTGCAGGAGGAGAAGGAAATAGATGCTCATTAAGTGCTAATGTACGTTAATTAGTTCTCTGTTGAAAATTGCATGGTTTCGACAGGGTGTACCGCAGGGCTTTTTTTATTTGATGGCTTTTACTTCCTTCAAAAAACTTTTCTTTATAAAAGAATGTTATTTTCATCAGCTATTAATGACTGAAAAGTTTAATGTGAAGTGTTTTGACATTAGAGTCATAGAGCTACACAGTACGGAAACAGACCGTTTGATCCAACTCATCCATGCCAGATATCCTAACGTAATCCAGTCCCATTCACCAGCATTTGGCCCATGTCCCTCTAAACCCTTCCTGTTACTGAGTGGAGAAGGATGCCTAGACAAAGTCTTTGTAGAAGACAGACTCTGTCTCAACTTATAGAGCTTTTTTATTACATAGTACTTCACGCCTCATTACATTACATTTAATTTTGATCACTCAAGGGATATGGGCAACACTGAGGTAGGCCTGGATTTAATGTGTTCTCTGTTTTTCGTGACAAGATGGTGGTGAGCTGCCTTCTTTCAACTGTTGCACACCATTTTATGTAGATACAATCACAATGGTAGTATGGATGGACTTGCTGGACGGTCCTGTCCCCCTTAGTCCAAGAACCCCCCACCTATGTTCGGGACACCACCCACACCCTCCACCTCCTCCATGATTTTCGCTTCCCGGTCCCCAACGCCTTACCTTCACCATGGACATCCAGTCCCTGTACACCTCCATCCCCCATCACGAAGGACTCAAAGACCTCCGCTTCTTCCTTTCCCGCCGTACCAACCAGTTCCCTTCCACTGACACCCTCCTTCGACTGACTGAACTGGTCCTCACCCTGAACAACTTCTCTTTCCAATCCTCCCACTTCCTCCAAACCAAAGGAGTAGCCATGGGCACCCGCATGGGACCCAGCTATGCCTGCCTCTTCATAGGATATGTGGAACAGTCCATCTTCCGCAGCTACACTGGCACCACCCCCCACCTTTTTCTCCATTACATTGATGATTGTATCGGTGCTGCCTTGTGCTCCCACGAGGAGGTTGAACAGTTCATCCACTTTACCAACACCTTCCACCCCAACCTCAAATTTACTTGGACCGTCTCAGACTCCTCCCTCCCCTTCCTAGACCTTTCCATTTCTATCTTGGGCGACCGAATCAACTCGGACATTTACTATAAACCGACCGACTCCCACAGCTACCTAGACTACACCTCCTCACACCCTGCCCCCTGTAAAAACACCATCCCATATTCCCAATTCCTTCGTCTCCACCACATCTGCTCCCAGGAGGACCAGTTCCAATACCATACAACCCAGATGGCCTCCTTCTTCACAGACCACAATTTCCCCCCAGACATGATCGACGATGCTCTCCACTGCATCTCCTCCACTTCCCTCTCCTCCGCCCTTGAGCCCCGCCCCTTTAATCGCCACCAGGACAGAACCCCACTGGTCCTCACCTACCACCCCACCAACCTCCATATACATCGTATCATCCGTCGTCATTTCCGCACCTCCAAACAGACCCCACCACCAGGGATATATTTTCCTCCCCTCCCCTATCAGTGTTCCGAAAAGACCACTCCCTCTGTGACTCCCTCGTCAGGTCCACACCCCCCACCAACTCAACCTCCACTCCCGGCACCTTACCCTGCAACCGCAAGAAATGCAAAACTTGCGCCCACACCTCCCCCCTTACTTCCCTCCAAGGCCCCAAGGGATCCTTCCATATCCACCACAAATTCACCTGCTCCGCCACACACATCATTTACTGCATCCGCTGCATCCGATGTGGCCTCCTCTATATTGGGGAGACAGGCCGCCCACTTGTGGAACGTTTCAGAGAACACCTCTGGGACACCCGGACTAACCAACGCAACCACCCCGTGGCTCAACACTTCAACTCCCCCTCCCACTCCACCAAGGACATGCAGGTCCTTGGACTCCTCCATCGACAGACCATAGCAACACGACGGTTGGAGGAAGAGCGCCTCATCTTCCGCCTAGGAACCCTCCAACCACAAGGGATGAACTCAGATTTCTCCAGTTTCCTCATTTCCCCTCCCCCGACCTTGTCTCAGTCCCAACCCTTGAACTCAGCACCACCTTGCTAACCTGCAATCTTCTTCCTGATCTCTCCGCCCCCACCCTCACTCCGGCCTATCACCCTCACCTTAACCTCCTTCTACCTATCGCATTCCCAACGCCCCTCCCCCAAGTCCCTCCTCCCTACCTTTTATCTTAGCCTGCTGGGCACACTCTCCTCATTCCTGAAGAAGGGCTCATGCCCGAAACGTCAATTCTCCTGCTCCTTGGATGCTGCCTGACCTGCTGCGCATTTTCAGCAACACATTTTCAACTTGCTGGAAGTCTAATCAGGTACACTGAAGGAAAGACAAAATGGTTCCCAAAACAGGATAGTGTGCAACTTGGAGGGGAGCAAGTGGTGTCAGTGTTCCCATATACTTGCTGCTCTCATCTTTAACAATGGAAATGGTCAGATGTTTGGAAGTTGCTGTCTAAGGAGCCGTTGTGAATTTCTGCGGTGTTGATGGTCTGCACTGCTGCGATTGAGCATTGGTAGTGGAGGGAGTGAATACTTGTGGATATTGTGCCAAGCAAGTGGGCTGCGTTGTTGCTTGGATAGTATCTGGAGCTGCACTTAAATTCAGGAAAGCTGGCTTGTGCCTTGTAGATTGTGAACAGTCATAGAGTCATAGAGTTGTACAGCATGGAAACAGACCCTTCGGTCCAACCCGTCCATGCCAACCAGATATCCCAACCCAATCTAGTCCCACCTGCCAGCACCCGGCCCACATCCCTCCAAACCCTTCCTATTCATATACCCATTCAAATGCCTTTTAAATGTTGCAGTTGTACCAGCCTCCACCATTTCCTCTAGCAGCTCATTCCATACACGTACCACTCTCTGCGTGAAAAAGTTGACCTTTAGGTCCCTTTTATATCTTTCCCCTCTCACCCTAAACATACACCCTTTGGTTCTGGACTCCCTGATCCCAGGGAAAAGACTTTGCCTATTTATCTTATCCATGCTCCTCATAGTTTTGTAAATCTCTATAAGGTCACCCCTCAGCCTCCGACACTCCAGGGAAAACTGCACCAGCCTGTTCAGCCTCTCCCCATAGCTCAAATCCTCCAACCCTGGCAACATCTTTGTAAATCGTTTCTGAACCCTTTCAGGTTTCACAACATCTTTCCAATAGGAAGGAGACCAGAATTGTACACAATATTCCAACAGTGGCCTAACCAATGTCCTGTACAGCCGCAACATGACCTCCCAACTCCTGTACTCAATACTCTGACCAATTAAGGAAAGCATACCAAACGCCTTCTTCACTATCCTATCTACCTGCAACACCACTTTCAAGGAGCTATGAACCTGCACTCCAAGGTCTCTTTGTTCAGTAACACTCTCTAGGACCTTACCATGAAGTGTATGAGTCCTGCTAAGATTTGCTTTCCTGTAATGCAGCACGTCGCATTATCTGAATTAAATTCCATCTGCCACTTCTCAGCCCATTGGCCCATCTGATCAAGATCTTGTTGTAATCCGAGGTAACCTTCTTCGCTATCCACTACACCCCCAATATTGGTGTCATATGCAAACTTATTAACTGTACCTCTTATGCTCACATCCAAATCAGTTATGTAAATGACAAAAAGTAGAGGTCCCTGCACCGATCCACTGGTCACAGGCCTCCAGCCTGCTAAACAACCTTCCACCACCACCCTCTGTCTTCTACTTTTCAGCCAGTTCTGTATCCAAATGGCTAGTTCTCCCTGTGTTCCATGAGATCTAACCTTGCTAACCAGTCTCCCATGGGGAACTTTGTCAAACGCCTTACTGAAATCCATATCGATCACATCTGCTACTCTGTCCTCATCAATCTTCTTTGTTACTTCTTCAAAAAAACTCAATCAAGTTTGTGAGACATGATTTCCCACGCACAAAGCCATGTTGACTATCCCTAATCAGTCCTTGCCTTTCCAAATACATGTACATCCTGTCCCTCAGGATTCCCTCCAACAACTTGCCCACCACCGACGTCAGGCTCACTGGTCTATAGTTCCCTGGCTCGTCCTTACTTCTTAAAGAGTGGTACCACTTTAGCCAATCTCCAGTCTTCCAGTCACCTGTGACTATCAATGATACAAATATCTCAGCAAGAGGCCCAGCAATCACTTCTCTAGCTTCCCACAGAGTTCTCAGGTACACCTGATCAGGTCCTGGGGATTTATCCACCTTTATGCGTTTCAAGACATCCAGCACTTCCTCCTCTGTAATATGGACATTTTGCAAGGTGTCACCATCCATTTCCCTACTTTATATATCTTCCATATCCTTTTCCAAAGTAAATACTGATGCAAAATACTCATTTAGTATCTGCCCCATCTCCTGCGGCTCCACACAAAAGCTACCTTGCTGATCTTTGCGGGGCCCTATTCTCTCCCTAGTTACCCTTTTGTCCTTAATGTATTTGTAAAAACCCTTTGGATTCTCCTTAACTCTATTTGCCAAAGCTATCTCACGTCCCCGTTTTGCCCTCCTGATTTCCCTCTTCAGTATACTCCTACTTCCTTTATACTTTTCTAAGGATTCACTCGATCTATCCTGTCTATACCTTACACATACTTCCTTCTTTTTCTTAACCAAACCCTCAATTTCTTTAGTCATTCAACATTCCCTATACCTACCAGCCTTTCCTTTCACCCTAACAGGAATATACTCTCTCTGGATCCTTGTTATCTCATTTCTGAAGGCTTCCCATTTTCCAGCCGTCCCTTTACCTGAAAACATCTGTCCCCAATCAGCTTTCAAAAGTTCTTGCCTAATACCACCAAAATTAGCCTTTCTCCAATTTAGAACTTCAACTTTTCGATCTGGTCTATCCTTTTCCATCACTATTTTAAAACAAATAGAATTATGGTCCCTGGCCCCAAAGTGCTCCCCCACTGACACCTCAGTCACCTGCCCTTCCTCATTTCCCAAGAATAGGTCAGGTTTTGCACCTTCTCTAGTAGGTACATCCACAGACTGAATCAGAAAGTTTTCTTGTACACACTTAACAAATTCCTCTCCATCTAAACCCTTAACACTATGGCAGTCCCAGTCGATCTTTGTAAAGTTAAAATCCCTGACCATAATTACCCTATTATTCTTACAGTTAGCTGAGATTGAGTTTGTTTCTCAATTTCCCTCTGACTATTAAGGGGTCCATAATACAATCCCAATAAGGTGATCATCCCTTTCTTATTTCACAGTTCCACCCAAACAACTTACCTGGATATATTTCCAGGAATATCCTCCCTCAGCACAGCTGTAATTCTATCCCTTATCAAAAACATCATTCACCCTCCTCTCTTGCCTCCCTTTATATCCTTCCTATAGCTTTTGTATCTTGGAACATCAAGCTGCTAGTCCTGCCCATTCCTGAGCCATGTTTCTGTAATTGCTATGATATCCAGTCCCATGTTCCAAACCATGCCCTGAGTTCATATGCCTTCCCTGTTAGGTCCCTTGCATTAAAATAAATGCAGTTTAATTTATTAGTCCTACCTTGTCCCTGCCTACCCTGACTGTTTGACTCGCTTCTTTCTCAACTGTACCAGTCTCAGATTGATCTTTTTCCTCATTATCTCTTTCGGTCCCACCCTCACCCCCCTCCCCCCACCCATCTTACTAGTTTAAATCCTCCCGAGCAGCTCTAGCAAATCTCCCTGCCAGTATATTAGTCCCCTTCCAATTTGAGTGCAATCCGTCCTTCTTGTACAGGTCACTTCTACCCCAAAAGAGATTCCAATGATCCAAAAATGTGAATCCTTCTCCCATACACCAGTTCCTCAGCCATGCATTCATCTTCTCTATCTTCCTTGTCCTGTCCTCACTAGCTCGTAGCACTGGGAGTAATCCAGATATCACCACTCTCGAGGACCTCCTTTTTAAATTCCTGGCTAATTCTCTGTAGTCTCCCTTCAGAATCTCAACCTTTCCCCTTCTTATCTCATTGGTTCCAAAGTGGCCAATGACCTCTTGCTGGCCCCTCTCCCCCTTGAGAACATTCTGCACCCTCTCTGAGACATCCTTGATCCTGGCACCAGGGAAGAAACACACCATTCTGATTTTTCACTGCTGGCCACAGAAACATCTGTCTGTACCTCAGACTAGAGAGTCCCCTAACACAATTGATCTCTTGGAAGCCGATGTACCCCTCATTGCATTAGAGCCAGTCTCAATACCAGAAACTTGGTTGTTCGTGCTACGTTCAGCCAGGATCATATTGAATGGTGGTGCAGGCTCGAAGGGCTGAATGGCCTACTCCTGCACCTATTGTCTATTGTCTATTGTCTATTGTTCCCCTGAGAATCCATCGCCCCCTACATTTTCCAAAACAGCATACTTGTTTGAAATGGGTATAGCCACAGAAGGCTCCTGCACTAGCTGCCTACCTCTCTTACCTTTCCTGGAGTTAACCCATCCATGTGACTGTATCTGAGACATCCCCCTTTCCTACAACTGCCATCCATCACATACTGTTGCAATTGCAAATTCCTCATTGCTTCTAACTATCTCTCCAACCGATCCATTCAATCTGATAAGATTCGCAACAAACAGCATTTATTGCAGATATAATCCGCAGTAACCCTTCAATTCTCTTAGAACTCCCACATCTGACAAGAAGCATACATTACTCTATTACGTCCATTTTTTCTTCTTTCAATCTACAGACCCATAAAATAACATCGTCTTATTCTTCTATAAAACACTGCCCTAGGTTAAGTTAATAGTTATGGCTTATATTTTAAGTTTAATCAAGAGACATATCTCAAAGAACATATAATCAAGAAAGAACCCACTCTACTTACTACTGCTGACTTTCTATAGGTCACACTTATAAACAATGCACTTACCTGTTGCTGCGCTGTGAACTTTATCCAAACAGTTCCTCTAAGATCAGTTGTCAATTTCACTGTTTGTTAATTTTCCTGGACACACACTGATGTCCAGTAATACATGAATTCAAACAGCAAAGGCAGCAACTGTGCAGGTTCACTGCTGTGTCAGTTCTTTTTTTCTCTCTCTCTTCTGCACTGACCTCACCATGTGCTTCCTTTGTCTGTTCTTCTCCCTTTTACAACTGCTGTTGTTTTGACTTTATTTCCCCCAAAGTTCCAAAACAATGCAACAGCATATAAAACAGTAATTGCTGCTCCTGGAATCTGAGGAAATCACCTTCAACACCTAAAATACCTCAGTAAAGGAGCAGCTGTTACAGCCAGAAATTTTTCCCATCCTCCATCTTGGATTACCCAGAATCCTTCCCAAGTCTTTGTGGGACGTAGATGGTGAGTTACTTGCTACACTATTCATAGCCTCTGATCTGCTCCGATGGCTGAAACATTTATACAGCTAGTCCTGTTCAGTTTCTGGACTAAATCTGAATTACATTTGTGTCTTGTGAGACCTCAGGCAAAGACTAAAAGAAAGTATTCACTGTTGTTTGTCTACTTTGGATTTGGCACTGAATTTAGAGAATTCCTTAGTTCCTACGGGAAACAGTTAATTAAATCCCAATGGATGAAACTTATTTCCTCACGTCAGTTAACTTTTTCAGGTACTAACTGCCTTGTACAAAAGTACATAGTGTTATGACATGGGATAAATCTTTTCTGTGTTGCTGGTTTAAATTAACAGAGGGGGTTTTCCCGGTCTCATAACAGTTTTGGGGCTCATCCAGGATTTGAACAGTTTTAGACAGATTCGAATAGATTTGGGACACGGAAAAGCCCAGTAAACACTTGCAGGTAAGTGCCCTAGATCTTTAAATAAAACACAGGTGAGGTAATTTGTTTAATTTTGATGATTTGTGGTTGATTAAATTAAAAGTGAGAGAAATGGCACTTAAAATTGCTAAAGAGGTTCTGGGATTTGAAGATGATTCTCAAATTTGTCAAAAAAGTTTAGAAGGAAAGAAAAGGGGCATACTTTTAGAATTAGTAAGAAATTGGATTTGGAATTAACCAAGGATATAAGTAAAGCTGAAATTGTAAGGGATTTACTCAAACACTTAGGTGTGTCAGAGAACCAGACATGTGCGGTAGAGGGAGAAAAATTGGTTACAGTTGAGGAAAATGGAGTGAGAAGATAAACAAAGACAGAGAGAAAAGAGAGAGGGAGAGAGAGAGAGAAAAACAGAGAGAGGAAAAAGAGAGAGAGAGAAGGTTCTTAGCTCAACAAAGAGAGAGAAGAAAGGGAGAAACCAAAAGACAGAATTTGAACTTGAGAAGTTGTGGCTTAGTCAGCAAAATCAGGTCAACAGGATGGAGATTAAAAGAGAAGGTAATGAGATATACAAATATGTCAAAACTCTGCCACATTTTGATGAGAAAGGTATTGAAACCTTCTTTATTTCATTTGAAAAATTGGTTAGGCAAATGGAGTGGTGCAAGGAATTATGGGTATTCCTAGTTCAGACTAAAGTGTTAGGCAGAGGTAGTGAGGTATTCGCTGTGCTGTCAGATGAGGGGCCATGAGAGTATTAAGAGGTTAAACAGGCTATTTTAAGTGCTTATGAATTGGTACCAGAAGCATATAGACAGCGGTTTGGAAACATAAAGAAGGAACCATGTCAGACTTACGTTGATCCTACACTACCAAGAGTAGAGAGCACTGATAAGAGTTTTCCACAAGTTAAAAAAGAAGCCCAAGCAAGAGGGTGGAAAGGAGATGAAAGGCCTCAGGTGGTTCCACTGTGGTCAAGTGGGACACGTAAAGTCACAGCGCTGGTCATTATAGAAAGGCACTGTGGGAAAAGATGTAGTAAAAGAAACTAAGCCAGTGGCATTAGTGAATGTAGTAAAGGAGACCCCAAGAAGAGTCAAGGAGCTGCAGGAGAGTGCACAGCCTAGGCAGGGGCTAAGTATGGAGATAGTACCTGATTTCTCCAAAGAATTTGCCTCTGTGGAGAAAATTGACTCAGAAAGAACGGAAGAGAAGACAAGAAGTTATAATTTTGAGAGGTACAGGGTCTAACCAGTCGCTGATAGTAAAGGATGAGTGAATATGCACTATTTTTGATCTGTTACCCAAGAGTGTGGTAATTTGTGGGTTACATGGACAGAAATTTAGCATTCCCCTGTGTAAGATCAGATTGGAATGTCAATGTAAGACTGGGGAACTTGCAGTGGGAGAGATTGACAGAGTGTTAGTTCCAGGAATTCAGCTTGTTCTTGGGAATGATTTCTTAGGATCCAAGGTGGGAGTGACACCCTTGTTGATGAGAAGCCTAAGGAAGACCAAGAAACTGAGGAGTTAAAACAGAAATATCCTGGTATTTTTCCCAGACTACGCAGTAACCAGATCCCACTATGATAAGTTATACCATGAAGCAAAAACTAAACAGAAAGATGAAGGAGTTGAGGTTCAATTAGCAGACACCCCGTTTGATGTAATGGTGCAGGAAAAACCTGAACAGACAGAACTGTTTAATCCAGAAAGGTTAAGGGACTTGCAACATCAAGACAAGATGATAAAAGCTATATATGTGGATGTGTTCTCCAAAAAGGAGGCAGAGCGTATTCCTGAGAGTTATTTGCTGAAAGGTAGAAATCTAAGATGGAAATGGAGACCACGCCGGGTTAGTGCAGAGGAGAAATGGGCCAAAGTGCACCAGATTGTGTTGCTGGTAGCATCCAGACAGGAGCTGTTACAGGTAGCACATGAACTACTTATAGGAAATCACCTGGGGATCTGAAAGACTCAGGCTAAGGTACAAAAAAAAATTATTGGCCTGGAATGCACAAGGATATGGTTAACTTTTGCCATATGTGCCAAATGGGAGCTAAGCTGTAGGTGGTATTAAAACCAGCACCTTTGTTGCTAATTGTCTCATTTGAAGAACCTTTCACGCAGGTTATAATTGATTGTGTAGGTCCCCTCCCAAGAACCAAAAGTGGGAACCAGTACTTGTTAATCATAATGGATGTGTCTACCAGATTTCCGGAGGCAATTCCATTGCGGAGTATCAAGGCAAAAAGGGTAGAGTAGGAGTTAGTAGCTTTCTTCACATGGTATGAGCTACCAAAAGAAATTTAGTCAGACTAAGGGTCAAATTTTACTGCTGAGCTGTTTAAGGAGGTTATGGACAGCTTAGGTATATAGCAGTTTAAATCCAATGCATATCATCTTGAATCCCAGGAAGCTTTAGAAAGATGGCATCAGACCTTAAAGACCATGTTGACAGCATACTATCAGGATTACCCGAATGATTGGGATAAAGGTATTCCATTCGTATTGTTTGCCATTAGGGATACACCAAATGAATCTACTCCATTCGATCAATTCAAGTTAATATTCAGGCATGAAGTGTTGGACCCTTTGAAATTAATTAAAGGAATATTGATAGGACCAAAGTTGGATATCTCTCACTTACATAATGTATCGGAGGTGAGGGTTTAGATTAAATCAAGAAGATGAGTTAGCTAAACAGCACCTAAAGAGGGCACAGCATACAATGAAGCAGGTGGCCAATAAAAGCTCTGAGACTCTGATGTTTTCCTGCAGAGATCTTGATTCTTTCCTATTGTAGGGAAACTTGAACTGAACTCAGTATTCTGAAAGTGGCCTAATCAGTACAACTGCACATGACATTCCAATCATCATTGTAAAATTTAGAAACGTTTGAGTGTGATACTGTTTGGTAATAATTTGTTTGAAGATTATTCTTCCACCAGCTGTAGATGCTATCCATCCTGGAAAACATTATTTGTCCTCCAATCTTGTCAAGGCTCTTTCTGCTAAAGACTAAGAAGATAGCTTTTAGGTGACCAGTAGTCCTTTCAGAACTGCTTGCACTAAATGTTCAATTTCTTCATACTCTGTGTGCTGCATTGTAAAATCACTCAATGAAACTGAATTTGTCGGAGTATAATGTAACCTCTCGGAACTGCATAGAGCACCATAAAGCACCATAAAGCAGCATCTAAGCTGTGGTATCCTGAATTAGCACATTTAGTTCCTCCTTATCATCCCATTTAGTCCATATAGGCACATCCTAAGCCAAGTGTTGGAGGTGGTGGCAAACAAGTGCCATCACTTGGTGAGTGGTTGAGGCCAATGTACTGGGATTAGGGGTTCAAGTTCTGCACAGTAGTTGGTGCAATTTAAACTCAAATAATACGTCTGGAATATAAACCTAACTCTCAAAGAGATCTTGTGGTGCGGTGGTAGTGTCTCTTTGAGCTATGAAGTTGAAGTCTCATCTGCTCCAGAGATGTACAATAACATCTTGATATCTACAATATAGCTGGGACTTTCTTCACTGGAGTGTGGGAGTTGTAAGATTACCTGATAGAGGTTTGTAACATCATGATTTGGAGATGCCGGTGTTGGACTGGGGTGTACAAAGTTAAAAATCAGACAACAGGGACAGGCAGCAGAGGAAAGTGGCCTAGCAGAGGCTGATAGCTAAGTTCGGTCCCCATAGGGAGGGCCTCAACCGGGACCTTGGGTTCATGTCACATTACAGGTGATCACCATTGCACTATACACACACAGACACACACACACTCACATACACACGGACACAGGTACACACAGACGCGGACAAAGACACCCACACACACCCTTATAGACACACACACTCCCACACTCACACATGCACCCTCTCACAGATTTAAGACACTCTGCACTCACTACACACACACACACACACACACCCCACCCCAGACAGACAGACAAAGATCCACATGCACACATATATTTTGTGGGATGAATTTGTACTTGCAGAGTTACATTGCACTTTGCTCAAAAACTGCATACATTCATGTAGAACTCTGAGCTCAAAAACTGCATGAATTTATGTAAAACTCTGGTATCTCACTTTTTAGATTTACACATGAAAGAAGTGAAACTATCAGTGTATTCTAACAGATGAAAGGCTTAACAGACAATCAATTTTTCAATGTATAATTTCAGTTACATCACACTGCAAATTCTTGCTATAAATTCTGTGTTACGATCGAGCCCTCCACTATCACCTGATGAAGGAGTGTCGCTCCGAAAGCTAGTGTGCTTCCAATTAAACCTGTTGGACTATAACAGGTGTGATTTTTAACTTTGTAGAATCATGAGGAGCATAGAGAAGGTGAATAGAAAACATCTTTTCCCTAGGATTGGGGAATTTAAAACTCAAGGGCATCATTTTAAGGTTAGAGGAGAGAAAGATTTAAAAGGAACCTGAGGGGCTTTTTCACACAAAGGATGGTTCATATGTGGAATAGGAAGGGATAAATGCAGGCAGAGGAAGGGATAAATGCAGGCACAGTTACATTTAAAAGAGATTGAATGGGAAAGGTTCAGAGGTAGAGGCCAAATACAGGCAAAGAGACTAGTTTAGTTTGGGAATCCTAGTCAGCATAGTCGAGTTGGACCAGAGAGTCTATTTCCATGCTGTATGACTCTATGATTCTAATTGTGTCTTATGTTTGAAATAGAAACCTGGATAGTCAACACAGGATGTAAGGAGATAGTACAGCCATTATTAATGGATTCTGGCCAACTATTACTTCTTCTCTAACAAAAGCACAAAACCCAAAACTTTAGTACAGGCTTTACCCAAAGTCAGGCATGCCCAACTTTTTTCAATATGATCTGATTTTATGTCAAACATCTCACAGTAGAAGAGGTTTTTTTTAAATCATTATTATTGTTTTTTTCTTGGGAAGAAATCAACAATTCCAGAGTGTCAAAACCTCAGCAAGATGATAAGATGCAAAGGAAATTGAACTCCACAAATCCTTATCCAATAAACACATACCATAACTTTGATGATGGTAAAAATATTTATATCATTCATTCGTATCGCAGTCACAAATCAGGAGCGCATATATCAAAAATAAGAAGGACTTCCAAAGCAAAGCCAATTTAGCAACTCAGTAATCCCGAAAAGCATCATCCTGTGTGGAACTTTCATGTGGATTTACAAAATGATTTGAAGCAGGAATAGGCTTCTTGGCCTCTAAAGCCTGTTCTGCCATTCAATAAGATCATCACGGATCTGATAACTCCACTTTCATGACTTGCCCTAAGAATTAGGAGCAGAAGGGGTGACACAGTGGCTCAGTGGTTAGCACTGCTGCCTCACAGTGACAGGAACCTGAATTTGATTCCACCCTCCAGCAACTATCTATGCTGAGTTTGCACATTCTCCCTGTGTCTGTGTGGGTTTCTGCCAGGTGCTTCCACAGTCCAAAGGTGTGCAGGTTAGGTGGACATGTGAAATTACCCATGGTGTTGAGGGATCCATGGGTTAGGTGCATTAGCCATGGGAAATGGAGGGAAATGGGTCTGCATGGGATTCTCTTCCGAGGGTCGGTGTGGATTCGTTGGGCAAAATGGCCTGTTTCCATACTGTAGGGATTCTATAAATATAGAATTCTATAAAGTTGATCATTCAGCCCCTAAAGTCTAATCTGCCCTTGAGATTTTTTAAAAAAATTCAATTTATCGTTTGGATCCTTAACAGGTTTAGTCAGATCTGAGTCAGCATCAAATTGTTAATCATTGTATCAAAAAACAATTCCTTACCCTGACTACAGCTGATTGTAATGCTGCTGCCAATGTATTTCAATTATCTGTCCAGCTTTATACAACAAAATAAAACTCTGCTGTCAATCTAGGTAGCAGTTAAAGTGTTAAAAAGAGCAGGATATTAGAAGGAATCCATTATCTCCGGATCTATAAATGGCCTTCAAACTTCTTAGTAAAATTATCAGTTTGTCCCTCCCTAGTCGCTTTGTTATCCTACTGGGAGATTGATCAGCTCATATCAAAGCTGAGACAGCTTCAAGGCAATTAAACAATGACTACATGTGAGGAAATGGCTTATCATCTGTATACATCAATAAGACTCAAAAGTAAAGCCTCCTGTGACACAAAACCACCAGCATTTGAATTTAATAACATTTTCACAAGTAATGCAACTAATCAAGTTTAAATTAGATGAAATTGAAATTGAAACATCAATGATAATATGTAAATAAATGTTGGAATGTTATAAATGCATATGCATACAGCACTGTGTGAAATTATAAATATGTTAATACAATTACTCAAGACTAATAGTCATAACATTGCAGCAGAATACCACATTCAATGAATATGAATATCAGTGATTGATGATTCTTTTAACAGAACTTTTTTTTTGGATTTCCAAGCAGATTGCTGCATTGAGCAACACAGAAAAAAAAAGGAAAACCTGCATTCAAGTTGCACCTCTTGTAAGTTTGGAATGTCCCAAAACATTTCCAGTCTTTGGCTGTAATATAGGAAAAGTGGCAACCAATTTCTGTAGTTCATCAAGCAGCATTTTTACAATAACTAGACAATCAGTTTTAATGCTGATTGAAGGGGTTAAAACTAATACAAACCACAAATATTTAGGACAAAGATTTAGTATTTAGCAGGACACTGGAGATATTTCCTCAGTCTTTTAATTAGTGCAATGGGATATTTTATGACTATTTGAGGCGAGTCATTTGCCACAGAATATTTTGCCTTTGACCTGCTGTAATAACCACACTATTTATTTGGAATAGATCCTGGTTTTCAACTGTCTCAGGAGAAAATAAGGACTGCAGATGCTGGAGATCAGAGTTGAGAGCATGATGCTGGAAACACACAGCCTCTGATGAAGAGATTATGCCTGAAACGTTGATTTTACTGCTCCTCGGATGCAGCTGTACTTTTCTAGCACCGCACTCTTGAATTTAAAAATGCCTCACCTGGTCTTGCCTTTGGACAAAGACTTTGCTCGATAAGATGCTGTTGTAAGCAGCATGCAATGGCTGCTCATTGAAGAAGACAAATTAATTTATTTGAGCATTGCAGTTAAATTCCAGGTCAATGGGAACCCCCACAGATGCTATTGGTGAAGGATTCAGCAATGGTTACACCAATAAGTATTAAGGAACAATGTTTGGACTCACTCTTAATGGAAATGCTATTGCCTGGTACCTGTAGAGCATGAACATTACACAGGACCATCAGATAAGGAGCAGACCTATGTCATTTGGCTCATCAAGTCTGCCCTGCCATTTACTCATAGCTGATATGACTCAACACCATTTTCCTGCCTTCTCTCCAAAACCTTTGAACCCCTTACCAAGGAAGAACCTATTAACCTCTGTCACTTAGTGACTTGGCCTCCACAGCCCTCTGAGGCAATGACTTCCACAGATTCACCAACTTCTGGCTGAAGACATTACTCCTCAGTTCAATTCTGAACTCGAGGGCATAGGTTTAGGGTGAGAGGTGAAAGATATAAAAGAGACCTAAGGGGCAACTTTTTCACACAGAGTGTGGTATGTATGTTAAATAAGCTGCCAGAGGAAGTGGTGGAGGCTAGTATAATTGCAATACTTAAAGGGCATCTGGATGAGTATATGAACAGGAAGGGTTTGGAAGGATATGGGCCGGATGCTGTCAGGTGGGACTTGATTGGGTTGGGATATCTGGTCGGCATGGACGAGTTGGACTGAAGGGTTTGTTTCCGTGCTGTACATCTCTTTGACTTTATAACTCTAAAGGGTTGTCCCTTGTGTACTCTGAAGCTGTGCACCCAGATCAGAGTCTTTTCTACTACTGGTAACACCTTCTCCACATCCCCACTATCCAGGCCACTTGGTATTCTGTAAGTGTCAATCAGACCCACCCTTATTCTTCTAAAGTCCATTGTGTACAGACCCTGAGTCCTCAAATGTTTCTCATAGAACAAGCCCTTCGTAATAGGGATCATTCTTGTAAACCTCCTTTGGACTCTGTTCAAGGCCAGCACAACTGCCCTTAGAAATGGGGCTCAAAACTGCTTACAATATTCAATATGTAGTTTGACCAGACCTCATACAGCCTCATAGTACATCTTTGATCTTGTATTCTAATCCTCTTGAAATGAATGCTAACACTGCATTTGCCTTCCTAACTGCCAACTAAACCTGTGCATTAACCTTCTGAGAATCCTGAGAGAACCAGGGCATCCAAGTCCCTTGGTGTAGATTTCCATAGACTTACCCCAATTGTCTGTGCCTCTATTCTTCTGACCAAAGTACATAACCACACACTTCCCTACACTGTATTCCATCAGCCACACCTTTGCCCACTCTCCTAATCTGTCCAAGTCCATCTGTGGCCTCCCACTTCCTCAACACTACATGTCCCTCCATCTATCTTTGTGTCTTTCTGCAACCTTAGCTACAATGTTCTCAGTTTCTTCATCCACATTATTAATGTGTAATGTGAATACTCATGGTCCCAACGTGGATCCCTGAGGAACTTCACACATCACTGGCTGACATTCTGAAAGAGACCCCTTCATCCCCATTCTCTGCCTTCTGCCAGGCAAGCCCTCAGACTTGCTTCCACTCCAGTTCAGATACAGCCCTCTGTGTATGCATCTCTTTGTGGATACAGCCCTCTGCGTATACATCTCTCTGTGTATACAGTCCTCTGTATATACATCTCTCTGTGTGTATAGCTCTTTGAGTGTACAGCCCTCTGGGTATACATCTCTCTGTGTGTACATCTCTGTGTATGCATCTCTCTGTGTATACAGTCCTCTGTGTATACAGCCCTCTGTGTACACAGCCCTCTGTGTACACTGCCCTCTGTATATACATCTCTCTGTTTGTCCAACCCTCTGTGTGTATGCATCTCTCTCTGTATATAGCTCTCTGTGCAGACCTCTCTCTGTGTATACAGCCCTCTGTGTATTCAGCCCTCTGTGTTTGCATCCCTCTGTATCTACAGCCTTCTGTATATACATCTCTCTGTGTATGCACCTTTCTGTGTATACAGCCCCCTGTGTGTGCATCTCTGTGTGTCCAGCCCTCTGTGTATTCAACCCTCTGTGTATTCAGGCCTCTATGTATGCATCCCTCTGTGTATACAGCCTCTATATATACATGTCTCTGTATATATAGCTCTCTGGGTATGCAACTTTCTGTGTATCCAGCTCTTTGTGTATACAGTTCTCTGTGTGTACATCTGTCAGTGTATACATGTCTCTGTGTATACAGCCTCTGTGTATACATCTCTCTGTGTATGCAGCCCTCTCTATATACATGTCTCTTTGTGTACAGTCCTATGTCTATACAGCCCTCTGTGTATACAGCTCTCTATGCAAGCATCTCCCTGTGTCTACAACCCTCTGTTTATGCATGTCTCTGTGTATACCGCTCTATGTGCATTCACCTCTCTATGTATACAGCCCATGTGTATACATCTCTCTGTGTATACAACCCTCTATGTATGCATCTGTTTGTATATACAGCTCTCTGTTCATACAGCACTCTGTGTCCACGTCTGTCTGTGAACACATATCTCTGTGTATACAGCTCTCTGTTCATACAGACCTCTGTGTTCATATCTGTCTGTGTATGCAGCCCTCTTTGTATTAATATTTCTGTGTATACAATGCTCTATGCAAGCAGCCCTCTGTGTATGCATCTCTCTCTGTACACAGCCCTCTGTGTATGCATCTGTTTGTGTATACAGCTCTTTGTTCATGCAGTCCTCTGTGTTCATATCTGCCTGTGTATACAGCCCTCTGTGTGTACATATTTCTGTGCATAAGCCTTCTATGCAAGCAGCCCTCTGTGTATGCATCTGTCTTTGTATACAGCCCTCTGTGTATACAGCTCTCAGTGCATACAATCCTCTGTGTCCACATCTGTCTGTGTATACAGCCCTCTGTGTATACACCCCTGTGTATATATAATTGTCTGTGCTCTTTTATAGTCTAAGATGTTAAAATCATTCTCTTTGCCCTGTTCACTGAATTCATATGTAGAATCTGCCTTCAGTGACATTCTCCCAGCCTCTCTGTTCCCTTATTCTTGTTCCATTGCATTAGATTTGGAGCATAGATTTAGCTATTGTCCAATGCTGTTGCATTTGTTACTTCCAATGTATAAGTTCTATATTTCTAATTGTAATAAAAGCAACTTTCCTCCCTTCTTTTCAATTTTACAAGAGGATGAATAGCCAGAATTATTTTGTGATTTGCACTTTGTTCAAGAATCTCTCTGTGTCTCACAAAACTCACACAAATATGCTAAACCCTGGACGACTGAGGGGACAAATTACGTTCTTAATGTTTCTGCATTTGGCTGCTCTGATGAGACACAAATAATAAACCTCATAGTGAGCAGTCAGAGCTCATACATGATCAAAAATGTCACTAAGCTTCATCCACTGTACATATAGTTCACTGACAGATTTCTCTCTCTCTCTCTCTCTCTCTCTGAAGTGTCCTCATTGTCTGAGGACTTCTCATTTTGTCTTATGTTGTAATATGACCAGGGAGCAAGATGTGGTGGTAGACAACATGAAATACCTCAGCCAGTATGTGGCTTGCACCTACAGTAATGGTGGTATTTTGGACCATACTCCAGCAAAGCAACTGAGTTAATTGACCCCTTTGCTATATTTCACAATCAACTGATCCAAATTGCCCTCAACATTTCATCAAAGCAGTTTATGTAGCTTCAAATGTTGCAAAGCTGACCTTAAGCGGATTGACTGACAGCCTGTTGCTGTTCTTATTTCTTTAAAGAAAGTTTTCAGAACTATTTGTTTATTCAGCCATTGAATTCTCATGTTTTACAGAAAAAAAAGTTTGTGGCATCTTTCAGAAGTTTTGGAAATGTTTCAGACCAGCTCAAATCGCTACCTTGACTGCGGAATTATTCTATTATCAGACATTTGCATCCACTGGAGCATTAACCAAATAAATTGTTGGAGTTCACATGAAAAAGCACAACCTATTGAGTTGACTCCCTGCAATACACTGCACAAAGAGAGACTGGGAATCAAAGTAGTCTAATTACAAACTGGGGAAAGCTATGTTCGCAATAATGGTGGACATCAGAGATCTTACACAAAAATTGCAGGAAGGAGTTGTATTGATTGTAACAAGGTCTGTCAGTGGACCTCATGGAGTATGAGTTCCCTGATTGGGGCTGTTAATCTGGTCCAATCATGGACCCCCGGCTGACAGATATAAACAGATACATCAGAGGGTTCTGTTCACTCTGAAAGCTGGCTCTGAGGAAGCCTAGTCAGTGTCAGGGACTTTCAATGTGTAAATAAAGGGTGACTTCATAATGGATACCAGCCCCCATGGAGTTATTTCAGGAATCTGCACCATTTTGACCGAAACACCCAAATCTAGTGACCATTCCGTATTTATAAGGTGGCAAACTAAACTATGAGGAAGATAGGAAGAGGTTGGACATGTTAGCAAGTTATCTTTCATTGACATGTTTGAATCTTTCAAATTCCCATCTTTGACACATCAATGAATTTGGCCATAATGAAGTCACAAATGTGATCTTCATGATTTCTGACTGGTGTATATTCTCCCTTTTCTTAGATCTATTCAGTGTTGAACCCCAGCCTATTTAGTCTCCCTATGTAACTGCAACGCTCCAACCTAGGCAACATTCTGATAATTTTCACTTGCTCCCTCTCTAGAGTAATCACATTCTTCCTATAATGTGGCTACCAGAACTGCACAGTACTCAAGCTGTGGCCTAACCAACATTTTATACAGCTCCATTATAACCTCCTTGCTCGTGTTTAAGGTAAGTATCCCATATGCCTCCTAAACTATCCTATCTACCCATCCTGCTGCCTTCAAGGATCAATGGGCATGCACACACAGGTCCCTTTAATCCTTTGTATTTCCTAAGGCCCTACCATCCATTGTGTGGTTCCTTGTCTTGTTAGGAAAAAATGAGGACTGCGGCTGCTGGAGATCAGAGTTGTGAGTGTGGTGCTGGAAAAGCACAGCAGGTCAGGCAGCATCCAAGAAGCAAGAGAATCGATGTTTCAGGCATAAAGCCCTTCATCAGGAAGCTCCAGATCATTCCTGATGAAGAGCTTTTGCCCAAAACATTGATTCTCCAGCTCCTCAGATACTGCCTGACCTGCTATGCTTTTCCCGAACCCCACTCTCAACTCCTTGTCTTGTTAGTCTTTTCAAAATGCATCATGCCGCATCTTTCAAGATAATTCCATTTTCCACTATTTAGCCTATCCGACCAGCCTGTCTAAATCATCCTGTTAACTAAGGCTTTCCTCCTCACGATTTATCAAATCACTAATTTTCATATAAATCTGTGAACTGTCTGAACATAGCTCCTTCGTTCATGTCCAGATCATTAAAGCACACAACAAACAGCAAGGGTCTCAGCATTGAACCCCGTGATCTGCCCCATTGAACACAAACTTGCAGTCACAAAAATAGCTTCAACCATCATCCTCTAGATAGTTTTCAAACCAAGTAGCTAAATCGCCTTGGATCCCATGGGGTCCCAGTTTCTAGGTCAGCCTACCATTTGACACCTTGTCAAAAGCCTGACTGAAGTCCATGTAAAATACACACAATATACTGCCCTCATTTACACACCTAGTCATCTACTTGAAAAATTCAATGAATCACCTTTGTTCCATTTGATCTCCTCTTTGCAAAGCCACACTGACTACCTTTGATTACTCCTTATTTCTGTCCGTTGGAACTTTTTCCTCAAATTCCCCACTGCAGATGTTAGACTCACTAGCATGTAGTTTATTGTTTATTTCTACCATCTTTCTTTAATATTGCTACCACATTAGATGTCCTCCGATCCTCTGACACCCTTCCTAATGGTCAAATAGGATTAGAAAATTCATGTTAGAACCCTTGCAATTTCTTCCCTTGTCTCCCACAGCAGGCTGAAATACATCACACCTGGGCCTGGCGACTTAGCCACTTTCAGCTTGAAACTGATAATAATTTCTCTTTCTCAATGCTAATTTGCTCAAATATATTACAGTCCTCCTACCTGATTTATATACCTACTTCGCAACTGTGAACACAAATACAAAGTAGTCATTTAAAACCTCAGTTATGTCTTCTGGTTCCACTCGCAAATTGCCACTTTGATCCCTAATAAGCCCTACTCTCACCCTGGTTATTTTCTTACCTCTAATATGCTTATAAAATACCTTTAGATTTTCCACCTGCCGGTGTATTCTCATGTCTCTCTTTGCTTTCTGTTTTACACTCCTCTGCACAGTTTTCAGCTTTCAGTAATTACCATAAAATTCCTTTAATTTCCCCCTATCCAGTCCTGCATATCCTTTGATATCCAGAGTTTGCTTGGCTTATCCCGTTCCACCATCCACCTTTATAAGTAAATGTTGGCTTTGTACTTTCACTATTACAGTTTTCAAATGTCTCCCACTGCTTACATGTGAATTTGCCTGCAAATAGCTGCTCCCATTCCTCTTTGACCAGATCCTATCTTATATTCCAACAATTAGATTCACCCCTATTCAGAGCCTTTATTTCCAATTCATCTTTGCCCTTATCTAGAATTATCTGAAATCTTACTCAGTTATGGTCACAATGACTGAAATACTCCCTCGGTGCTACATCTACCACTTGTCTGACTTAATTCCATAAAATTAGGTTCAGCATCACCCTTCTTTTGTAGGACCCTTTTCTATGTGTTGGCTTAAAAGTGCTCCTGGACCTATCTTAAGAATTCTGCCCCCTTTTAGCCTTTCACACTTTATCAATCTCTAATAAATATCAGGGATGGCGACAATCCCTCACTGAAGATTTTGATTATCCACCTCGAAATGCAATGTCATTGGTCATGGGCTTTGTGAGTCCTTGAATGGTCGATGAGAGAAATCCTAGAGCCACATCTCCAACCACCTCCCCCACCCCCTAGCAAGAATTCATACATTCCAGATTCAAAGATTGAGTTTTAATTTAGTTTTCAGACTGCAGTTAGATGAGCCTGCTGGAATTGAGTTTCCCATCCAAGTTGGTGAGGAACAGACTATTTTTAAAGTCACCCTTTTCTGGCCCCTTCCCTGTGCAGGGTGAGCAGAGTGGATCCTGAAGAGGGTTGCTCAGTCATAAAGACAACTACCGAAATGTCTACTGTACCTTTTCCAAGAGAGGTTGATGGTGCATTGGAGAGAAGGGTTTGGAATTCCTCTAGGTAGGCACCTTTTATGGAACATTTATAACATGGGAATGCTGTTGGACATCAGCAAATCATCCTTGAAAGAGGTAGATCTGTTCCAGTCGTAAGAAAATCTAGATGACTGGAGATCCCTGTACTGCTGCAGTCTTCATCCATCATCACAGCTGTTGAAATTACACTTTTTTATCAGATTAGATTCCCTACAGTATGGAAACAGGCCCTTCGGCCCAACAAATCCACACCGACCTCCAAAGAGTAATCCTACCAAACCCATTCCCCAACCCCACATTTACCCTTGACTCATGTAGCTAACACTATGGGCAATTTGGCAGGTCAATTCACATAACGTGCACATCTTTGGATTTTGGAAGGAAACCCACACAGAGATGGTGAGAATGTGTAAACTCCACACAGACAGTCGCCCAAGGTGGGACTCGAAAGTTGGTCCCTGGTGCTGTGAGGCAGCAGTGCTAACCACTGAGCCACCGTGCTGCCCCAGTGAAGATTCATGAGTATCTTCCATCTGGATCACTATTGAGGTCTTGTTTTGTTTTGGATTGCACTTTGTCTGACTTCTTGTCTCCAACCTTAGTATCTCATGGTTGGCCCTGATAAGAGTTGAGAACTCTCACAGGTACCATTCTCAAGATCAATGGAACACTCAAGGCTCTCTGCAGCAGCAAGGTGGCAATCTATGGAGAGGCTGGATTAACATAGGGGAATGTTGAAATCACCTCTTATTATTACCCTAGTATTTTTATACTTCTCTTTCCTTATATCTGTCTTTCTACAGCTCCTTGACTGTTTGATAGTACACTTCTGTTTTTAAGTTCTATCTCATATGGCCTCATTTGAGCTATATTCTAAGATATTATCCCTTCTTCCTGTTTACAGCCTTCTTAGTTCCTCATCAGAAGCCCTGCTACCCCAGGAATTGATCTAGTGAACCTTCATCATATTCCCTTTATGGCAAATAGATCCAAGCTTCAGTAAGAAGGCTGGAACTGTATGTAAAACTCCATGTGCCGTGTTACGAAAGTTGTATATAAATGTCTTCCATACTCAAATCTTTTTTTATTAATGGTCAACATGCTATTTACCTTGCCCAATTGCACCTATATGATGGTAAAAATGGCATAAATGGCGATGGGTGAGAAAGAGAAGTACACCATTTAAAAACTACAGCAAGAGGAACATGAATGGGTGGGTTGGGTTATAGGGCAAGTAGACTGATTGTGAAAGGTTTCTCAGCAGAATTTCTATATAAAATATACTTTGTATTCTGTGCACTTGAATGCTTTGTACTGAAAGAGTGAATTTGCAAGTTGTCAAAACTTCACAGGAGCTTTACCTTTCTGAAGAAAGCCCAAAATAGCATATTGATAAAAAGCAGAAGATAAAAAATTCATAAGGGTACAGTGAAATGAACTTGTGCTACCTGAATATACCACATTATTTGCTCAGTTATTTTCTGAGAAAAGATGTCGTTAAGAAAAAAAATATTTATTTTAAAAGATTGTTGATTGTTTGGATATATCATAGTTTATTATAAGCATCACCATGATTACTGTTATAACTGATCCAGTGCTGCAAAATAGATCTGCAATTTGGATAAATCATAATTGCTCATTCCTTATGTTTTCCATCAATTACTATTATTATTTTAAGATTACAAGCTGCTACACTATGGAGGAAGAGTGCATGAGAAGTTCATTAAGAACAAAGACTTTAACAGATCACACTAACATGTCTTTTACTTTTGAAAAAACTTTTGTTGAATTTGAAATAAACATTTGATCCTGAAATATCTGTACTGATTAAGCCGTTGTTATAAAGATGAATCATCAGCTTTAAGTAATACTTCCAACTAAACTGTTTTCTTCATCTTAATTGTGCTCTTGGCAAATAAGATAAAATAG
Source organism: Chiloscyllium punctatum (assembly GCF_047496795.1). Classification (NCBI taxonomy): domain Eukaryota; kingdom Metazoa; phylum Chordata; class Chondrichthyes; order Orectolobiformes; family Hemiscylliidae; genus Chiloscyllium; species Chiloscyllium punctatum. Next base: position 76,575,913 of record NC_092760.1, read on the forward strand.
ATTCTATCTTATTTCCTTTGTGTCAACTAATTTTAAGGCTGTTCAATATATAGACAGCCGTGGTAATTATTTTGATGCATAAGTAACCTTTCCAGGCCATTCTTAAACTAGCTGTTATGGAAAGGCTTCCTATTTTTAAATTCTCGGAGGGCTTCAATTTCAAAGGACATATGAAAAAAAATTGATTGGTTTCAAGTTTTGTGAAAAACACCCTGAGTTGTTTTTCTGAGAAATGAATGTTGAAGGGTCATTTTTGATAATGAAGATTTCTCTTTTTTTTTAATAAGAAATGGCATAACTGGCTTTAAGTGTTTGGTTTGCTGTTGACCCAGTTTGGGACAGTTTGAACAGTGACTGGCTTGGAGTGCTTTTGTACGTGAAATGAGTTTGAGTCAAGAGGCTTGCAGGGATGCGATGCCCAGCTGATCTCTCCCATTTCTGAAAAGAACATCCTCTTGTTGAGTTCAGGTTGAAATCTACTTATCCATCAGAAAGAGTGATTGGATGAAGGTCTCAATATAGTGTTTCCTGAGCAAGATATGTTTTAAAGACTCCAGAGAAAATCATGTCTACATAGTGACTTGACACATGTTCAAGAATATCCAATAGACTTTGAAATTTTTTTTTCCCTTTTTTGTTCAAGAATGATGTTTGTTTGACTTTATATGTGAGAGTTGTTGTTCGTCTGGAGGTATGTGTGTGTGTGTGTGTGTGTGTGTGTGTTTTTGGAGGAATAAATTACAGAGTGTATGTCAACCACTTATTAGATCTTTTGTGAATAACGTTTGCTTTAGTAATCTGCTCATCAAGAAACCTGATTGATGGAATTTGTTTAAAACTAATATAGATAATGTAAATACAAAGTCGTAAGTAGATAATTATTTAATTAACTATCTTGATCATTGAAAGTAATATTTGTATTTTATGTTGTTAGCCATGCAACACTGGGGCGAGAGAAATACTGCACTCCTTCAACCTCAGTCACAACATAAAAGTTGGAGCTTGTGTGGGATATTCAGGAAAAACATTATTTAATTATAAGTAGGTCTTAATAATTGGAAAAGGACAACAGTAAATGCACCCATGTTTATTCTGTCGTATTATATCAAAATGGCATTGGAGATGTCGGGCTAGATGATGTGTTGTACCCAATAAAAATCAAAACTGTTCTGAGGAAGGGTCACTGGTCTGAAACGTTAACTCTGATTTCTCTCCAAAGATGCTGCCAGACCTGCTAAGCTTTTCCAGCGATTTTTGTCTTTGTTGTTGATATGCTGTACCTGCTTAATGTGAGAGCTGGTAGACCCTATTATGGGTTCATATTGACAACATCGGTAGCAAGTGTTGATTACCTGAGTAACTCCCATTCAGAGCTGATGAGCTTGACCCTGAACTTCGAAACCTGCCACACATCAAGAAAGGGGAGGGTTAACTGGATGCTGTGTTCCAGGAGGTAGTCACACCCTGTGGATTAAGTACTTCAAAATTTGGCCAGTGGGCATGGACAGAAGGGAATGGCTACCAGTAAGGCAGGTAGAGGGATCCCCCATTCAGCAGCAGAGGAAGCTCAGCTCTTGACCTTATCCAAAAGATAAAAGGTGCTTGTTGCTTGTGGAGGATGAAGGAACGGACTGTTGGAAGGATAGACAAACTGACCACTACATCAGTGTACGGGGCGATAAAAAAAAGGTGGCAATGGTAGAGGAATCTATAATTAGAGTTTCAGTTAGCGTCCTTTGTAAACTGGATCAAGAGTCCTACATGGTGTGTCACCTGCCTGGTGCCGAGGTAAGGGACATCTTGAGTCTGCTTGAGAAGATATTGGAGTGGGAGGGGGAGGATCCAGTTGTTGTGGTCCATGTTGACAAGAGTAGGCAAGAAGTTCCATTTGAGGAATATCAGGAATTAGGGAAAAAAAATGAAAGAACAGGACCTCAAAAGGTGAAGTCTTTGGATTATTACCTGAACCACGTGCAAACTGGCAAAGAGATTATAAGATTAGGGAAGTAAAAATGTGGCTATAGGAGTGGTTAGGAAAGAGGGGTTGCATTTCGTGGGAATGACCATCAGTACATCAGTCAATGAAGGTAAGCATTCAGGTACAGCAGGTAGTGAAGAAAGCTAATAGTATGCTGGCCTTCATAACAAGAGGGATTGAGTATAGAAGCAAAGAGGTTCTTCTGCAGCTGTACAGGGCCCTGGTGAGACCACACCTGGAGTATTGTGTGCAGTTCTGGTCTCCAAATTTGAGGAAAGACATTCTGGTTATTGAGGGAGTGCAGCGTAGGTTCATGGAGGAGGAAAGAACTGTACCACTGGGATGGGCTCCACCTGAACTGACCTGGGGCCAGATCCAAGTGTAAAGTCTAAAGAGATTGGTCACCTGGACTTTGAAATAGTGGTGCAAGGGGGGAGTTCTGGAGGAGTTATTAAAGTATCCAGACAAGTAATAGGAGAGAGAGTATGGAAAGAGTCAGGAATCTAAATTCAGGCACAACAGATAAGGGACAACAGACAATAGGTGCAGGAGTAGGCCATTCTGCTCTTGGAGCCTGCACCATCATTCAATATGATCATGGCTGATCATCCTTAATCAGTAGCCTGTTCCTGCCTTATCTCCATAACCCTTGATTCCACTATCCTTGAGAGCTCTATCCAACTCTTTCTTAAATGAATCCAGAGACTGGGCCTCCACTGCCCTCTGAGGAAGAGCATTCCACACAGCCACCACTCTCTGGGTGAAGAAGTTTCTCCTCATCTCTGTCCTAAATGGTCTACCCCATATTTTTAAGCTGTGTCCTCTGGTTCGGCACTCACCCATCAGCGGAAACATGTTTCCTGCCTCCAGAGTGTCCAATCCTTTAATAATCTTATATGTCTCAATCATATCCCCTCTCAGTCTTCTAAACTCAAGGGTATACAAGCCCCGTTGCTCCAGTCTTTCAGTGTAAGGTAATCCCGCCATTCCAGGAATTGACCTCGTGAACCTACGCTGCACTCCCTCAATAGCTAGAATGTCTTTCCTCAAATTTGGAGACCAGAACTGCACACAGTACTCCAGGTGTGGTCTCACCAGGGCCCTGTACAGCTGCAGAAGAATCTCTTTGCTTCTATACTCAGTCCCTCTTGTTATGAAGGCCAGCATACTTTTAGCCTTCTTCACTACCTGCTGTACCTGCATGCTTACCTTCATTGACTGGTGTACAAGAACACCCAGATCTCTCTGTACTGTCCCTTTACCTAAATTGATTCATTTAGGTAGTAATCTGCCTTCCTGTTCTTGCCACCAAAGTGGATAACCATACATTTATCCACATTAAACTGCATCTGCCATGCATCTGACCACTCACCTAACCTGTCCAGGTCACCCTGTAATCTCCTAACATCCTCCTCACATTTCACCCTGCCACCCAGCTTAGTATCTTCAGCAAATTTGCTAATGTTATTACTAATACCATCTTCTATATCATTAATATATATTGTAAAAAGCTGCGGTCCCAGCACTGATCCCTGCGGTCCCCCACTGGTCACTGCCTGCCATTCTGAAATGGAGCCGTTTATCACTACTCTTTGTTTCCTGTCAGCCAACCAACTTTTAATCCAAGTTAGTACTTTGCCCCCAATACCTGTGCCCAAATTTTGCTCACTAACCTCCTATGTAGGACTTTATCAAAAGCTTTCTGAAAGTCCAAGTACACGACATCTACTGGATCTCCCTCATCCATCTTCAGAGTTACATCCTCAAAAGAATCCAGAAGATTAGTCAAGCATGATTTCCCCTTCATAAATCCATGCTGACTCTGACCTATTCTGTTACTACTATCCAGATGTGTCATAATTTCATCCTTTATAATTGACTCCAGCATCTTTCCCACCACTGAGGTCAGACTAACTGGTGTATAATTTCCTGCTTTCTCTCTCACACCTTTCTTAAAAAGGGATACAACATTAGCCACGCTCCAATCCGCAAAAACTGATCCCGAATCTATCGAACTCTGGAAAATAATCACCAACGCATCCACGATTTCTCGAGTCACCTCCTTCAGTACCCTGGGATGTAGACTATCAGACCTCGGGGACGTATCAACCTTCAGACCTAACAGTCTCTCTAACACCAATTCCTGGCAAATATAAATTCCCTTAAGTTCAGGTCCTTCAGCCACTGTTACCTCTGGGAGATTGCCTGTGTCTTCCCCAGTGAACACAGATTTGAAGTACCAATTCAATTCTTTTGCCATTTCTTTGTTCCTTGTAATATATTCCCCTGTTTCTGTCTTCAAGGGCCCAATTTTAGTCTTAAACATTTTTTTGCCTTTCACATACCAAAAAAGCTTTTACTATCTTCCTTTATATTCTTGGCCAGTTTACCTTCATACCTCATGTTTTCTCTGCGTATTTCCTTCTTAGTAATCCTCTGTTGTTCTTTAAAAGCTTCCAAGTCCTCCATTTTCCCACGTATCTTTGCGATGTTATACTTTTTCTCTTTTAACTTTATATGTTTCTTAACTTCCCTCGTCAGCCACGGCCACCCATGCCTCCTCCTAGGATCTTTCTTCCTTTTTGGAATGAACTGATCCTGCATCTTCTGCATTATACACATAAATATCCGCCATTGTTCCTCCACTGTCATCCCTGCTAAGGTATTGCACCATTGAACTTTGGCCAGCTCCTCCCTCATAGCTCCATAGTTCCCTTTATTCAACTGAAACATTGTCACTTCCAATTGTACCCTCTCCCTCTCAAATTGCAGATTGAAGCTTATTGTATTATGGTTACTACTTCCCAATGGCTCCTTCTCTTCGATGTCCCTGATCAATTCTGGTTCATTGCACAATACCAGATCCAGAATTGCCTTCTCCACGGTAGGCTCCAGCACCAGCTGTTCTAAGAATCCATCTCGGAGGCACTCCACAAAGTCTCTTTCTTGAGGTCCAATACCATCTTGATTCTCCCAGTCTACCTGCATGTTGAAATCCCCCATAACAACTGTAGTAACATCTTTGCGACAGGCCAATTTCAGCTCCTGATTCAACTTAGACCCGACATCCAGACTACTGTTTGTGGGCCTGTAGATAACTCCCAAGAGGGTCTTTTCACCCTTAGAATTTCTCAGCTCTATCCATACTGACTCTACATCCCCTGATTCTAGGTCCCCCCGTGCAAGGGACTGAATGTCATCCCTTACCAACATGGCCACCTCACCCCCTCTGTCTGTCGGTCTGTCCTTATGATAGCACGCGTAGCCTTGAATATTCATTTCCCCGGCCCTGTCCACCTGAAGCCACGCCTCAGTTATCCCCACAATATTGTATCTGCCAATTTCCAAAAGAGCCTCAAGCTCATCCATCTTATTTCTCATGCTTCGAGCATTCATGTATAGTATTTTTAATTTGTTACTGCCCTCACCCTTCCCATCAAGTCCTATTTCACTCAATCTTACAGCATGATCCCTTTCTGAGTTTTCTGCCTCATTGATACAGTTGTCTTTCTTGACTTCCCTTGTTCTAACTTTCCCTTCAATTTCCTTCTTAAAACATCCAGTTTGTCCCCTCCCCCCCACTACTTTGTTTAAACGTAGCTGTGTTGCAGTAGCAAACCTGCCTGCCAGAATGCTGGTCCCCAATCTATTAAGGTGCAAACCGTCTCTCTTGTATAATTTATGCTTACCACAAAACATACCCCAGTGATCCAAGAATTTAAATCCTTGCTTCCTGCACCAGTTCCCCAGCCACACGTTCAAGTCCATTATCTCCCTGTTTCTGGCCAATCCAGCCCGAGGAACTGGAAGCAAACCGGAGATAACCACCCTAGACATCCTGCTTTTCAGCCTTCTTCCTAGTTCTCTGAAGTCCCGCTGTAGTATGTTCCTCCTCTTCTTCCCGACATCATTTGTGCCGACATGTACCACCACCTCTGGCTCTTCACCTTCGTCCTTGAGGATTTCCTGCACTCTGTCTGTGATGTCTTTAACCCTGGCACCAGGAAGGCAACACACCATCCTTAAGTCCCGCCTGCTGCCACAAAAACCCCGGTCAGTTCCTCTCACTATGGAGTCCCCTATTACCACGGCTCTGTGCGATGTCCGACTCTTCCGCTCTGTCTCCACGCCAACTTTTGATTGACAGACCTGGTGCCTCGCGGACTGGCAGTGTCATCTGTCTCCACTGTTTCCAAAGGATTCAACTTGTTCCTGACAGGTACTTCCCCCGGGGTCTCTTGCACCTGTCTCCTCTCTGCCTTCCTCATCGTCTGCTCTCTTCTGGTATGGTCGGTGTAATAACCTCGCTGAAGGTCTTGTCCAGAAAGATCTCGTTCTCTCGGATGAGCCTAAGGTCCTCGAGTTCTTTCATCAGTGCTGCAATATGCTCTGTCAGTAGCTGAACGTGCACACACTTTACACACTTATACGAGCCAGACACAAAGTCGTTGAGCTCCTACATCAAGCACGTAGCACACTGAACCAGCTTGGCCGTCATGTCTTCACCCTCTTCAACTGTGGCGTATTCACTTCACTCAACCCCCTTGTCAAAGACTCCTGAGCTAAAGCCTCACTCTTCAATCCACAGGAACTTCCTTGGACCCTCTTTTTGGGGCAAGTCTGTGGACTTTTAATTTAGGTTAGAGGAGAAGGGTGGGAGGGAGGCCCTAATTTGTAGGACCTGGGGTCTAGAACACACCCACCCAAATAACAATCACTTACCTTCCCAACCGGCTTTGCACTCCGACTTCACTTTCATCCAGCACCCGCCATTCTCTGCTGCAAACTATGTGAGCAACTATGTGAAGGAGGCAATCAACACAGGACCTAGGGTGTTGCAAATAAATGCTCACTGCATATGAAACAACACAAATGAGCTTGTAGAGCACAGTGAAATAGGCAGGTACAACGTTGTGGGCATCACAGAGACATGGCTGCAATAGAATCAGAGCCGGGAACTAAATATCGAAGGATACATGTCCCATGGAACGGACAGGTAGACAGGCAGAGGGGTCTTGGTTGTCTTGTTAGTAAGAAATGAAATTAAATCAACAGCAAGAAGTGACATACAATCAGAAGGCCTAGAATCTATGTGGGTAGAGCTAAGGAACACAAAGGGAAAAAAGACTCTGATGGGTGTTGTGTATAGGCCTTCTAGCAGTCGTCAGGATGTGGAAAAGAAAATAAATCGGGAGATAGAAAAGGCTTGTGCGAAAGGCACTATTACAATAATCATGGGGGACTTTAATATGCAGGTGGACTGGGAAAATCAGGTTAACAGCAGTTGTCAAGAAAGGGAGTTTGTGGAATATCTGTGAGATTCGCTTTGCAGCAGCTTGTTGTCAAGCTCACTAGGGAACAGACAATTCTGGATTTGGGTGATGTGTAATAAGGCAAAAAGTGACAAATGGAACATGATTTATTTTGAAAATAAAGTTAAATAGCTGACATACCTAAAAGAAAATTGGACGCTGTGCATTCATAGCAAGCTGATGGGCAGAGCTTATGAGGTTTATACCTTTGTTTCTGAGGAGACTTTGATAGGTTTTGAAATGGCAAAAAGATGGCTTGTCTCAGTGCTTACATGGTGGTCCCTGAGGTTGGCATGCTGAAATTTCAGAAGGTCCAGAAGGACCCTGGGCAGATATGTATAGAATGTTTGAGGATAGACGTAAGGACAGGCATAAGAAATAGCTGACGATTATGAGTTGATCCACAAATAAAAATGATTTCACCATCACTCCCATGAACCAGATAGTGATTGAAATGAGGAAGGTAAAAGTAAGACAGACAATCAGAGACATCAGGAAATACCCTAGAATCCCTTACTCTTTCCAGAAAAGCAGGTGCTGGGGGTAGAAATGACAATGCTATATGTAGTCTTTAATTTTGAGGCAGCTCATTCTCCCAAGTTTCTTTTTTGTAAATTGTGAAATCTTCTTTCACAAATACTCTCAAAAACTGAGAATTTACACTTTCTCAGTTCTTCCATAAACTGAAGACTTCTAACCAAACAATTCTGTTCTGGAATTTGTACAAACTAAATTATAAGACCGTAAGACCATGAGACATAGGAGTTGAAGTAAGGCCATTCGGCCCATCGAGTCCACTCCACCATTCAATCATGGCTGATGGGCATTTCAACTCCATGTACCCGCATTCTCCCCGTAGCCCTTAATTCCTTGTGACATGAAGAATTTATCAATCTCTGCCTTGAAGACATTTAGCGTACCGGCCTCCACTGCACTCTGCAGCAATGAATTCCACAGACCCACCACTCTCTGGCTGAAGAAATGTCTCCGCATTTCTGTTCTGAATTTATCCCCTCTAATTCTAAGGCTGTGTCCACGGGTCCTAGTCTCCTCGCCTAACGGAAACAACTTCTTAGCGTCCACCTTTTCCAAGCCATATATTATCTTGTAAGTGTCTATTAGATCTCCCCTTAATCTTCTAACCTCCAATGAATACAATCCCAGGATCCTCAGCTGTTCCTCGTATGTTAGACCTACCATTCCAGGGATCATCCTTGTGAATCTCTGCTGGACAAGCTTCAGTGCCAGTATGTCCTTCCTGAGGTGTGGGGCCCAAAGCTGGACACAGTACTCCAAATGGGGCCTAACCAGAACTTTATAATGTCTCAGTAGCACAACGGTGCTTTTATATTCCAACCCTCTTGAGATAAATGACAACATTGCATTTGCTTTCTTAATCACGGACTCAACCTGCATGTTTACCTTTAGAGAATCCTCGACTAGCATGCCCAGATCTCTTTGTACTTTGGCTTTATGAATTTTCTCACCGTTTAGAAAGTAGTCCAAAGTGCAAGACCTCACATTTGCTCACATTGAATTCCATCAGCCATTTCCTGGACCACTCTCCCAAACTGTCTAGATCCTTCTGCAGCCTCCCCACTTCCTCAGTACTACCTGCCTGTCCACCTAACTTTGTATCATCGGCAAACTTCACTAGAATGCTCCCAGTCCATTCATCCAGATCATTAATATATAATGTGAACAGCTGCGGCCCCAATACTGAACCCTGCGGGACACCACTTGTCACTGGCTGTCATTCTGAAAAAGAACCTTTTATCCCAATTCTCTGCCTTCTGTCAGACAGCCAATCCTCAATCTATACCAGTAGCTCACCTCGAACACCATGTTCCCTCACCTTGCTCAGCAGCCTCCCGTGTGGCACCTTATCAAAGGCCTTTTGAAAGTTTAGATAAACCACATCCACTGGGTTTCTCTGGTCTAACCAACTTGTAACCTCTTCAAAGAATTCCAACAGATTTGTCAGGCACGACCTCCCCTTACTAAATCCATGTTGACTTGTTCTAATCCGACCCTGCTCTTCCAAGAACTTAGAAACCTCATCCTTATACTACTAAAGTAACTGTTTTTCCTCACTGTTCAAGACTGTTTTGTTTTATAAGAGAAACATTATTTGCTAGGCAAAGTCTAGGCAATATTCTCCCAAACTACTCAATAACATTCCATCTCTGATTATTCTGAGATAAAATCAATTCCTTGATATTGTTAAACCTTTACACTCCCTATCATAAACCAACACAGTACAGTCAGTTTTTCATTAAGACTGTAGGGGTTCTTGGTTTATAGAATAGGTCATCATTTTTCAAAGACTTTCTGACACTTTTCTTAACCCTTCAGAAAAATCCCATCTCCCCCATTGCAAAATGTAAACTCTAAAAGTTATATTGGTACAAATAAATATGACACTTTTCATCACACCACACCCAAAGCCTGTGTAGTCATGTTCTATTGTGATAAGCTTCAGGGTGGAAAGGGGACAGAGGATTTCATTATGAAAGCAGATTAAAAGGCTTTCCTAAAATATCACGGCGCATCACAGACTGGGGGGTTAATCTGCCAGCATCCAGGAGAGATAGAGAAGCTAGAGACCAATAGCTTATATGGTGCATCACACAAGAATGTGGGTGAGATTGCACTTAAATTGGAAAAATCTAATTTCTGAGAAGTTAAAATAAAGCTTGAAATTGGATTTATCGAAAGAGAGGAGTCTAACTGAAAGTTCACTTGTTTTAAAGAAAAAGTTATTGGTCTCTACAGGGATTGTAACAAATCAAATATGGATTCATTGTCAACTGTGTTGAGGCAGTGCGAAGCAAGGTCGATGATTAAGATTAATTCTGTTATAGTGTAGTTTGCCACAACCTGCACAGACCAGCAAATTATATGTAAACAGAACCTCATTCAGTATTTTGATGGAACAAGATAAATTGGTTGTGCGTGTTCCAGGTGATTAAAGGGTTGATTTCACCTCCACTCTTGCTTTACGTATATTTGATTCTAATTGTGCTTGATTATCAGATTTTCACTCCTCTGAGTCAATGGTTCATTTCAATTATTTGCTCTCTTTTGGAATTGAAACTTACTGCTATCCCTGCTTATTTTTGTCCCATGTGCGATCATCACAGGGAAAACTCCACAGAAGAAGTGACTAATGATAATGGCGCTACCTTTTGCACTCTGTGACATGCATTTCTAACTGGTAAGCAGCTGGCCATGGATTAATAATATAATAATGATATGGGTGACCAATTAAAACTTCCTGCATCTTTTACCAGATTTTAAACCGCAAGCATTGCACATCCACCCAAATCAGTGTCATGGAGTACTGACTCAAACCGGAGGATGCTGGAGATCAGAGCTGAAAATGTGTTGCTGGAAAAGCGCAGCAGGTCAGGCAGCATCCAAGGAGCAGGAGAATCGACATTTCGGGCATGAGCCCTGCTTCAGGAATGCGAGGAAGAGAGCTTCTTCAAGGAAAGCATGAGCATTCCTGAAGAAGGGCTCATACCTGAAACATCGATTCTCCTGCTCCTTGGATGCTGCCTGACCTGCTGCGCTTTTCCAGCAACACATTTTCAGCTCTGATCTCTAGCATCTGCAATCCTCACTTTCTCTTAGAAGATTTTAACCTACTGCGAATCCTCTTGCAAGGATGCCTTCCTTGAAGAAGCTCTCTTCCTCGCATTCCTGAAGCAGGGCTCATGCCCGAAATATCGATTCTCCTGCTCCTTGGATGCTGCCTGCTCTGCTGCGCTTTTCCAGCAACACATTTTCAGTCCTGATTCAAACCCTCTCCCTAGCAACACCAAGAAGTTAAATCCTAATGCCATAAACTTGACGCCATAACTTGACTTGGGATAAGCTACTGACCACATGTTGGTGTTTCCACACTTAAAGTATTGTCTGACTCCATTTCTACTCAGCTTATCCACTGCTGAAAACTTCAGTGTCTTTATTCCTATTGAATGCTGGGTTTTATTTTGGACAATTTCTGACTGAAATAGAAACGAAAAGATTAGTTTCACTGAGAGGTATTTCATAAGTTTGGATACCTGTCTGTGACATCAGATATCTCGGAAGTCAGCTTTGTGTCTCGAGGCTGTTCAGGTTCAAATGCAAAAGGAAAATATGTTCAGCTCTTAGATCATATTTTAGCAAGAGGTCAAAACAACTATTTCATGACGACCTGTCTATCTAGGTGGACGTGAGGACTGTAAATGCTGGAAATTAGAGTCGAGAGTATGGTGCTGGAAAAACACAGCATATCAGGCAGCATCCGATGAAGGGCTTTTGCCCGAAGGGTCGACTTTCCTGCTCCTTGGATGCTTCCTGACCTGCTGTGCTTTTCCAGCTCCACACTCTCGATAGCTGCGTATCTAGAACAGCTGAAAAGACTGAAAAGTACCACTGAGCAAGTTGCTGCAAAAATGAATGTATACATCGAACTTGAGTGGAGTACATTTGCTATTGGCAGTGACTTTATGACTAAATCATTTCTGAAGACAAGGAGTTGGACTCTGCTTAATTGGGGCAGAATTGTGAAGAACTGTATATGTGAGAAGGAAGAAAACAGTCAATCTGTGAGATCTATCCCCACAGCATCGGCTTCTTCAAGTACAATTTATGTTTCTCATGGCATCAGATTGCCTCATTTTTGAAGTTCATTAATTTATTTGGATTGTAATTTGATTGTCAAAAAACATGATGTAAAAATTGAAATCCCATCTACTTCTTAATCTGCTGGACTTATTTAGTTCTTCTAGGTTATTGGTCTCCAAGTAAATCATAACAGTAACCTTCCTAGTCTTGGGACATTTAATTGGTTAAAACACACTACATAAATATTACGTTTACCACTCAAGCAGACAGAATGCATGCATGTGTGTCTCTGTTTCAGGGCATATCGAGGGATAAGCACACTTCTCAATTATAGACTGTGCCTGTTGACCACTTAGAATCCCCACAGTGTAGAAGCAGGCCATTCAGTCCATCAAATAGACACTGACCCTCCGAAGAGCATTCGACCCAGACCCACTCCATTCTTGCATTTCCCTTGGCTAATCCGTCCAACCCTGAATACTATTGCCAATCCACCTAACCTGCACATCTGTGGACTGTGGCAGGAAACCAGAGCACCCGGAGGAAACCCATTGAGACACTGGGAGGACGTGCAAAATCCACAAATACAATCGCCAGAGGGTGGAATTGAACCAGGCGCTGTGAGGCAGCAGTGCTTACCGCTGAACTACCATGCTGCCCACAACTGAAGATGATTGCATTTTCCATAAAAATGCTTTGTTTTGGCAATCAAACCATAATTGTGTTCATGAAGCAAGCTGATTGTTCTCAACTGATATAGGTAATGCACCTTAACTATCTTGACAATTAGAAATTTGTTTATCATTTTATATTATACAGCAGTGAGTGCTTGAAGAACAGTATGTGACCCCTTCCCTCACGCCAAAAAAAACACATGCACTAAAACTCGTGTGCCTCTGAATCTTCCAGCAGTTGAAATGCACACAAAGGTTTTAAAAGCTTACTTCATCTGCCTGATCCCTAACTCACAGCCATCAACACACGACAGATTCTTGACAAAATTGTACTGGGAAGGGCCAGCCAACTGAACACTCCAGTTCAATCGCACCTCACGGGCATTTCCCAATGGAATTAATGTTCAGTACAACGATTTATAACCAACACAGGATTAATTGCCCAACATCCCAGTAATGGTAATGGTTGCATATATGAACTGACATGAGATAAGAGTTATACCTTTGTGAGCTCTCAGCAGTCTTTTGCATAAAGCAGCAAGCATTTTTGCATCATAATGCTTTAAATGCAGATCCATTCCCAGTGGCACCATTGCTAATGTGTTGATATTTGACTGCTTTCCAGCAACATGAACAGATATTTCACTCTTGCTGAAGTCAGAACAATGATTAAAAAAAAGGAACACTGCAAACAACGCTCTCAGAGGTATTCACAAAATATCTCTGAGTCATTCTTCATGAGCATTGGAAACAATTCTGTGTGATACACAATTCATTGACAACTGCTAAGCTTTGTGTTGAACTCGATAAATAAAATTTACTGCCTAATTTGTATTCCCACCTTAATTGCTTTCTTTCTTGTTTCTTACGTCAACAATCTGTGTTCTACTATTTTTTCTAAAGACCCTACGAGAATAGAATGATTCACCAGTGCCGATGATGAGTCACCTTCAAGTACTCATGTAGACCATGAGTGTGTTGGTCTACGTACAGAGTTAAAAATCACACAACACCAGATTATAGTCCAACAGGTTTATGTGGAAGTACAAGCTTCCACAGTGCTGCTGTTTTGTTAGGTAGCTAGTGGGGCAGAATTATAGGACACAGAATTTATCATAAAAGTTCAAACTTTGATCCAAATAAACCTGTTGGACTATGACCTGGTGTTAGACAAAAGTGAGGACTGCAGATGCAGGAAATCAGAGTCAAGATTAGAGTGGTTCTGGAAAAGCACAGCCAGTCAGGCAGCATCCAAGGAGCAGGAAAATCGATGTTTCGGGCAAAAGCCCTTCATCAAGATTTTCCTGCTCCTCGGATGCTGCCTGACCAGCTGTGCTTTTCCAGCACCACTCTAATGTATAACCTGGTGTTGTGTGATTTTTAACTTTTTCCACCCCAGTCCAACACCGGCACCTCCATATCATGGTTCACATACAGTTCAACTCAAAACAGTCTCCATCTGAACTCCAGAAAATATTATCTTTCAGCAAGGAGTATAATACAACAATCTCATCATTGATACTCAGCTACACATGGACGTATGGTACTTATGCACAATAGGGGATAATGATAGCAAGGTACGAATGTTAGTAGACTAATTATCCACTGGCAACTGCTTTGGTGGTCTCATTTCAAATTCCAGTATGGCAGCAGCTGAAATATACCTTCTGGAACTGACAGTCAGGTTTAATAATGGGGGCCCTGTTGTGAAATCTCATTAAGACATAGAGGACCACAGCACAGAATTGAATTGAATTGATTGTCACGTGTACTGAGGCACAGTGAAAAGCTTTGTCTTGCAAGCCATACAGGCAGATCACATAGTTAAGTAGCATAGATAAGTAAATAATAGGTAAATAATAGGTAAACAGCGGCAAAATCCAAAACACAGGTACAGGCGAATGCTAAGAGTTTGTGAGTCTATTCAGTATTCTAACAACAGCAGGGTAGAAACTGTTTCGAAACTGGCTGGTGCATGTGCTCAGGCTTCTGTACCTTCTCCCTGATGGTAGAGGTTGTAGAAAAACATTGCCAGGGTGGGATGAATCTTTGAGAATGCTGGCAGCCTTTCCATAACAGTGGGCCTGGTAGATGGATTCAGTAGATGGGAGGTTGGCCTTTTTGACTGTCCGGGCCGAGTTCACCACTCTCTGTAACCATCTCCGATCTTGAATGGTACAGTTGCCAGATGAGGTGGTGATACATCCAGTCAGAATACTCTCAATGGCGCACCTATAAAAGTTGGCAATTCATGCCAAATTTTCTCAGTTGCTTGAGGAAAAAGAGACGTTGTTGGGCCTTTGTAACCAATGCGTCCATATGAAGAGCCCAAGAAAGCTTGTTGATGACCACTTCCAGGAGCTTGACAATCTCCACTCAATCCAGCTCTGTGCTATTAGTGTGTAAGGGGGCATGAGTAACATCCTGCTGTAAGTCAATAATGAGTTCCTTGGGTTTGCCGACATTGAGAGTTAAGTTGTTCTCAGTGCACCATTTTTACAGATCTTCCACCTCCCGTCTGTAGTCTGTTTCGTCGCCATCTGAGATTCGACCGACTATGGTGTTGTCACCAGCGAACTTTTCAATGGCAGTCTGGAATTTGGTGACGCAGTCATGGGTATACAGTGAGTGCTGTAGAGGGCTGAGTATGCACCCTTGGGGAGCTCTGGTGTTGAGTGGTAGTGAGGATGAAATATTGTCCCCAATCTTATGATTGTGGCCTGTGTGTCAGAAAAAGACCCTTCAGCCCACTCGATGCTGTGCTAGTCAAAAACAAGAACATAACCTTTTCTAATCCCATTTTCCAGCATATTGCCTTGTGATCTTCAGTTCATGGAGTGTTCAGTTGGCAGGACCCTATCCCAAGTCTGTTTGTGCTGTACAATTTTAAACAGAATCTGTGTCTCGAATGATGACTGTTAAATCAACCTCACTGTAGTGAACCTCATCTGATTAACTACTGCCTTTACTTGGTCTGGCCAATATTTGACTCCAGGCCCATTGTAATATGAAGTGAAAGAACTGCATATGCTCTAAGTCAGAAAAAAAAACAAAAGTTGCTGGAAAAGCTCAGAACATCTGGCAGCATCTGCAAAGAGAAATCCAAGTTAACATTTTGAGTTCAGTGAATCTGAGGAACCTGTTGCCAGACCTGCTGAGCTTTTCCAGCAACTTCTGGTTTTGTTTCCTATGGCAATCTAGCTGCTTAGAGTAAAGGGAGGACCTTTTGGAATGGAGATAAGGAGAAACTTCTTCAGCCAGAGAATGGTGAATCTGTGGAATTCATTGCCACAGAAGGCTGTGGAGGTCAGGTCATTGAGTATATTTAAGACGGAGATGGGTCGGTTCTTGAGTATCAAGAGGAACAAAGGTTATGGGGAGAAAGCAGGAGAATGGGGTTAAGAAACTTACCAGCCATGATTGAATGGTGGAGCAGACTCAATGGGCTGAATGTCCTCATTTCTGGTCTTATATCTTATGGTTCTGGTCTAACAAGCCACTCAATTCAAAGATGATTAGGGATGGGCAATAAACTATGGTGTTGTCATCAGCGAAGGTCTATGTCTTATGAAAGAATACAGAAAAGGTAGGGTTTAAGAAGGAAAGAGAAAATGGAGAGGATTTCAGAACTTTATTCTTCCTCTCTTTTCCTTCTGGAATCAGTAACCCAGATTATTCCAGGGTCTCAATCCATTCACCATGGCCTCTTCCAAACCAAGGCCTACATAACCACATCACAGCTTCCCCAATCAGCCTCTCCTCTTCACTGAAATTCCAAGATGTGTATACATGGCTGAGCCTCCAGACACATTGAAGACCTGATTTTACATACACAGAAAATGAAAAGACAAATCAAACCAAGAATACATGAAAAAGCAAAAGTCCATGCAAACAAAACACCCCTTTCCTAAATGTGAGACTTATATGCATTCAAATAGCCTGCTCCTGACCGTAATCTTTACACAGGATCAATGGCATCATTAAGTTCATGAGTGTGTTACATGCAGCAATTAGCAATGTTGTTTGCAGAAAACAAACAGTCCACACACAAGCAATGTCCCCTTAAGTTGCACAGATTCAACACTGCACCATAACTGTAAAGGGACCAGACAATGCAAGAAGTCATCCACAAACAGCAAAAGAGGAATTATTGGACATAAGAGCAAGAACAACCATCCTACCTAAAACCGTGGAACCACTTCACTGGAGCTCAGTAACTCGAGTATCTCATAACTTCTTCAAATAGGTTAGAAGAACGATTTCTTTTTAAAAGTTATTCTTAGTTCTGTGTGTTTTCAGACACAACCTTTGGCAATTCTTCAAGCTGAATGGAGCTTGGGGAGTTTTCATGAATTAGTGCTCTCATTGCAAAGCAACAAGAGTGCTTAATGGGCA
The DNA here is from genome assembly GCF_047496795.1 of Chiloscyllium punctatum. Taxonomy (NCBI): domain Eukaryota; kingdom Metazoa; phylum Chordata; class Chondrichthyes; order Orectolobiformes; family Hemiscylliidae; genus Chiloscyllium; species Chiloscyllium punctatum. The sequence continues at coordinate 76,592,889 of NC_092760.1, forward strand.
GTTGTTAATCGATTTATTTAGATTTGTTTAGTATTGTCACTTGTACCTAATTTCTGTGAAAAGAGAATATTGTCACTACGTTCCCTTGCTATCTTGGATTACAGAATAAATAACTGAATAAATTGTATAAATGGTAATATACTCAATAAATTAATATTAATTTGATATTAACAAAAACGAAACCACTTCAAAAGTTCATCTTTCCCCCTCTGTAGAGTTGTCCCTCTCTGCTCCTCAACTCCCCACTGTCCAATAGCATCCCTGGGGTCCTGGCAATGTGTTCCTTTCCTAACGCCACCAGCATCATCACTTCTGCATCCACTATTTCTGATGCTGTAGACAGTCACACTGTGCGGTTCCCTCACCTCCTCCAATGCTGGACATCGACTGATGGATACTGTCTCTGAGTTGACCGATGGAGTCCTGGCTTGTCTTCCGATGTTGACCTCCAAGGTGAAGCAGATTCGTGAACACGCCAGGCCCGGCCTCCCACAGGAGGACATCAGCAGGAGGCCCAGACAACCAGAACAAGAAAAAACAAAACATTACTGAGATGGAAAGACAACGACGAAGCTGTGTAGATGCAACAGAGACCGTCACATGAGCCATGAGCAGCCCAGCCCCATGCTCAGGAACCAAATGCTGCCAATCCCTCTGCCACCATCTTGGAAGTCATGGCGTCAGTAATGCAGTTCAATGCAGCCAGACCACCCTCCATCAGGGACATTGCAAATATGTGTGGCTTTATATCCATTAATTTTAACAGGCGGAAAGCAGGGGTTACATTCTCACAATCTAATTAGCACTACTGCACTGGCAGACAATGTCAGTGCTGCTGGCATCATCAATGGTCACCGAAAGCCAAAAACTGGCATCGACTTCGCCCATGAGCTGATGCAAGGTCCCACAGACACCCAAAGAACCCTCATCAGTGTCCAAGCCTCCCATTCCCCACTCACTGCCCGCATTGACCTCCACTCGCTTCTCCACAACCTGTCAATTCCCAACTCTGCTGTCCCTTAGAGCTTCACTTGGTGACCCATTTCTCTATTTGGTGCCAAGACACCACCTCACCTGCTACTTCCTTGGATATCTAACTCCTGACCCCTCACTGCCTCTCTCCCATTTGCCACCTTGCTGCCTCACTCCTAGCCAATTTTGAACAGCGAGGCATCACAGCAATGAGCAGGAGCTTGGCAGGGACATGGAAAACACACAGTTTCTGATCATGTCCTTTGATGAAGTCACCAGAAGTAAAATGATGGGCATTGTGACCCCATGGACTGCAAGTGTGCCCCCTATAATTCTGGTGGAAACAAACATAGTAAGTACGACAATGAATGGCAAGATGCACTTGGAGTACTCCATTAGAGTTTACATATAATCAAATTGATTGTTTGGTTGTGTACAAAACAAATCCATGATTTGTTTAAATGACATGATTGATTAAGAGTCTAAAGTGGCCTCAGTTGCAGAAGAATATAAGTTTGCAATTTTACAAATTAATCTCCAACTTTAGAAGAATAAAAGAGGCCACTCAGTCCATTGTAACTTTACCAGCTCCTGGAAAAAAATTACAGCCTCCCATCCCACTCTCCTGCACTTTCCTAATAGCTCTTCAAAGAATTTTATTTAAATATGCATCTTTTTTTTTTACAAAGCAAGTATTAAAATGTTCCCATCACCAATATAGGCTACCTGTGTTCGATATCAAAAAAACCTCACTGAATGAATGATTTTCTCCTTAACTAACCTTGTAGACTTTAACCAATCGAATTACATTTGCATTCCACTTCCTATACATTGACAACGAGACCATCGAATAACAATTTTTGTGAGTGCTTACCTTGCCTCAAACATTCATTATTCAGTTTTGCTGTAAAATGCAGGACCGTACTAGACTAAAATGTTCTGCTTCAAAGAGCAAGATTTCTGAAAGACAAAGACAGCTGCTGTCAGCTACAGTAAATATTTATGTTAAAAGACTTCCAGTAGGTATGTTATCTTGCCATTTTGTATTTGGTTCTTTTAATGTGCTTGCCAGTATCCATGATGAGAGTAAGCTCTTTCTGGTAAATACAATGCCCTCATGTCAAGAATGTAGAATGAAATATTCACTGAATTTTTTCTTGCCCAATTTAGAGCCATATAATCATGTAGATGTACAGCATGGAAACAAATCCCTTCAGTCAAACTAGCCCATGGTGACCGGATATCCTAACCTAATTCAGTCCCATTTGCCAGCACTTGGCCCATATCCCTCTGAACCCTTCCAGATGACTTTTAAATGTTACAATTGTACCAGCCTCCAGCACTTCATCTGGCAGCTCATTCCACCCTCTGAGTGAAAAAGGTGCCCCTTAGGTATCTTTTATATCTTTCCCCTCTCACCCTCAACTTATGCCCTCTAATTCTGAACTCCCCTACACTAGGGAAAAGACTTTGTCTATTTATCCTATCCATGCCCCTCATGATTTTATAAACCTCCACAAGGTCACCCCTCAGCCTCCGACACTTCAGAGAAAACAGCCCCAGCTTATTCAACTTCTCCCGATGCTCAAATCCTGCAACCCTGGCAATACCCTTGAAAATGTGTTCTGAACCCTCTTAAGTTTCACGACATCCTTTCGATAGGAAGGAGACCAGAACTGCACGCAATATTCCAAAAGTGGCCGAACCAATGTCCTGTACAGCCGCAACTTGACCTCCCAACTCCTGTACTCAATGCTCTGACCAATAAAGGAAAGCATACCAAATACCTTCTTCACTGTCCTATCTACCTGCGACTTTACTTTCAAGGAGATATGAATCTAAACTCCAAGGTCTCTTTGTTCAGCAATATTGCCTAGGACCTTACCGTTAAGTGTATAAGTCCTGCTCTGATTTGCTTTTTGAAAATGCAGCACCTCACATTTATCTAAATTAAACTCCATCTGCTACTGCTCAGCCCATTGGCCCATCTGATCAAGATCCCATTGTACTCAGAGGTAACCTTCTTCGCTATCTACTATACGTCCAATTTTGTATCATTTGCCCTCACAGGGAATTTAAATCTTTTGGTGCTACTACTTTTAACTTGGAACAGTTCTGAGGAAGGGTCACTCAAACCAAAATGTTACTGTCCACAGATGCTGCCATCCTGTTGAGCTTTTACAGTAACTTCTGTTTTTGTTACTTTTAACTTGGTATTGTTTCTGTGCTCTACGGTCTGTTCCCCGGGACGCACACTGAAACGAATCACTCAACTGTGCCTGGAGGGTCATCAACTCAGTGAAAGATGCTCTTTGGTCTGCCCGAAACCAAGTTGGTCTTCCAGCTGAAGGAGTTGACCCCGACTGAGTGTTACAGAATGGCACATTCCAAGGTCCAGGAAATGTGCTGAGGGACACGCTGAAGCTTGGGGCAACTGCCACCAAGGCGCGGTGGGGAAAGACCACCATGTAAGGTCTAAGCAAAAGTGAGGACTGCAGATGTTGGAAACCAGAGTTTAGATCAGAGTGGTGCTGGAAAAACACAGCAAGTCAGGCAGCACCCGAGGAGCAGGAAAATCACCGTTCCGGGCAAAAGCCCTTCATCAGAAATCAAGGTCTGCCTGCCAAAGAAGAACAGGGAGCCCACTCAATAATTGGGCTCCGCTGATGCCTCAGCTAAACACCTGGATGGTCAACATACAGACTTGCGTACACAAATGATTCACTCTGATCTGTGTATGTAAAGAAATGCAATGTATACATATGAATGGCATTACCAATTGTATAGACATCAAAATATTTTTATGAATAAAGTATGTTATTGAAATAGAAAACAATAAGTATTAAATAACCAATGCATCTTGGACAACGAGTACTGTGAACTTGTCAGAAACTCACCAACAATCCTATGGAATTATTATGATTAAATATCTTTGAAATACATGTTACTAATTATTTATTTATATGTGATTTTTATCTCTCCATTGTACAATGGCAAGGTTTAGCACGTTTTTTGTGAGAAGATGAAAAAGGACAGGAATGTGTTTGCAGACCCATGACTCTAACTCTTGATTCTGCTTTCTATTATTAGTATTTTCATTTATTTAGTTTATTATATTATTATTTTTATTATTAAATTTAATTATCCAAGTAAATTTAATAAATTAATTATTCACTTGTAGTATATATATATTATAATCTTTACATTATTACTTTTATTAATATTGTTAATTTATTACTTCCAAGCCCACTGCTAAGAGACAAAGTAGGATGTCAGAGCAATTAATGCCAAAGTGTGCACCTTGGAAATTCACTGTGGATATGGATATCAATGTGTACAATATCTATAGCATCTCCCCCAGAGTGTCAGGACTTATGATAGCTCACTACAGATCATGGGAACCATGGTACTGTCCTATTCATATACCCATCTAGATATCTTTAAATGTTGTAATTGTACCACCCTCCACCACTTCTTCTGGCAGCTCATTGCATACACATACCACCCTCTGCGTGAAAAAGTTGCCCCTCAGGCCTTTTTTAAATCTTACTCCTCTCTCCCTAAACCTATGCCCTCTGGGTCTGGATTCCCCCAACCCAGGGAAGAGATATTGTCTATTTACCTTATCCACGTGCCTCATGATTTTATAAACCTCCATAAGAAGTAGCGAAAAAAGTTCTACATTACAATTCCTCATTGTATAAGTAAGAAAAATAAAGGAAAAAAATGTTAAAAGATAAACATTTATTTTGTCTGCAGTCACTCCATGCTGGGGGTTCTGCACATGTGGTCACAACTCACCTCCGCCCCCCTTCCTTCTTCTCCCTCCGCCCCTCCGCACCCCCCCTCCCCCCCCCCCCCCCCCCTCCACCCCACACCCCGCCACGCTGGGCTACCCTCATCTAGTTTTGCAAGCTTCTGGCCACCATCTGTGTCAGCATTGGTCCCCATTCCTGAGATTACGTAGAGAAGGTGCATTTGTTATTAGAGTGTAAGGGGTGACCTATCAGACAAACTCTCCGAAGACAGCAGTGGGCAATGCCAAGGGAACGAAACTCTGAGAATATTATAAGAATGTTGCTAGAAATTAACAACATCGGCAAAGGCTTCTTCGAAAACTCATCAATCAACTGCACCACTGGTCTCAAACATTCACTACCAAATGCTTACCAAAAAGCAGGAAGGATCACTCAATCCAAAGTGTTAACGCTGATTTCTCTTTACAGTTGCTGTCTGACCTGCAGAGCTTTTCTGTCTCTGATTTACAGCATCCATAGTTCTTTTGGTTTTTATTTATGCAAATTATCAAGTTCTGAAGAAGAGTTACACTGGACTCAAATCATTAACTCTGTTTTTCTCTCCATCAATGTTGCCAGGCCTGCTGTGTTTCTCCAGCATTCTCAGTTTATGTTTAACCTGAATTATTGCCTAGTGCAGCCTTCACTTGTAGCACGGATATGGAGTCATCCATTTTGGACCCTTGCCTTAAACACAGGTACTCTGCAGCTAGATTTTTCTAACTCCAGACTGTTAAGTTGACCCAATATTTTCCTGTTGTACCTTTCCAAGATATTGTGTAGATGATTTCACAAAAGAAGCAAGACAAATTGGGATGCAAGTTCGTGCGGACCAAGAGGTAATTTTGATTGAACTGTATGTATTTTGTTATCTGTACACAAGTAGAAATTGTCTCTTTGTGAGTCATCCTTAGTATTGTTGTAAGAAGCTGAAGTAAATGCAGTAACAATTGTGTTGGACGTCATGGTAATCTCTGTCATCACGATATATACAGCATTAGTTTTGACTGCAACTGTCAGGTGCCAGACTGTTGTTCACATCATTTTAACGCCAGCAAATGATCAGAAGAAAAAATCCTACAAAGTCATATTGTCATGACTTTTCCACTCTTCTGCAGTGTTAAGGCAACAAGGATTCATAATGTTGAACTTAGGGACATTACCGCATTCTGGTACAAGAGGAGTGAATAACAAATGCCAAAAGAAAATTGAAGGAACAGGCCCCTGAGCAAAGTTAACAGAATAAATTGTCAGAGCCTTTGTTCCCAGCACCTAATCTTGCTTGAGTGGACTGAGGGTCAGATAACCAGGCACAATGACCTCAATTCATATTCTGCCAGCCATTAAAATTAAGAAGTAGAAAATTGGTAGCAGCAGTGATCAGGTCTGTTCATTTCTGCAGTGATATTTCAACCACATTCTAAGCAAGTGAGGCTCTGTGACACAATCTGTACCTACACACATTGGAAGCAAAAGCTAGGTATGAAGTATCATTGTGCAATGATGCAAAAATTGCCATCTCTCTTATCTTGTGGTTTGATGCCATTCTATGATTTTGGATTCAAGGCAAAACACTCAAGGTGAAGGCAAAGTCAAGAACTAGCTTCAGGTTTAGACTTCAAAGTAATACCTTATTGTATACCATGACTATAGATCCATCAATTAATATCTAATTTATCTTCCTGGTGTGTTCACATCCACATTAAGACTCTAAAGTTCAAGTCTAGCATAGCTTTACAAAAACAGAAATTGGTGGAAATGCTCAGCAGGTCTGGCAGTATCTGTGGAGAGAAATCAGAGTTAACATTTCAGGTCCAGGGAGCCTTCCTCAGAACTGATAGTAGCTGGGAAAACATTTTTATGGAGAAGATAGGGATGGAGAGACAGAGTAGAGTTAACAATAGGTGGAGATAGAGCCCAAAGAGAAAGAAGAACAGTTGGACAGAGGAGTGGACAATGATCAGCCTGGGAGAATAAATAGCTGCTACTGGGGACTATTAGTAACGAGCAACGTGTAGTGTGTAATAACAGACCATGTGATATCAAGGCCTGGTGTGTGAGGGTTGGTGAAAGGACGTGGGAGAGATGCTTCAAGCCCTAATATTAAGTCCAGAAGGCTGTAGGGCTCCCAAGTGGAAGATGAAGTGTTGTTATTCCAGCCTCTGCTGAGCTTTGCTGGAGCACTGCAGCAAGTCTGAGACAGTGATAGAACATACAACATAGAACATAGAACAACACAGCACAGAACAGGCCCTTCAGCCCACGATGCACCCATCCATGTACCTATCCAATTGCCGCTTAAAGGTCACCAATGATTCTGCCTCTGCCACTCCCACAGGCAGCGCATTCCATGCCCCCACCACTCTCTGGGTAAAGAACCTACCTCTGACATCTCCCCTATACCTTCCACCCTTCACCTTAAATTTATGTCCCCTTGTAACACTCTGTTGTACCCGGGGAAAAAGTTTCTGACTGTCTACTCTATCTATTCCTCTAATCATCTTATAAACCTCTATCAAGTCACCCCTCATCCTTCGCCGTTCCAATGAGAAAAGGTCTAGCACTCTCAACCTATCCTTGTACAACCTATTCTCCATTCCAGGCAACATCCTGGTAAATCTTCTCTGCACCCTCTCCAAAGCTTCCACATCTTTCCTAAAGTGAGGTGACCAGAACTGCACACAGTACTCCAAATGTGGCCTTACCAAGGTGCTGTACAGCTGAAACATCACCTCACGACTCTTGAATTCAATCCCTCTGCTAATGAACGCTAATACACCATAAGCCTTCTTACAAGCACTATCCACCTGAGTGGCAACTTTCAAAGATCTATGAACATAGACCCCAAGATCCCTCTGCTCCTCCACGTTACTAAGAACCCTACCATTAACCCTGTATTCCACATTCTTATTTGTCCTTCCAAAATGGACAACCTCACACTTGACAGGGTTGAACTCCATCTGCTACTCCTCAGCCCAGCTCTGCATCATATCTAAGTCCCTTTGCAGCTGACAACAGCCCTCCTCACTATCCACAACTCCACCAATCTTCGTATCGTCTGCAAATTTACTGACCCACCTTTCGACTCCCGCTTCCAAGTCATTAATAAAAATTACAAAAAATTCTACAGTGACATGTTGAATTGACAGATGATGGGAAGCTCAGAGTCTTTTTGTAGTGGACAGAATGTGAGTGTTCTGTGAAGCAGTCACCAGTCTATGCTTCATTTCTGCAATGTAGAGGAATCCACATCGTAAGCAGTAAATGTAGTATAGTGTTGTTTGGCATAATATGGAGTCTTTTGGTCGAACTCTACCCATACTGTACTATTTGTGTTCAGTGATGTCTGGCTCTGTGACCTTATCACAATACTGCTCCAGGGTCCTGAAGCCCTTGGACATCCCTATCAAACTGATTATGATTACTTCCTGTTCTCATTCCATTAATGTTATCCAATCCAATATATTATGCTATTTTTGATATGGGACTGCTGATCATTGAAGAACTTCTACCACAAAGCCTTACTCTATTATTGAGACGTTAACAAGTGTTAGAGTCATAGTCATAGAGATGTACAGCATGGAAACTGACCCTTCGGTCCAACCCGTCCATGCCGACAAAATATCCGAACCCAATCTAGTCCCACGTGCCAGCACCCGGCCCATATCCCTCCAAATTCTTCCTATTCATATACCCATCCAAATGCCTCTTAAATGTTGCAATTGTACCAGCCTCCACCACTTCCTCTGGCAGCTCATTCCATACACATACCACCCTCTGTGTGAAAAAGTTGCCCCCGAGGTCTCTTTTATGTCTTTCCCCTCTCACCCTAAACCTATGCCCTCTAGTTCTGGACTCCCCCACCACAGGGAAAAGACTTTGCCTATTTATCCTATCCATGCCCTTCATAATTTTGTAACTCTCTATAAGGTCACCCCTCAGCCTCCGACGCTCCAGAGAAAACAGCCCCAGCCTGTACAGCCTCTCCCTATAGCTCAAATCCTCCAACCCTGGCAACTTCTTTGTAAATCTTTTTTGAACCCTTTCAAGTTTCACAACATCTTTCTGATAGGAAGGAGACCAGAATTGCACTCAATATTCCAACAGTGGTCTAACCAATGTCCTGTACAGCTGCAACATGACCTCCCAACTCCTGTACTCAATACTCTGACCAATAAAGGAAAGCATACCAAATGCCTTCTTCACTATCCTATCTACCTGCAACTCCACTTTCAAGGAGCTATGAACCTACACTCCAAGGTCTCTTTGTTCTGCAACATTCCCTAAGTGTATAAGTCCTGCTAAGATTTGCTTTCCCAAGATGCAGCACCTCGCATTTATCTGAATTAAACTCCATCTGCCACCTCTCAGCCCATTGGCCCATCTGATCAAGATCCTGTTGTAATCTGAGGTAATCTTCTTCACTGTCCACTACACCTCCAATTTTGGTGTCATCTGCAAACTTACTAACTGTACCTCTTATGCTCGCATCCAAAGAGAGAAACAGAATTAATATTCCCAGTCCAGTGACGATTCAGGGTCAATGAACTCAAAACATTAACTCTGTTCCTTTCTTCATAGATGTTGCCAGATCTGCTGAGTTTCCCCAGCAATCTCTGGTTTTGTTTCAGATTTCCAGCATCCTCACTTCTGTTTGATGCTAAACGTTGAATAGTAAATGAGTTTTGAAATAAGGACAATGAGATAAAATAAGAAACTTGAGGCAAAGGTATTATAAGTAAATTAACAAGCAATTATTTATTGTGGTCAAATCGCTATAATGCTGGACAGAAAAATTAAACAATTGTAGAGGTTTATAAAATCATGAGGGGCATGGATAGTGTAAATTGACAATGTCTTTTCCCTCGGGTGGGGAGTCCAGAACTAGAGGACATATGTTTAGGGATAGAGGGGAAAGATATAAAAGGAACCTAAGGGGAAACCTTTTCACGCAGAGGGTGGTGCATGTATGGAATGAGCTGCAGAAGGAAGTGGTGGAGGCTGGAATATTTATGACATTTAAAAGGCATCTGTGTGGGTATACGAATAGGAAGGATTTAAAGGGATATGGGCCAAGTGCTGGCAAATGGGACTAGATTAGGTTATGATATCTGATCAGCATGAATTAGTTGTAAAGAGGGGTCTGTTTCTGTGCTGTATATCTCTATGACTCCGTGACTCTAAATACAAAAATAATACAATTGATATAGTTAATACAAAACTTCAAGAGACAGATGGAGATTAGGGATAATTCTATGATGTCAAATGATAAGAACAGGGTGGAAACTTACACCAGTAGTAATTAGAATGGAATTTTTTTACCTTTTAGTCAGCATTTTTGCTCACTTTTGTCAACCTGTCGAACATAGTTAAATTGTTAAAGAAAATTGCTAATGCAAGTAAATTGAACGTCCTCTTTTATTTGAGGACGTTCAATCAAGAATAAACATCGTACACAAACAAATCATTAGATAAGTTTACAGAATATTGCTGGCTGAAATGCCATTGTGATGCTTGCAGGACTTGCAAAGTGCTGTGTTTTATCCATAAATCTTTCCAAACGAGGCGGTGCATTCATCGCCAGGTAAACAGAAGGCAGTGCTCAGAGGGAGAGCAGACTGCAAAGCTTGGGGAGGGGCAAAGAGGAAGGGAAAACAGAGTAAATTGTTCGTGGGCAAAAGGAATAAAACACTTACATGAGGAACAGAGATCCAAGGGGAAAATAGAGTGAGTGGTTGGACAGAGGAGCAGAATACACAGGTCAGAATTAGGAACAGATTAAAGTTGCTGTGGTTCTGTTCGCCAAGCTGGAAATTTGTGTTGCAGATGTTTTGTCCCCTGTCGTTGTGACATCCTCAGTGCTTGGGAGCCTCCTGTGAAGCGTTTCTGTAATGTTTCCTCTGGCATTTATAGTGATTTGTATCTGCCGCTTCCAGTTGTAGTTCCAACTGTCCACTGCAGTGGCCAGTATATTGGGTCCAGGTCGATATGCTTGTTGATTGAATCAGTGGATGAGTGCCATGCCTCTAGGAATTCCCTGGCTGTTCTATTATTGGACAAGCCAAACAGAGTAGTGTTGTCCCAGTCAAACTCATGTTGCTTGTCATCTGAGTGCACGGCTAACTAAGGATAGCTGGTCATGTCGTTTCGTGGCTAGTTGGTGTTCGTGGATGCGGATCGTTAGCTGTCTTCCTGTTTGCCCTATGTAGTATTTTGTGCAGTCTTTGCATGGGATTTTGTACACTACATTGGTTTTGCTCATGCTGGGTATTGGGTCCTTCATCCTGGTGAGTTGTTGTCTGAGAGTGGCTGTTGGTTTGTGTGCTGTTATGAGTCCTAGTGGTCACAGTAGTGTGGCTGTCAGTTCAGAAATGTTTTTGATGTATGGTAGTGTGGCTAGTCCTTTGGGTTGTGGCATATCCTCGTTCCATTGTCTTTCCCTTAGGCATCTGTTGATGAAATTGCGGGGGTATCCGTTTTTGGCGAATACATTGTATAGGTGTTCTTCTTCCTCTTTTTGCAGTTCTGGTGTACTGCAGTGTGTTGTGGCCCTTTTGAACAGTGTCTTGATGCAACTTCTTTTGTGTGTGTTGGGGTGGTTGCTTTCGTAGTTCAGGACTTGGTCTGTGTGTGTGGTTTTCCTGTATACCTTTGTGGTGAATTCTCCATTCGGTGTTCTCTGTACCATCACATCTAGGAATGGGAGTTGGTTGTCCTTTTTTTCCTCTCTAGTGACTCGGATTCCTGTGAGTGTGGCGTTGATGATCCAGTGTGTGTTCTCTACTTCTGTGTTTTTAATGATCACAAAGGTGCCATCCACATATCTGACCCAGAGTTTGGGCTGAACTTGCAGTAAGACTGTTTGCTCTAACCTTTGCATTACCACTTCTGCTATGAGTCCAGAGATCGGTGAGCCCATGGGTGTGCCGTTGATTTGTTCATATATTTGGTTGTTGAATGTGAAGTGTGTTGTGAGGCACAGGTCCAGTAGTTTGAGTCTGCAGTCTTTGTTGATAGGTTCCCCGTCCTGTTGTCTATTCTGTATGTCCAGCAGGTTGGCTATTGTTTCTCTGGCTAGGGTTTTGTCGATAGAGGTGAACAATGCCGTTACATCAAATGAGACCATAGTTTCTTCCTTGTCTATGTGTATATTTCTGATGATGTCCAAGAATTCCTCTGTTGACTGTATAGAGTGTCAGGATCCGCTGATCAGGTGTTTCAGTTTCTGCTGTAGTTCTTTAGCCAGTTTGTGTGATGGTGTCCCTGGTAGTGATACTATGGGTCTGAGTGGGATGTCTGGTTTATGCACTTTAGGTAGTCCTTAGAATCTGGGGTGTTGTTGCTTTCAGGTTTCAGAACTACAGAGTGCAGTGGATAGAGATGAGTGCAGAGTGCAGTGGACGGAGGGGGATACAGAGTACAGTGGATGGAGAGGAGTACAGAGTGCAGTGGATGGAGGGGGGCACAGAGTACAGTGGATGGAGAGGAGTACAGAGTGCAGTGGATGGAGGGGGGCACAGAGTACAGGGGATGGAGAGGGGTACAGAGTGCAGTGGATGGAGGGGGATACAGAGTGCAGTGGATGGAAGGTGGTACAGAGTACAGTGGATGGAGGGGGATACAGAGTGCAGTGGATGGAAGGGTTTATGGAGTGCAGTGGTTGGACGGGTTTACAGAGTGCTGTGGTGGGAGTGTCTTTCAGAGTGCTGTGGTGGGAGGGTGTTACAGAGCGCAGTGTTGGGGGTGTGTTACAGACTGCAGTGGTGGGGGTGTGTTACAGAGTCCTGTGGTGAGAGGGTGTTACAGAGTGCAGTGGTGGGGGTGTGTTACAGAGTGCAGTGGTGGGGATGGTGTGACAGAGTGCAGTGGTGGGGATGGTGTGACAGAGTGCAGTGGTGGGGGTGTGTTATAGAGTGCAGTGGCGGGGGGGTGTTACAGAGTACTGTGGTGGGAGGGTGTTACAGTGTGCAGTGGTGGGATGGTGTTACAGAGTGCTGTGGTGGGATGGTGTTACAGAGTGCAGTGGTGGGAGGGTGTTACAGAGTGCAGTGGTGGGATGGTGTTACAGAGTGCTGTGGTGGGAGGGTGTTACAGTGTGCAGTGGTGGGATGGTGTTACAGAGTGCAGTGGTGGGAGGGTGTTACAGAGTGCAGTGGTGGGGGGGGATGTTACAGAGTGCAGTGGTTGGTGGGGTTGTGTTACAGAGTGCAGTGGTGGGGTTGTGTTACAGAGTGCAGTGGTGGGGGTGTGTTACAGAGTGCAGTGGTGGGGGTGTGTGTTACAGAGTGCAGTGGTGGGAGGGTGTTATAGTGAGCTGTGGTGGGGGTGTGTTATAGAGTGCAGTGGTGGGGGGGTGTTACAGAGTGCAGTGGTGGGGGTGTGTTACAGAGTGCAGTAGTGGGGGTGTGTTACAGAGTGCAGTAGTGGGGGTGTGTGTTACAGAGTGCAGTGGTGGGAGGGTGTTATAATGTGCTGTGGTGGGGGTGTGTTACAGAGTGCAGTGGTGGGGGTGTGTTACAGATTGCTGTGGTGGGAGGGTGTTACAGAGTGCAGTGGTGGGAGGGTGTTACAGAGTGCAGTGGTGGGAGGGTGTTACAGATTGCTGTGGTGGGAGGGTGTTACAGATTGCTGTGGTGGGAGGGTGTTACAGAGTGCAGTGGTGGAAGGGTGTTACAGAGTGCAGTGGTGGGGGTGTGTTACAGAGTGCTGTGGTGGGGGGTGTTACAGAGTGCTGTGGTTGGGGTATGTTACAGAGTGCAGTGGTGGGGGTGTGTTACAGAGTGCAGTAGTGGGGGGTGTTACAGAGTGCTGTGGTGGGGGGTGTTACAGAGTGCTGTGGTGGGGGGGTGTAACAGAGTACTGTGGTGGGGGGGTGTAACAGAGTGCTGTGGTTGGATGGTGTTACAGAGTGCAGTGGTGGGGGTGTGTTACAGAGTGCAGTGGTGGGGGTGTGTTACAGATTGCTGTGGTGGAAGGGTGTTACAGAGTGCAGTGGTGGGGGTGTGTTACAGAGTGCAGTGGTGGGGGGTGTTACAGAGTGCTGTGGTTGGATGGTGTTACAGATTGCGGTGATGGGGGTGTGTTACAGAGTGCTGTGGTGGGGGGTGTTACAGATTGCTGTGGTGGGGGGTGTTACAGAGTACTGTGGTGGGTGTGTGTTACAGAGTGCTGTGGTTGGATGGTGTTACAGAGTGCAGTGGTGGGGGTGTGTTACAGAGTGCAGTGGTGGGGGTGTGTTACAGAGTGCAGTGGTGGGGGTGTGTTACAGAGTGCAGTGGTGGGGGGGTGTTACAGATTGCTGTGGTGGGTGTGTGTTACAGAGTGCTGTGGTTGGATGGTGTTACAGATTGCGGTGGTGGGGGTGTGTTACAGAGTGCTGTGGTGGGGGGTGTTACAGATTGCTGTGGTGGGGGGTGTTACAGAGTACTGTGGTGGGTGTGTGTTACAGAGTGCTGTGGTTGGATGGTGTTACAGAGTGCAGTGGTGGGGGTGTGTTACAGAGTGCAGTGGTGGGGGTGTGTTACAGAGTGCAGTGGTGGGGGGGTGTTACAGATTGCTGTGGTGGGTGTGTGTTACAGAGTGCAGTGGTGGGAGGGTGTTACAGAGTACTGTGGTGGGAGGGTGTTACAGTGTGCAGTGGTGGGATGGTGTGACAGAGTGCAGTGGTGGGGGTGTGTTATAGAGTGCAGTGGCGGGGGGGTGTTACAGAGTACTGTGGTGGGAGGGTGTTACAGTGTGCAGTGGTGGGATGGTGTTACAGAGTGCTGTGGTGGGATGGTGTTACAGAGTGCAGTGGTGGGAGGGTGTTACAGAGTGCAGTGGTGGGATGGTGTTACAGAGTGCTGTGGTGGGAGGGTGTTACAGAGTGCAGTGGTGGGGGGGGGATGTTACAGAGTGCAGTGGTTGGTGGGGTTGTGTTACAGAGTGCAGTGGTGGGGGTGTGTTACAGAGTGCAGTGGTGGGGGTGTGTGTTACAGAGTGCAGTGGTGGGAGGGTGTTATAGTGTGCTGTGGTGGGGGTGTGTTATAGAGTGCAGTGGTGGGGGTGTGTTACAGAGTGCAGTGGTGGCGGTGTGTTACAGAGTGCAGTAGTGGGGGTGTGTGTTACAGAGTGCAGTAGTGGGAGGGTGTTATAATGTGCTGTGGTGTGGGGGTGTTACAGAGTGCTGTGGTAGGGGTGTGTTACAGAGTGCTGTGGTGGGGGGTGTTACAGATTGCTGTGGTGGAAGGGTGTTACAGCGTGCAGTGGTGGGGGTGTGTTACAGATTGCAGTGGTGGGGGTGTGTTACAGATTGCTGTGGTGGGAGGGTGTTACAGATTGCAGTGGTGGGGGTGTGTTACAGAGTGCAGTGGTGGGGGGGTGTTACAGAGTGCAGTGGTGGGGGTGTGTTACAGATTGCTGTGGTGGGAGGGTGTTACAGAGTGCAGTGCTGGGGGTGTGTTACAGAGTGCAGTGGTGGGGGGTGTTACAGAGCGCAGTGGTGGGGGGTGTTACAGAGTGCTGTGGTTGGATGTGTTACAGATTGCGGTGGTGGGGGTGTGTTACAGAGTGCTGTGGTTGGGGTATGTTACAGAGTGCAGTGGTGGGGGTGTGTTACAGAGTGCAGTGGTGGGGGGTGTTACAGAGTGCTGTGGTGGGGGGTGTTACAGAGTGCTGTGGTGGGAGAGTGTAACAGAGTACTGTGGTGGGTGTGTGTTACAGAGTCCTGTGGTGGGGGGGTGTTACAGATTGCTGTGGTGGGGGTGTGTTACAGAGTGCAGTGGTGGGGGTGTGTTACAGAGTGCAGTGGTGGGGGGTGTTACAGAGTGCTGTGGTTGGATAGTGTTACAGATTGCGGTAGTGGGGGTGTGTTACAGAGTGCTGTGGTGGGGGGGTGTTACAGAGTGCAGTGGTGGGGGGGTGTTACAGAGTGCAGTGGTGGGGGTTTGTTACAGAGTGCTGTGGTTGCGGTGTGTTACAGAGTGCTCTGGTGGGGGGTGTTACAGAGTGCTGTGGTTGGATGGTGTTACAGATTGCAGTGGTGGGGGTGTGTTACAGAGTGCTGTGGTGGGAGGGTGTTACAGAGTGCAGTGGTGGGGGTGTTTTACAGAGTGCAGTGGTGGGGGGTGTTACAGAGCGCAGTGGTGGGAGGGTGTTACAGAGTGCTGTGGTGGGAGGGTGTTACAGAGCGCAGTGGTGGGAAATGCAAAGATGGAAGGGAAGCGTTGAGTCGTGTGCTCAAAGTGGGTAGTTGAGTGTAATGCATGGAGAGGGGAAAGAAAGTCCCTTCTGAACATAAGCTGAGTATGGTGATGCCTTCTCTAATGTTGTCGCACGAAATCACAACAGTACTATGCAGTAAATTTGTTTTGTTACTCAATATTTACTGATCATTGATTTGGTAGTATGTACATTATTCACACTCAAATGAGCTGGATAAAATGGGCAACAATGTGATATGGGTCTCTCCCCATTTAGTTGTTGAAAGTTCACCCGCTACAATTTAACATCTTCTCTGTCAATGCAATCTTACTTTCCATCACATTTCTCTTTTGGAATTTGATATGATTTGAGCTCACCCTCGACAATCCAGCCACTGCAGTCGTCGAAGAATGATAATGTACAAGGAAGGAATGAAAGGTTCAGAATATTAAAAAATTCATTGGACTGCAATAAAATGGGAGGCTGAGTTGTTTAATAGTGCAGGAAAATGTTAAACTGTAATAGCAAAAGTTCTGAGAAGTCTTATTTCTTGCTTGGTCTAATCTAAAATCATAAGGCTGCACCAGCAACAAATCAGAAAATTTTAAATATCAGAAAACTTGTGTGACTGACAGCAAGACAGATCACTCACAGAGTAATGTTCACACTTGTAAGCCCATCTCCTCCCTTACCTAAGAGGGAAAAACATGACCTTATTTGCTTTCAGAATGACACATACATTTTCCTTTCATTGAACTCAGTGTGAATGATCTTAAGCCCTAACTCTGCTGCACTGATGTTGCCTGATAGGCTGTGTACTTCCAGCATTTAGTGATTGTGTCAATTATTTCATTTAAGGCTGATTTAGATAGAGTTTTGAATATGTAGGTGATGGAGCACAGGCAGAAATTTGGAATTAAGGACACAATAAGATCAGTTATAGTTTAGCAGGTTGGAGGGGCCGAATAGCCTACTCCCATTCCTATTTCCTATGATACAATTTTCTTAAAATTAATTTAATTTATAATTAGAGAAACCCAATAATTCAGAGTGAACATAATCTTTGTCAACCATGATCCCAAGCTGGTCAAAAGACAAATCTTGATGATATACATAATGAAGTCTAACTTTATACTAAATATCATAAAGCTGTGTAAATGTTTCCTTCTGTGGAACCTCCCAAATGGTTAAAAACAAATCACTCTTAGCTCCCATACTTTAAACAATGAAGTGACCAAATTGTATGCTGGATTAATGGTGCTCCTAATCCCAGTTACTGATTATGTGATGGTGCCAGTATTGGATCTGGGGTGGACAAAGTTAAAAATCATACAACACCAGGTTATAGTCCAACAGGTTTATTTGGAAATATTAGTTTTTGGAGTGCTGATCCTTCGTCAGGTAGCTTGTAAAGGCGCAACACTCCGAAAACTAGTATTTCCAAATAAACCTGTTGGACTATTACATGTTGTTATGTGATTTTTAACTTTGTCCAATTACTGTTGGCATTAGGGGTTACTTTAGCCTGGATGGCTGGTTTGTAATGCAGAGTGATGTCAACAGTAGGGGTTCAATTCCATGAATGGGTCTTATAGGATTCTCCTTTTCACCATTTCACCTTGTCTGAGGCACGGTGACCCTCAGGTTAAACCACCACCAGTCAGCTCTTTCTAATGACAGAGCAGCCGTGTGGTCTGGTAAGACTAGGACTACTTTACTGATGAACTCTAGTGGCAAGTTCTCCTGATAATCCCTGTTGCTATGTTATAGTTGGAACAATGTTATCATATTACTGGAATGGAGATGAAGACAAAAATGTTAAATTTGAGGGATAATAATTTCAAGTCAGAGCAATTAGTACCAATAAGAGAACGACTGTGCAAAATATATTGAAAGTATACAATAAATATGGTGGATGATGTTTTTAGTCAGTCAGATGCTTGATAATTTAAAATTGTACATATGAACCTGCAAATAGAGACTCTGAATGCCTAGATTTATCAGGACCTGCCTGTCCAACTCAATAAAAGAAAAGTGATATTCTCATTTTTTGATGTATTTGTCACATTGAAGTTAAAATGACACACAGGGACAAGTCTTCGTGCAAACATAAAAACTGTGAATCATGAATCACCGGAACTTCATTATTTTTAGACAACTCCACTGTTTGTTTCACAAAATGGATTTCATTGTCAGCCTCCCTCATTTTTTTAAGATTTTGGGTGGACTTCCACAATAATGTCCATTGCTACGTAAAGTTAGAACTGCTACATAATAGAACAAACACTAAGCTAACAATGTGATAATTATCAATTCTTAAACCTGTTGAAGGATGTTATGAAACATATCTGGAGCAGGTAGGACTTGAACTTATGTCTCTTAGCTCAGAGATAGGGACAGTACTGCTGCACCCCAAAACCCATTTGTAAACTGGCAGCACCCAGCATGTGTGCCAACCTGTAACGGTGAGATTAAAGGTTGCATGCTCAGCTAACCCAGCTAGCTAGGCATGCAGCCACATTCTTATCGGCGGCAAATTACTTCTCAGATTTTAAAATATTGAAAAAATTATTGATGCAGTTTCTTTTAAAAAGTGAATTGTCTTTAACTTCTTTCTCGCTTAATGAAAGCTTCCTCTCCACCAGGTTTCTCTTTTGCCTGCTGATTTGATCTGAATTCACACATTACACTCGCCACATTTCACCGGCCATTCACTAATACACAATAGACAAAAGGTGCAGGAGTAGGCCATTCTGCCCTTCAAGCCTGCACCACCATTCAATATGATCATGGCTGATCATCCTTAATCAGTATCCTGTTCCTGCCTTATCTCCATAACCCTTGATTCCACTATCCTTGAGAGCTCTATCCAACTCTTTCTTAAATGAATCCAGAGACTGGGCCTCCACTGCCCTCTGGGGCAGAGGATTCCACACAGCCACCACTCTCTGGGTGAAGAAGTTTCTCCTCATCTCTGTCCTAAATGGTCTACCCCGTATTTTTAAGCTGTGTCCTCTGGTTCGGCACTCACCCATCAGCGGAAACATGTTTCCTGCCTCCAGAGTGTCCAATCCTTTAATAATCTTATATGTCTCAATCATATCCCCTCTCAGTCTTCTAAACTCAAGGGTATACAAGCCCCATCGCTCCCGTCTTTCAGTGTAAGGTAATCCCGCCATTCCAGGAATTGACCTCGTGAACCTACGCTGCACTCCCTCAATAGCCAGAATGTCTTTCCTCAAATTTGGAGACCAGAACTGCACACAGTACTCCAGGTATGGTCTCACCAGGGCCCTATACAGCTGCAGAAGAATCTCTTTGCTTCTATACTCAGTCCCTCTTGTTATGAAGGCCAGCATACTATTAGCCTTCTTCACTACCTGCTGTACCTGCATGCTTACCTTCATTGACTGGTGTACAAGAACACCCAGATCTCTCTGTACTGCCCCTTTACCTAAATTGATTCCATTTAGTTAGTAATCTGCCTTCCTGCTCTTGTTACCAAAGTGGATAACCATACAGTTATCCACATTAAACTGCATCTGCCATGCATCTGACCACTCACCTAACTTGTCCAGGTCACCCTGTAATCTCCTAACATCCTCATCACATTTCACCCTGCCACCCAGCTGAGTATCATCAGCAAATTTGCTAATGTTATTACTCATACCATCTTCTATATCATTAACATATATTGTAAACCTAAGGTTCCAGACACCCCCCATGCTGCCTTTAACACAGTATCAGCAGCTGGCTGTTGCAGCAATTATTGAAATGAAAGCAATTTTCAGCAAGAGTATACGGCAGAGACTCTAACTAATACAAGCACCTGTCATCGATGCTGCAGCATAGTCAGATTGTCAGTCATGTGCATGGAATTTCTCACCATCTCCATGCCAGAAAGGAAGGGAGCAAATCTCTGCCCAAAGCCCAGTGGTATGTTGGACCTGATCATCTTTTGTACATTTACAGCACCTGTGAGCATTTTGGCTAGTTTTCCAATGCATTAGGTACTTCAGCATCCATACCCAACAACACTTTCCTCCAGGAGAAAGTGAGGACTGCTGGAGAGTCGGAGTCAAAAAGCGCAGCACTGTAAAAACACAGCAGGTCAGGCAGCATCTGAGGAGCAGGACAGTCGATGTTTCAGGCATAAGCCCTTCATCAGGAATGTGGAGGGGGCAAGGGGGCTGAGAGGGAAATAGGAGGGTGGGGGTGGAGCTGGGGGCAAGGCAGCTGAGAAGGCGATAGGTAGTTGCTGGTGGGGGGGTGATTGTGATAGGCCAGTGGGGAGGGTGGAGATAGACAGGTAGGACAGGTCAAGAGGGCAGTGTCGAGTTGGAGCCTTTTCCTCTCAGCTAACTGCTTGAAATCTTTATCAACCTGTGCAGCAGAATGTGTACATAACTTCATTCTCCAGGCAATTGGCACTTAACTTTCTGTGTGAGGATTGGTGACAAAGAGAAATAGGACCACTTAATGGATAATTCTAAAGCTGGAGCCTAACAACTTGTATTCCCTTAAATTTCCTTTCTGGCTACAGAACCTCTGAGGTGTGTGCACCCCACAAAGACGTCTGCAACTGGGAATCAACGCTAAAGTCGGTTTGCACAGAACCTTGCAGTGGCTACGTGCAGCTGCACAGCTTAAAGGGAATGTTGCTTCGAACCATCTTTGATGGAATGAAGAGGCTAATCATGTGACTTGTGGTTGCAGAGATGCAATAAACACTGTCTTGTTTTCCTTTTCGACGAAAGGTGGCTGCTGTCTTACACAACAGATCACAGCAGCCCCTGAAGACCCGCAAACTTAAAAAATATGGTTTGCAGCACTCTCTCCCCTGTTACATGATCAGTCACTCTTCTTGCAGGTCAAACTCTCTTCCCTATTTCCAGCACATGTTCCAGTCACAATAAATCTCCTCCTACAATAACGGAGGCTTATTTTGGAATCTGGTTTTAAGTGGCATTAGCACTGTTTGAGTTAATACTCCAGCTGGTGCATTTAGTGGTGGGCTGCATGTAGTTGTAAGTATACACACAGAGACACACACTCACACACACACATACACATATGCAGACACACATGCACACAGACACACACAGACACGTGCACTGTAGTCAATGTATTATTTATCCCAGCATCATGACAATCAACTTTGAAACATGTAACCATGTTTTACTTCCATCCTGTTCATGAATGTAAACTCATTGTGGTGAAATGGATTCAGTGGGATAGTGTCCAAGTTGTTAAGTGTCATTTTTACGTGTCATACATTGCTTCAGTATTCACTTGTGAGAGGGACCTTGTCGTTTGTGAAGACAGCATAAAACAGGCTGAAATGCTCAAACAGGTTGATGTTAAGAAGGAGGATGTGCTGGAAATTTTGAAAAACATGAGGACAGATAAGTCCCCTGGGCCAGACATATAAACCCTAGATTACTACAGGAAGCGAGGAATAGGATTGCTGCATCTTTGGCAATGATCTTTGCATCCTCATTGTCTACTGCAGATAATTGGAGGGTGGCAAATGTTATTTCATTGTTCAAGAAAGGCAATAAGGATAACCCGGGGAATTACAGACCAATCAGTCTTAAGTCGGTGGTGGGCAAATTATTGCAGAGAATTTTGAGACAGGAATTTTGAACATAAAAGATAGAACATAGAACATAGAACATTACAGCATAGTACAGACCCTTTGGCCCTTGATGTTATGCCGGCCTTTTATCCTATTCTAAGATCAGGCTAACCTACATACCCTTTATTGTAGCATCTTCCATGTGCCTTTCCAAGAGTAGCTTAAAGGTCCCTATGATTATTTTGAAAAGCATAGTTTGATTAGAGGATGTCAGCATGGCTTTGTGACAGGCAGGTCATGCCTCACCATCCTTATTGAATTCTTTGAGGATATGATGCAACACATTGATGAAGGTCGAGCAGTGAATGTAGTGGAGATGGACTTTAGAAAGGCATTTCGTAAGGTCCCCTATGATAGGCTCATTTAGAAAGTAAGGAGGCATGGGATGCTGGGAAATTTGGCCTTCTGGATACAGAATTAGCTGGCCCATGGAAGACAGGCGGTTGTAGTAAATGGAAAATATTCAGCTTGGAGCTCAGTGACCAGTGGTGTTCCACAGGGGTCTGTTCTGCAACCTCTGTTCTTTGTGATTTTTATAAATGACTTGGATGAGGAACTCGAAGGGTGGGTTAGTAATTTTGCCAATGACACGAAGGTTAGTGGAGTTGTGATTAATGTGGAGAGCTGTTGTAGGTTGCAACAGGACGTTGACTGGATGCAGAGCTGGGCAGGTGGAGTTCAACCTGGAAAAGGGTGAAATGATTCATTTTGAAAGGTCGAATTTGAATGCAGATTACAGGGTTAAAGGCAGAATTCTTGGCAATGTCGAGAGTGTGTTGCTGGAAAAGCACAGCAGGTCAGGCAGCATTCTGAGTAGGAGTATTGGTGTTTTGGGCATCAGCCCTTCATCAGCAATGAAGCTTGTGGGCCAAGGTGGGGTGGGGGTGGGGGGTTGTTGAGAGATAAATGGGACAGGCGTGGGTTGGGGGAAATGTAGCTGAGAATGCGATAGGTAGATGGAGGTGGGGGAGAAGATGATAGGTCAGAGAGGAGAGTGGAGCGGATAGGTGGGAAGGAAGATGGACAGGTCAATAGCGCAGTGCTGAGTTGGAGGCTTAGGACTGGGATAAGGTGGGGGAAGGGAAATGAGGTAACTGGTGAAATCCACATTGATCCTGTGTGGTTGGAGGGTCCCAAGGTGGAAGATGAGGCATTCTTCCTCCAGCGTCAGATGGTTAGGGTTTGGCGATGGAGAAGACCCAAGACCTGCATAGTACAATGAAGGGTGTGTAGGTTGGTTTGATCTTAGAGTAGGATAAAAGGTCGGCACAACATCGAGGTCCAAAGGGCCTGTACTGTGCTGTACCCATTCTATGTTATATGTTCTATATTTTCTAGATCTGGGTCAAAATCTTTGCACCCAAAAGAGGTGAGGATGGATGTAGAATGGGGTTACCTAGTTCCCATGCTGCTAAGCAGGCGGATCAAAATTTCTGTGCAGCTTTCAGGAAGAAGAAAAGTGGTGAGTTAATAGTGCACCATAATCTCCAATGCTTCAACTTTGACACTTTAATGTCTACGTCAGTGTCAAGCAACTGCTGCTTCTTTTATTGATAATACAGTGTTAAATAGAAGTGCTTGAGTATGTTTAAACATATAGTTTGCAAATAAATTCAAACGTGCCGTTTTCTGGTTACCAGGCATTTCTGTAACCTTCTCAAAGATCCTTCCTGGCACAATTCCTTTCACAAGTCTAACAAATTATGACAGCTCATCTTGACGATCAGGGCTTGAGTGCTTGAATGTCCAGCACAATCAGCTGACAACCTCTGCTGAATGGCATTTCGGATCACTGGTCAACCTTATCAGAGGGAGTTGGGTGGGCAGATGTCACAACTGATCCATCATTCCAGACCAGGGGAAAGCAACAGCTAACTCAACCGATCTCCTAGGCAAAAGGTATCATACACTGTGATCTTAGCACATTCAGGAAACATTTTGCCCGATCTGTAGTTAAAGATTACAGTCATTACACACTTCATCAGGCAATAACACGAAAGGAAAGCACCTCAGGAAAATTAAACATTTAACTCTACAGTGTGATTCATATTTTATGTATTGCTGCAAATTCACTTTACCTACAGCAGGGAAAGGACTAATGAATTTGTTAAAGCAATTTTTATTAAACAGAACCTCAAGATTGATTATGGACAGTATAATAGTTTATCATCTGATGGAAGTCTTGAGCTAAAAACCCTGTTTCTCTCTGCAGATGCTTCCTGACCTCCTGAGTTTTTAAAACATTTTTTCATTCTTATTTAGTTTATTTTCTTGGTCATCCTGTACTGAATGCTGCTTAAGCCATCTGCGAAATTATTGTCGGTGGGGGGGTGGGGGGTCAAGGGTTCTGAAGATGAGGTTGAACTAGGAATTGTCAATGTCAAGGAAGAAATTGATTCTGTGGTTTTTCATAATGTCAGCATGGAGCAGCAGACATAACAATATAAAGGGGGTTAAAAAAAATCCTCATTTATAGACAAAGATGCATGTTTTTATTGCCAGTATCATAGACCTGCAGAATGCAGATAACATTACAATTCTAGCTCACTTGGTCTGCCAGATGGTAAGATTAGTGAGAGTCATTTTGATATTGTAGATTATTAAGAAGGAGGAGAGTTTGGATATCTTGAAAACCATTTTCATAGGTAAGTCCTCAGAAGGACTTCCATAGAATCCCTACAATGTGAAAACAGGCCCTTCGGCCCAAAAGGTCCACACTGACTCTCCGAAGAGTAACCAACCCAGGCCCATTCTCTGATTATCCTATATTTACCCCTTACTAATGTACCTAATCTATACATCCCTGAACACTACGGGCACTTTAGAATGGACAATTCAACTAACCCGTACACCTTTGGATTGTGGGAGGGAACCAGAGCACCCGGAGGAAACCCAGGCAGACACAGAGAGAATGTGCAAACTCCACACAGACAGCCACCCAAGGCTAGAATCAAACCCGGGTCCCTGGCGCTCTGAGGCAGCAGTGCTAACCACTGAGTCACCATGCCAGCTGAAGTCTCTTGAGCTTGATGGGTTCTCTCCCGGTGTAACAAAATTGCTCCCCTTTTTCTAAAAGCTGTTCCTTTTCTCAAGGGTACTGCGTCCTTGATTATTTTCAGAGATGTCATAAAACCGTCCCGGCTCCAAGGTGACTAGCTTGGTACAGAGATGATAAAGGATGATGAGAGGCCTTTTGTTTATATATAAACAGATGAGACTTCAGGCCAAAGTCGTCATATTTTAGAAGTGACCTGTACAATGAAAGGGGAATGGTCAGCTCTCTAGCTGAGCACTAGGAGACTGTGAGGTCTGCAGATGCTGGAGATCAGAGTTGAGAGTGTGTTGCTGGAAAAGCACAGCAGCTCCGGCCTGAAACGATGATTTTCCTGCTCCTTAGATGCTACCTAACCTGCTGTGCTTTTCCAGCAACACACTCTCAATTCTGTATCTGAGTGGTTCAGTCTAGAAGTAGTTAGGAGTTCAGCTGTGTGGAAACCAAACGTGACACTCTTTCTCTCCCCTTCTGCCCTTCTAACTTCAACCTGTAAGCATTTGTTCCATTTTTACTGTTTTTTTAAAGGGAGTTTGCTTATTGGGACTGTTGTGTATATTCAGAACAGCATAATTAAGTCTGGTTTGGGTAGACTGAGTTCTGTAAGCATTCTTTATTCTGTTCTTTGTGTTTCATTGATAATTTTGTGAATATATGTTTATCTGTTTTAAAACTTGGTAGTCAACCTTGATAACTTACTCCAGGTAATTTTCACTGTACACTTTCCGAAAAAGAATTGCAAAGTTATGGTCTGGGCTGCCTGTTTAAGAATGTTTTGAGTGGTTAGGCCTAGACCATAACACAAGGATACTGAGGATGGCAAGGAAGGAGAGTGCGAGGGCTTTGTCAGTAATCTTTGTATCCTCTTTAGTCACAGGTGAGATCCTAAAAGACTGGAGAATAGCCAATGTTGTTTCAACCCAAAGAAATGAGTTATTAACATCAATAACAAAATAAAACAAGGGATGCTGGAGAAACTCATCAGGTCTGGTAGCATCCTTGGAAAGAGAAACTGAGTTAATGTCTCAAGTGAAGTAAGATTCTTCTTCAGAACTCTGAATCGTGAACATTGAACCATGAGAGAAAAGCATCATAGATGACAACTCATGATAACTTGATACATCGAGGAAATTAGCAAGTTTTAGAACATAGAACACAGAACTGTACAGCACAGAAACAGGCCCTCCGGCCCAAAATGTTGTGCGAACATGACGCCAAATCAAACTCATCCCTTCCAGCTGCCCTCGGTTCATATCCCCCAACAAGTTCAGTTTGTCAAAGATGTAGTGATTCATAGGCAGACAAAGAATGTCAGTTCACTGAGATTATACTGCCAACTGAGTGGTCTTCCACATATCAGTTCTGTGGCAAAGTACATCACTTTGTTTATGAAGCCACTTGCTATGGACCAGGCCAGACGCTCTCAAACATTTCAAGAAAATAGCCCAGACCCTAACTGTGCTAATTGTTTTTAGCAAGTGTAAGCAGATATTCCAGGAGTGATGCAGCTGACTACTTAGTTTTAAACAAAACAGAATTTATTTAGAAAATGACCGCATGAAGCAAAAACAAAAAAGAACAGAATATAGAATGCCTTAACCTATCTGAAAATGCAACAGATTATCCCAACGTAATGAGACTGTTCTAAATTTTTGCGACAATCCCCATAAAAACCTCTTTGCAAAAAAGGAAAAATTCAACACAGGTTCATATAGGAGAGATATCAGATAGAGGGAGGATCAGCATGGACCTGCTTCTTGGGGTCCAGCAGCTTCACACTGACTGCCTTCTAAAACCAAACCGAGCCAGAGAAAAGCTGAGCTGGGAGAGCTGGCCACTCCCCTTTCATCATACAAGTATTTCTTTTAAAAGCTGGAAGCCTTTTTTCCTGAGGCAGTATCTGTTAACTATAATCAAATTGACCCTAAAACCTTTCAAACCTGGTTCTTTCTGAAGGCCAAGGACAACAAACCTTGTTAAAAGAGCAGCATCATCACACACTGAAATATTCAACCAAGATGTGGTCAATCCGAACAACTTGAATTTTTTTTATGCTGGAAAGCAACATTACTTAGTTATCAAGGGATTGTTTGTCGACCTACATCCCAACGAGCAGTCAACTTGAAGAAATCTGAAAAGAATTGGGATTTTTTTTGTTCCAATGGCACAAAGATTTTCCTTACGGGATGTGAGCATTGTTGACAAAAATGGTATTTATTGCCCATTCCTAGCTGCCCTCGAACTGATTGGCTCTCTACGTCATTTCAAAAGGCACTTAAGAATTAACGACATTGCTTTGTGTCTGGTGACACATGTAGGCCAGACCAGGTAAGGATAGAAGATTTCCTTTCCAAACAATTTGGGTCCAAGTAGTTTTTCCATACCAACCAACACTGGCTACATGATCACCATGAGACTACCTTTTATTTCCAGACTTTTTTTTAATTTGAAAGTCAAATTTCACCAGCTGTCATGGTGTGATTTGAAATTATCTCTCAGAATATTAGCCTGGAGCCCAGGATTTACAGTCCAGTGACATTACCATTTCATTTTACTGATTACTGACTAAAATATTGGGTGCAACATCCCTTTTTCTTTTAAACAGTACTTGTTTATTTTAAATCTTTTGGTCACTGTAAAAAAAATTGGCAAATTTAAGAAATCTTTGAGTCCAAATCTCTTTAATCAACTACTTTAATTTAAGTTCAGTTATGATACAACTGCAATTCATAGATCAATGCGATGATTCATATCTTGAGAAAATGTTTTCAAAGCCTCTATTTATGTTTTGAAAACAACTTGCCTTAACAGCCTGCACCTGGTATTCCAGTTTAATGTTTATCTGTGACCATTAATGTAAGGATTCTAAAGAATGGAAACAACATGATACATCTTGGCTTATTTAGCAAAGAACGTGAACGTTCATAAGGAGATTCAGCACCATACTAACAGTGCCTTCGCAGCTTTTAGCCACCAGAGACTCCATGCAGAAGCAAATTACTGCAGACATTGGAACCTGAACTGAAAACCAAAAGTGTTGGAGATCACAGCAGGTCAGGCAGCATCCATGGAGAGAGAGCAAGCTGACGTTTCGAGTCTCGAGCTCTGATGAAGAGTCATCTGGTGCCAGACCCGCTGTGATCTCCAGCATTTTTTGCTTTCAGTCGAGAATCCATGTATCCTGTTGACATTTGAAGGGAAAGTTGAAAACTTAATTTTAACCAGTATATCCACTACAAGATTTCAGGGTTATTTTCATCACTATCAACTTTATTGCACATAATGGAATTAAACAAAACATGCATCATCAACTTCGTACTATGGATTAAAACCATATGCATTATGCAGTCTGGTTTATTTCATATTCCCTCATGGATCCCCGTGTAAGACCGCGCTACCCAGGTGAGGAAGAGCACATCAGCTCCCCTCTTGACAATCTTCACAGTAAACCACAAGGTTATAATACAAGGTTATACATGCCTCCAATAAAATTGCTGATTCCCATATCTATTAAAGAGAAATGTTGAAGTAAAAAGCCAATTACAAGTTTTCTTTTGAGTGCATGAAAGAGCAATTTTATTGTCTGCTAACCCTGAGAAAAATGATGAACAGGTAGCACCCAGCATGCAAACACAGAGCTACAGAGTCAATATGGGGGACTACAAACTACAAAAGGAAAATGAAAGGAATAAACAGATTAAAGTCCTCCTGATGTCCTTGAGGTGTAAGATTGTACCTTGAGACCATGGTTGTTTGATCACAGTGTTGAATCATCAGCGGCTGTAAAGTTTCAATTGTCCTTTGAATTCACTGTGTTTGTTTTTAATCAGTTCTGTCACAAGCCCTTTTCTTAAGAAACCAAAAAAGAGCACATTCTCCAGCTGCTTATGGGGGTCTACAGTCAAAAATCTATCTCTGTGCTCTACTAAACACAATACCTTAAAATACAAGCCACTGTGTGTACTTCCATGGCTCAGTTCAAAGTTTCAAAGTTTGATAATAGTATAAGATCTTCCATTCCCTATCATGAAGACCTCACAAAAGTAGAAATCAAGATAGGAGATAAGACCCTTTCACAGCTGAATAGTTTTGGTATCTTTTTCTGTTTAAATATTAGGCTGTGGCTGAATTGGACAGATATTGATCTACAACGGAGCCAAGTCAAAAGGGATAAGCAGGTAAATGGACTCAAGCTCGCAATCAGAATAACCATTATCTTTAGAGAATGTCAAGGTTGACTCGAAGAATCAAGCAGATGACTCCTAATTCTTATATTCTTATGTTTTCAATGAAAATCTTTATATCTACGGTTGGGATATCCTTTGGTATGGGTTTCCAACTTTTGCAGGTGACAGAGTACTTCCTTTGGTGTCTGAGAATTCTCCAAGTGAATCATATGACCGAAACAAGGAAGCTCTTCTAAATGCTGTACATGTTGCCATCCAAGCCACATGTACAGCATTTAGAAGAGTTTCAGTGTTCTGAGTATTATCCTGGCTGCTGATGTTACAGACTGAAAGCCAACCTCAAAGTTTGCAAGTAGGATCCTACAAGGATTACAACAACTTTGGAGAGACACAGATTGAGGAGTAAAGGTAAAAAGGTAACAGTTTGAGGAGTGTTTGTCATTGAGAAATTTCAACATTTGAAGAGAAAACAGCCAAGTGTCTTCAGTCAAGTTCAGTGCGAAGCCACTACCTCCAAATCGACCCTCTAACACAGACTTCATATGCAATATTTCCAATCAATTAAACAGATACGTGGTCAAATGTCTCACCATCATTCTAGGCTCTAAAGCATTTTTATTTTCGAAAGGCCCAATGGCTTATTGATTAGATTAGATTACCTACAGTGTGGAAACAAGCCATTCAGCCCAACAAGTCCGCACTGACCCTCCGAAGAGCAACCCACCCAGACCCATTCCCCTACATTCACCCCTGACTAATGCACCTAACACTATGGGCAATTTAGCATGGCCAATTCACCTGACCTGCATATCTTTGGATTGTGGGAGGAAACCGGAGCACCTGGAGGAAAACCACACAGTCAAAGGGAGAATGTGCAAACTCCACACAGACAGTTGCTCGAGGAGGGAATTGAACCCGGGTCTCCAGCGCTGTGAGGCAGCAGTGCTAACCACTGAGCCACCGTGCACCCCAATATTCCCTATTTATTTGACACATCTTGTGATGGAGATTCCTTCTCAATTGTTTGCCAAGCAAATGGTTAATCCTCGTTAAGAGAGGATCAGAACTCTGAATTTGTAATTTTGATTTGGAGAAGCCAATGTTGGTTTCAGTGGAACCACCTGGTGAAGGAACAGTGCTCCGAAAGCTAGTGCTTCCAATTAAACCTGTTGGACTATAACTCGGTGTTTTGTGAATTTTAAACTCTGAATTTGGAAACTATTAAGGTTGAAGACAAGAGGGAACATCAACATTGAAGCAATTCAATGCCTCCAATAGGGAAACCTGTACTAAGAGGTTCCAAGTCTGAATACAGTAAGTGTTATAATTTACAAAACTATGAAATAAATAAGGAAATAAGTTAGCTAGAAGAGGTTGAGTACAGAGCATCAAACAAGATCTGGTCTCAAACACTGTTCTAATTAAGTGACATCACAATTGATTCATTTAGTTTGAATATTTGGTTCAAACATATATAAGAATTTTTTGTTGAAAGTAATGCCATTGCGTGTACCAATGTTAAGTGAGCATTGTGTATTGTAAGGAGTTATTTTACTTATATATTGCTCTTTTCTGCAGATGCTGCACATACAAAATCTGGCAATTTCCCATTATTTTAAAGTATGAAATTGAGTCTCATTCATTCCAACTGGAAAGTGTGTCTAGAAAGAGTTATGAAGATTAATGCTCTCTATCGAACATTAGAATATATTTTGCATTGCTGTGCTGGCGTGGTTACAATTTATTACAAAGTGAGCAAGATGAATTGTTTTTGTGGATTCTCAGCTCTCTGTTTGTTCTGTTTTGTAGACTCTTAAAATCCTTCTCGATTATTGAAAAGGTTTTACTTTGCGCATTCAGCAGAGCAAAGTCAAAACAGCAAAGCCTGATCAGTATGTAGCTAAAAGATACGAGGGAAGAGGTAGCAGAATCGCTAGTGTATATTGAGATTTTTAAAAATCGGAGAACATACAAACAAGTAAAAAAACAGAATAGAACACTCAGTCCTTCGAGCCTGCTCCACTATTCAATAGGATCATGTTTGATTTGAGTTTTAAACTCAATTCTACATTCCTGCATACTTCTGGTAATTTTTCATGCCCTTGGTAATCAGCAATCAACTCCTCCTGCTTTAAATATACCGCATGTACTCATGTATATGTCAAGTTTTGAAGACTTTTTAAGCTGAAATTATGGGGTCGACTTGTACTTAAAGTATTGTTTTCAATGGGATGAAATTCATGTTTGGTATGAGTCAAAAAATGGACAAATAAGAGCCTGATCTCTACATAAAATAGTAATAATGCCTTAGATATTAGCGAAGTTAAACAAAGTGAAATAGACCAAGCATGTACAAAGTGTGAAAACAATTATAATATTTTCATATTATATAAGTAATATCTACCGTGGTTGAGTATAGAACATGGTGAAGAAAAATGTTTTTAAGTAATAATGTGAAAAAGACAATCACAAGCCAAGTCAACTTCCATAAGGTCATTTAAAATGGGAAATTTACCTTCCAGGCAGCCCCCTGGCCCCCGAACGTTCCCTGTAATAGGTTCACTCCGGTAAACCGCGGAAACTGGCTCCGTGGATTACAGTAACTCTGAAAAACTGGAGTGGAGTGTGACAGCCAGAGTATTGGAAGACCTGGAACAGAACCGTACGGCCAGCAGACTGGAAAGCCGGAGCGGAGCGCAACAGGCAGGCACACTGACTCATAAATGTTGATCTGTAACTGTGAAGAACTACTGTTTACTTATACAGGAGGTACATGTAAAATACCAGATTTTTAGCCAAAAACAAGGGGTCGACTTATACACGAGGTCAACCTATGCATGTGTATATATGGTATTTAAAGATTCTGCGTTCACTGCTTTTTGAGGAAGGGAATTCCAAAGACTCACAACTCTCAGAGAGAAAAACTGTTTCCTTGTCTGTGTTAAATGGACAACTCCACATTTTTAAACAATGACCTCTAGTTCTAGATTCTCCCAAAAGAATAAAAATCCTTTCCATGTCCACCCCGTCAGGATGTTATATTTTTCAATTAAGAGACCCGTCCAAACTCCAGAGGATATGACCTCTAGCCTTTCACCACCAGGCAATCTGCCCATTTAAAGGTATCAGTCTGGTAAACCTTCTCTGTTTCATAACAGCATTGTAAAAAAAACTGTCAGACAGCGAATATAATCATCAAATTAAAAATGGAAATTGTTCAAGTCTATGGGACAACAAATGAATCAACTTATTATCTAAGAAAGAATCTTTATTCAAGTGTGTCATGAAAAACATTTAGGAACCATTAATTTAGTAATCAGTGGATTTAGAAGGGAGGTCGCTGTGGTTTACCAAGATTTCTAAATCTTTGAGGAAGACAATAAAGGACGAAAGATATATAATGCAGTACATGTAAAAAGGTGCATTTTCAAAAGGTCTTTGATAAGGTACAGCAGAGAAGACTCGTGACTAAGGTTTACCACCACTTTCTCAAGATTGGATATAGGTCAATAATCACTGGACTTGCCCAGCAGCACCCACATCTCATAAAATAATATAAAATTAATGTAATGATATGGGGAATTAGGAGGCAAGTAACACAGAATGACAAGCTGAATACCAAAGAAAACAGAATAACAGTTAGATCATAGACATTCCTGATGAAGGGCTTATGCTGGAAATGTCGACTCTCTTGCTCCTCGGATGCTACCTGACCTGCTGTGCTTTTCCAGCACCACACTTTGACTTTGTGCCAAACATGACGCTGAATTAAACTGATCCCTTCTGCTTGCCCTTTCATTCCTTGCATATTTATGTGCTTATCTGTAAGTTCCTTAAATGCCCCATCATATCCATCTCCACCACCATCCCTGGAAGTGTGTTTCAGACTCCTATCACCTTGCCCTCACATCTCCTTTAAACTTTCCCCCTCTCACCTTAAATGAATGCTATTAGAGTTCCATTAGAGTTCATTAGAGTTAGAATTAAAGGTAATTACTCAGAGTGGCAAAAACTGAAGTAGTTTTCCACATGGACAATTGTTTCCATAAATGAACTGAATGGGAATTGAAAGTACAATTTTTAAATGATACCAGATTGAGGGATATAGATAAGGTGAATGGCAGGAGTCTTTTCCCAAGTTTGGGGGATTTCAAGACTGGGGCTATACTTTGCAAAAGGTTTGTAAAAGACAGAAGGGGAAGATTTTACATGGAGGAATGAACTTCCGGAGGAGGTGGTAGATGTGGGTACAGGTACAACTTTTTAGAAGACATTTGGATAAGTGCATGAATACAATACAGTTGGAGGAATCTTGCCCAAGTGCAAGCAGGTGGGTTCTATTTTAGTTTGGCATTATGGTTAGCATGAATGAGTTGGAGCAAAGGACCTGTTTTCATGCTATATGTCTCTATGACTCCATGAGCAGTCATGTTAAGATGGAAGCATACAAAGATGTCAAATAGGTGTGCAAATAGGAAGTTAATTTCAATATAGATAATTGAAAACCAATAGATTTTGGTAACAATAATTAGGAGGTCACATTCTTCATGAAAATAGCAGTCCATATAGAGTAAATGAGATCAGGTCAGAGTACTTCAATAAAGAACCCACAGTCTTGTTTCACCAATCATTGTGTATGATTCTTATATTTAGGCCAAATAAGAAGAATGTAACAACTCAGATAAACACTAAGGTGATGTTTAGGTAACGGCCTCAGATGTGTTTTATTTGGGAGCATACTTGCCTCTGAATTACAAGGTTCATGGTTTAACACCAACTCCATGGCCTGGATTTCCATTCCTGAGGTAGGGGGTTCAGAACTTGCCCAGATCACTGCAATCACTTTGGACAAACAGGCCCAAGATTGGGATTTTGGTTTGGGCTGAGGTCTGGAGTCAGGCCCACCACCCCAAACACAAATCAGAGGTGTCAGCTCAGGGTTCCGAATACCTGTACCAAGATCTGTTCCCGAGTCAGGACTGCCTCGGCTCTATGGGACTTGACCTCAGGTATGTTGTTAAAAATTTGATCTTCTGGCCATCCCCCACTTAATTCCCATGTCAATCCAGACCCCTCCACCCAATCTCCCCATGGTCTTATACAACATGCCAACCCATACTCCTTCCTATTGGTACATAACTGGGGAATCATGTTAGTGTCCTGCATAAAATTTACCCCTCCACGAACATCTCAAAAAAAAGATGATTACATTACTGTGTGTAGACCCTTACTGATGTATACTGGCTGCCATGTTCTTTACAATAGTGACTATGCATTAGAAAACACTTCAATGATTGGAAAGCATTTTGAGATGCCTGGTGGTTGTGAAAGGCTCTATATAAATGCAAGTCTTTCCTTTATTCTATTAGCAGGGAGACCATGTGACTATAAGAAATAGGAGCAGTGTAGGCCAGACAGTCCCTCAGTGTAGGCGAAAGTAAGGACTGCAGATGTTGGAGATCAGAATCAAGATTAGAGTGATGCTGGAAAAGCACAGCAGGTCAGGCAGCATCCAAAGAGCAGGAAAGTCGAGTTTTCATTCCTGATGAAGGGTTCCTGCCCGAAATGTTGAGTTTCCTGCTTCTCGGATGCTGCCTGACCTGCTGTGCTTTTCCAGCACCACTCTAATCTTGATTCCAGTCCCTGAGTCTACACTGACATTTACTAAGATCATGCCTCAGCTACTTTTGCACCACTTTCTCATCCAACCTTATATTCCTATATTCCCTCAGTGATCAAAGTTCCTTCAATCTCAGCTTTGAACATACTTGTCAACTGATCATCCACATATCTCTGGGAGTGAAAAATTTAAAAGATTCACAACACCCTGAGTGAAGACATTTCTCCATATCTCAGTCAGCTCACTCCTTACCCTGAGACTATAATTCCAAACCTAAGCTCTTGAGACAGGGGAAGCTGACACTCAGTGACCATCTTGTCAAACCCTTTACGACTTTTATACATTTCAATGAGCTCAGCTCTCATTACCTCAACTTCAGAGAATGCACATTTAAATCTCTTCTCATAGACCCTCATTTCAGGAATCAATCTTGTGAATCTTTGTTATAAACTCTCAAAGTATCTTTCCGACAGAAACTAAAACACTACACAATAGTCCAGTTGTGGTCTCAGCAAAATCCCAATACAATTGGAGCAAATATCCATGTTTAATTCTCTTGCAATAAAAATTAGTATATCATCAGTCTTGTTGCAACTGCATGTAAACGTTTAGGTGCATGGACATTCAACACCTCTTGAATACCAACGTCTACTGCTTTCAACAAGTTTTCTGATTACCCATTCCCCTTGAGAAAATTGATATTTTCACACTTCCCACATCTGCCACCTTCTTGTCCACTCACTTCACTTGGCTGGATCTCTCTGTCGCCTCTATCTGCCTCTGGCTTATACCATTAGTAAACGAGAATGTAATACAAAAGCAAAATAAAACAATGATAGTTGTTTCATACTGCCAACATGACGGAAGTCTCTGATTATACAGAACTCATCATCTCAGAATAAAGGGGTGCTAATTTAAGATGGAAGTGAGGAGGAATTCCTTCTATCAGAGGGTTGTGGATCTTTGGAACTCCTTGTCACAGAGAGATGTGGAACAGACTCCTTGTGTATATTTAAGGCTGAGGTAGATAGATCATTGATCAATTGGGAAATCAAGCATTATGGGGAAAATGCAGGAAGGTGGATGTGAGGAATGTCAGGTCAGCTGTGATTATATTGAATAGCAGGGTCAAGTGGCCGAATGGCCTATTCCTGTCCCTATTCATTACGGTCTGTTAGTAGAATATTTTTCAATTTCGATTCTCACTGAAGAACCATCAGAAAACAGAAATGGGCAGTCTTTGTGAGCAGAAGCAAAAAGTGACATTAAGAATGATTAACACAAAATGTTCAATGTCATTGCGGAACCTTTAACAGTAGTCATTCACACAGCAAAGGCCACATTCCCTACCATCTCACAGGACAAGGGCAGTAGATACATGGGATCACTAGGTCCCCCTGCAAGCCACTCATCATCCTGACTTGGAAATACATTTCTTTTCCTTCTGTGACACTGGATCAAAATTCTGGAATGCCCTCCCTAGCAGCATTGTAGACCTACAGACAGTAAATGTACAAGGTGCTGGTGAGACCACGTCAGGATATGATGAACAGTGTTGTTCACTTATTTATTGAAGATGTTTATTGAAACAATACAGAGGTTCATTTGGATGATCCCTCCTACAGAGGGATTGTTTAATGAGCAAAGGCTAAAACAGATTGGGACTGTACTGACTGGAATTTAGAAGAATGAGAGGTGATGTCATTGAGACATAGCTGATTCTTAAGGGGCTTGACAGGGTCAATGTTAAGAGGGTGGTTCCCCTTACAGGAGACTCTCGGACCAGAGTTGTGTGCAGAGTCCTTGTATAATTTAAGACAGTGGTAGGTAGACTCTTGATCAGTGGCGGAATCAAAAGACATGAAAGTGGATGTGATGAAAGTCAAATCAGCCATGATCCTACTGAACAGCAGACCATACTAGAGGGGCTAAATGGCCTTCTCTTGTTCCCTTTACTTTTGGTCTTAACTTGCATTTAATCTGACAATATAATACTGGCTTTGATGAGGATAAATAAAACAGCTTAGGATCTGATGGAGTGAAAACAAATATCCGTAAGTCTCCTCAGCAAGAGACTAAGTAACTTGCAGCTAATTACTATCATGCTATAAGCTACATATTGTTATGTCAAAAGCCTCTCCTTGTTAAGACTTGATAGTGGTTGACTGTTAAAGGAAAAAAGATTGAAGACGCCATGCTGTTACTAACAAAAGCCACATAATTTTTTTGGAGACCACCAATATGTGACAATCTGATGCAAGATGTGGTTTTATCTATATTTAAATATCATTTATGTTGTGATTGTAATAAGGTCAGCCAGTTGAACCTCATAGAATATGTGTTCTCTGATTGGGACTGTTAACCTGGTCCAATCAGGGAGCGCTGACTGACAGATATAATCAGGAGTGACAGAGGTTCTGCTCACTCTGAGAGCTGGCTCCAAGGGAGCTGGATCAGTGTCAAGGACTCTCCAATTATAAATAAAGGGTGACTTGGTGATGTGATAATTGCTTCTGTGCAGTTAATTCAATTTATTTTTAAGTTTGGATGTTTGAATTTTGAATTTGTGACATGTGAGTTGCTCTGTGCATTTGAACAGTTTAACAATCAACTTGTCAGTATTTCTGTATCCATGGTAATTTCTTTTGGAAACAATTTGTTAGAGATATCCTTGTAGGCCTACTGGGATTTTGGTTACACGGGAAAAAATTAAGACACCTTAAGCTTTCTGATGGGAGTTTCTGGATTTTTTTTAATCTTAGGGTAAGCATCTGGGAAAAAAAAGATTAATTTTAGTTTCAGTTGGGATATTATCACAGATGTTCTTAGATGAAGATAGGTGTATAAATTAATGGTCCTGAAAAAAAGTGTACTGAGTACAATATAAGGGGTACTTCTGGGGGTCATAGCAATCATCCTCCAGTCTGAAATAAAAACATTTATCCAAACTGTCAGCAGTTCTCTTCTCATTTGACCTTTGATTTTATTAGCCAGACATTTTTCGTGGTATTTTGTCACAATTTCTTAAGGCATTGGCATATATTTTCATTTTCATCATGGCTGCCATTGGTATGCTGAGTGCAAAACATTTATAAGGTAAAAAAGTTGCCTTTTGTAATTTTGTCCTCAAAATTGGTATGACACCAAAATTGGAGGTGTAGTGGACAGCAAAGATGGTTGCCTCAGATTACAACGGGATCTTGATCACATGGGCCAATGGGCTGAGGAGTGGCAGGTGGAGTTTTATTTAAATTAATGCAAGGTGCTGCATTTTGGGAAAGCAAATCTTAGTAGGACTTATACATTAAATGGTAAGGTCCTAGGGAGTGTTGCTGATCAAAGAGACCTTGGAGTGCAGATCCATAACTCCTTGAAAGTAGAGTCGTAAGTGGATAGGATAGTGAAGACAATGTTTGGTATGCTTTCCTTTATTGGTCAGAGTATTGCGTACAAGAGTTGGGAGGTCATGTTGTGGCTGAACAGGACATTGGTTAGACCACTTTTGGAATATTACATGCAATTCTGGTCTCCTTCCTAATGCAAAGATGCTGTGAAACTTGAAAACATTCAGAAAAGATTTACAAGGATGTTGCCAAGCTTGGAGGATTTCAGCTTTAGGGAGAGGTTGAATAGGCTGGGGCTGTTTTCCCTGGAGCGTCGGAGGTTGAGGGGTGACCTTATAGAGGTTTATAAAATCATGAGGGCCATGGATAGGATAAATAGGCAAAGTATTTTCCCTGGGGTCGGGGAGTCCAGAACTAGAGGGCATAGGTTTAGGGTGAGAGGCAAAGATATAAAAGAGACCTAAAGGATAACGTTTTCATGCAGAGGGTGGTGTGTGTGTGGAATAGGCTGCCAGAGGAAGTGGTGGAGGCTAGTGCAATTGCAACATTTAAAAGGCATCGAGTTGGGTATTTAATAGGAAGAGTTTGGAGGAATAAGGGCCAGGTGCTAACTGGTGTGACTAGATTGGGCTGGGATATCTGGTCAGCATGAACGAATTGGACCACAGGGTCTGTTTCTGTGCTGTACATCTCTATGACTCCAAGACTCTGTGCAAGCTCCAAAGCTGTTGCAATAGCATTGAAACCTTTTATAAATTCCTACTTTGGAAACCAGTCTGACTCTAGATTGGGATACAAACAGACTCTAACCTCACACCTTTAATACATTGTCGGAGCTGAGACTTTTCTTTTATAAAACCTTAAGTTATCTTGAGAATGTGACTGAAGTTCTGGGATTTACATGTTACTGAAACCTGCAGCCCATTCTAAAAGTTGAAAGGCTCAACAGCA
Source organism: Chiloscyllium punctatum (assembly GCF_047496795.1). NCBI lineage: Eukaryota > Metazoa > Chordata > Chondrichthyes > Orectolobiformes > Hemiscylliidae > Chiloscyllium > Chiloscyllium punctatum. Next base: position 76,631,631 of record NC_092760.1, read on the forward strand.
ATCTAGGTTTGATCAAAATATCATTTTAATTGCATGACACTGTGAATTTTTTTTGTTATAAATTGTGTGTATTTATGATCCTGTCCCATTAGTTCCCTGATGAAGGAGCAGCGCTCTGAAAGCTAGTACTTCCAAATAAACCTGTTGGACTGTAACCTGATGTTGTGTGATTTTTAACTTTGTCTTGTTGCATTCCAGAGTAGCTCACCTTTGTGGAGAAAGTGAAGACTGCAGATGCTAGAGATCAGAATCAAAAAGTGTGGTGCTGGAAAAGCACAGCAGGTCAGGCAGCATCCAAGGAGCGTGAGAGTCGACGTTTTGGGCATAGGTCCTTCTGATGAACAGCATATGCCCGAAACATTGACTGTCCTGATCCTCGGATGCTGCCTGACCAGCTGTGCTCTTCTAGTGCCACACCTTTTGATTCTCGTCAACTTTATATCATACATAGCTGCTGTACATAAGTTTCAGGAGTGACATAGAATCATGGAGTCATAGAAGTGTACAGCACGGAAACAGGCCCTTCGGTCCAACTCATCCATGTTGACCAGATATTCTGAATAAATCTAGTCCCATTAGCTAGCATTTGACCCACATCCCTCTAAAACCTTCCCAATCATATACCCAAGGAGATGCCTTTTAAATGTTGTAATTGTACCAGCCTGCACCACTTCCTCTGGCAGCTCATTCCATACAAGCACCACCCTGTGTGAAACAGTTGTCCCTTATTGACATAAGCCATGTGAATAGGCAATGAGATTATCCATTGTCATCAAGTAGCCAGACCTCAGATGTACTGAACAAGGTCAGGCAGTGGAGAGTTAAATGTCTGGTACATTAGGTATGCATTGCAACAGCTGTGAGCACAGCCAGAACAGAAATCACTCTCCTTCTGATGTTAAGGAACAGAAACCTTTTCTGTTCATGATGGTTCTTCATGGAGAGTTGTCATCATGTTTATAGCCAATTACCATTTGAGCTTGGGGAAGGTTGTTTGTGATCACAAGAATTGCAGCATATATCTGCTGGCAGCTAGCATCCATGGGGGTCATCGATTGCTCTTGACAATGAGCGCATCGGTGTCAAGTTTGTTTGAAATCCAGACCATCTGTTCTCCTCTACTGAAGTTTGAAAAGTGGCTGAAGAATTGAGGTCCTTGGTTACTTTCACTGTCTAAATAATGCCTGGGGAAGAGGACAAAGGTTTTGCAGGGGAACGTTGTCTGAGGTTGTGACAGCCTTTCGGATCTCGTAAGACAACAAGAAATGGGGCAATATGCACAACCTTCAGTCCCATTGCCTGCTCCTATTGCAATGCTCCAATGCTCCCATTGGAGTTAGCTCAAATGAGCTGCATGCTATGCTAAATACAGTAACTGTATAACTGTATTCATATCATTGTACTGCTGCTCAATTTTTAATTCTAATCACGTAACTTGACCTGACGGACAATTCTATCCTAACTATTTTCTTCTATTATGCATGCCGAGATGTGTAATGCTCAATTGTAGCAGAGAAGGGCTGGGAATTCATTTCCCTTTCAGGGTAATTAGTAAACATTAGAAACGCGTGTTACTGCTCAGTGCTACTCCCAAGGCTTTCATACATCTCTGATCCCTTTCTTAACTTGCTTCTTTTCTGTCTCAGCAGACCAAGTGTTGATTTTTCTCAGCATGAGCTGTGTTCTCACATTCCCTGCATGTTCTACAGATTTTCTATGAAAATTAAATGGGGATATTTGTTATCATTCACAATAATACATGTCGGCATTGTCAAACCAATTTTGAGAGCTTTTAATGTATTACTGCATCAAAAATCTAATAATGAATATTTGCTGCGATTGATATTTCAAGGAAAATAGTCAATACTTTATTTAATGTAGAGGAAATATTCACTGATCCATTTATATGTTTCACTATAAATGGTGACAGGAGGAGGTTATGAAAATAGCAATGTTAAAGTTGCTCAGGTATGTCCTATCTGCATTATAACCTTGCAAATATAGCCTAGTCATTGATTGTTCCGTGAAACTTTTCCAGGTGATTTGCAAAGTAGTGGAGGGAATCATCAGTGGAACTTTCATACAATACCTACTCATCAATAAACTGATTTGGAGGTGCTCAATTGTTGGACTGGGGTGTACAAAGTTAAAAATCTCACAACACCAGGTTATAGTCCAACAGGTTTAATTGGAAGCACACTAGCTTTTGGAGCGATGCTCCTTCATCAGTTGATAGTCACCTGATGAAAGAGCGTCGATCCGAAAGCTAGTGTGCTTCTAATTAAACCTGTTGGACTATAACCTGGTGTTGTGTGATTTTTAACCAATAAGCTGCTTAGTGATGTTCTCTCCTGCTAGAAATATATGATAATTGGCCTTACCACAGATCTCCACATGGATGCAAAAGGAGAGTATTTGCTCTTAAACTCAGGTCTTTTGGCAAATCATAGAATCCCTACAGTGCGGAATCAGGCCACTTGGCCCATCGAGTCAAACCAACATACCAACGCCCACTTCCCATTAGCACATTCCTGTAACTCTGCATTTCTCATGACTAATCCACATAGTTTGCACAGCCCTGGACACTGTGGACAATTTAGCACTGCTAATCCACCTAATCTGCAAATCTATGGACTGTGGGAGGAAACCTGAGCTACCCAGATGAAATCTGTACTGACACAGGGAGAACGTGCAAACTCCACCAGACAGTTACCCGATGGTGGAATCAAACCCAGGTCCCTGGCGCTATGAAGCAGCAGTGCTAACGTCCGAACCACCATGCTGCTCAAATGAAGCTACCAAAGAATCCTCTCAAAACTGAGCAATTCACAGAGCCAGGGAAAATGTACCTCACAAAGCCTGAATTCGTTTACCAGAGAAGTAAGATGACCATGGTTATTGCAAATCAAATATTACAATCCAGAACGTTGAAAGGTGACAATGACATGGGCTGTGATGAGATGTGTGACAGAATCAGCTGACAAGTCTGGCTAGTCCCAGCTCAACAATTATATCACCTAACTCCATTCTTCGTGTTTTCCAACAAATGTCAAGGTGAGATTCTCACTAGGTTAGCCATGAGAATGCCAATTGATGAGGAATAATTCTTTTTAAGCTTCTTGAAACTTAAACCACAAGTCACCTTGTTAATATTCACCCTCTCATCTGATCAACTCAACAAACAAACTAGACATGGGGATAACTTGCTGTGGAAACCAGAGATTGTACCTGGTGAGGTCAGCCTGCCACTCATTCTGACCGAGTTCAATATTAGAGATTGTTCATGGAATGATCCATGAGCACCAATCACGTGCACAGGCAGTGGCATCAGCATCTGCTAACCCTTCATGACCATCATGGCACCTCCCTGATTTAATGGCAGGCTATCTACAAGGTATAGACATAGCTGCTCATGAGGCATGGAAAGACCATCAGCTAGCATCAAGAAGGCTGCACCAGGACACAAATCCAGCCCATAGAATAGACCAGGCTGCACCTCACAAGTGCTTCTTTTTTCTCTTAGCGCTCTCCTTCATTTGGCACCTACCTGCTGACAATGTCTAAAGCCATCCATATTGTCAGCCATAACTTTCCCTTCTCTCGGGATAAAATGCTTCAGGTAAATGGCTGGACCAACACCCAGAGTGGGGAGATTAAGATCAGGTTGACAGTCAAAAGCAGACGAACAAGCTTTGCTAGATGCCAGTACATTGTGACAGCCAAATATGAAGCTGCCATTTGTACCACATAGGTACATTGTACTTGCTGTCATTTGATTGCCTATTTCATATGCATTCAGTTTAGGAATGCTGAGGAGTCAGATACTGGCCAAAGGTGATTGGATAGATGCCATTGGTGTTTGTAAGTTGAATTTGAGCATCTCAATAATTTTGAAGTTAGCAGCAATGATGTTGTAAAAAGCCATTGCTGGCTGAAACCCATATTAATGCAACTTCCAAAGGTCCTGAGTGAGCCGGACAAGTTTGAGTCCTCTTCTGTTGTGTGAGTGTTACTGCTGTGTATGCAGAGACAGGTTCAGTGTTTAATGTGGCTGTTGGGTTAAGAAGATATTGTCGCCCAGCTGGCAATGCTGATAAGTAATGGTCCCTTCAGCAAGTGACTGCACACACAGAGGTGTGGATCTTCAATGCAGGCAGTCCCTCATTATCACATTCAACCCGTCTCACTGTGTGGTAAAGTGAGCTCAGCCCTTACCTGCAGAATTCACCACCAATGATAGTTCTGACATTTAAGGAGCTCTGTCACTCCTACTGTGCCCAACTTCAGCGCTTTCCACCGATAGAGGTGGGCCCTGCTACTGGTGGTTACCTGCCCAAGAAATTAAAAGCAGATGCAGGAGTAATAGGACTGATGCCACACCCTGGAGCATTATCAGGCTCAATAGAGGATAAAGAGCATGAACCTCAGGGAGAGGCCACCGCTGCAGGGCCCCTTAAGATATGTAAGGTACAAAGGAGGCCCTAGGTTTTCTAGCCCAGACTTCACTTCCTCATCAAGACCAAGGTACAGTGCTAATGCTGGCTTTGTATATCCCAGGACAGTGACAGAACTGTGCCAAACACTAGCAGGAGGAGGGGGGATTTCTCTCCCTGTGCTGTGAAGATCACTGAAACACTGAAATTCGATAAATCTAGCTCCATTGTCACAGTTTTCTGTTAACTTGTAGAGACTATTAATTAAATCATCTTTAAACTTCCATGGATGTGAAACACTTCTGTTAAATCATTCCCTTTCAAGGATTGTGTACGTCCTCAGGTTGACTTAATTATCACTAGCTATCAAAAATATCTGTGCCTTATTTATATTTAGACAATTTATTTCATCAGCATCTAAAAGACTGACTGAAGACAATAATGTATGAACTTGTTCAAGCTATTAAAAAATATCTTAGCTTTATTTATCTTTGAACAATTTATATCATCAACTTTTAAAAGACTGACTGAAGACATGTATGAATTTTGAATCAATTCGGTATATTAAGAACAGTTTCCCTAAAACGTCCAATCTTAGGTTCTGTTTACCTATCTCTGACATTGTATCTTTTAGAAATATTAATTCTCCTTCCATTTCTGTTTTAATCTGTTTTTATTATTTATTACTTTAAAGGTGTTTTAATTCTGAAGCAATTCAAAACTGCAATCTGTTGTTTTCAAGCGAGCGTACTTGTGATAAACCAACAATGTTCAAATTCTGTTACATTACATTTGCTTCATAATTGTAAATTATGTGCTCAGATTTTTAAACTATGTATGTCTAAAGGCAATATTCTGTGATATTCTTCCAATCAAATTTTAACTTCTGTTAACTGAGTAAAACCGTATTGTGTTACGTTTTTCACATTTTTTTTTGTAAATTGGAAATACCGTATCTGTGTACTACCTACCATGTCTTACAATTAAAATGATCATTTCACACAACTTGAGGGATTTTTCTGCCTTCCATGATTAAAATGGCGCTTTCCCAATTCCTCTTGGGCAGACAAATGTTTCCCCGTCTTTCTCAGTGGAAATGACAAGCACTTTGTCTTGCCCAACTTTTCAATGAAATGCTCTTTCCTAAATCCTCCAATGAAATCACAATTCATATTATGAGTATCCCAAACCTATAAATTTTAATTACAGTGAGGGCAGAGAGAACGAAGACCGGGGGCTGCCAGGAAGATAAACAAATCATTTAAAAAGCTGGTATATTTGGGCAGTGGCTGAACCTGAGACACTACCTGCATAGTGTCTCCCACACGCTCACCTCCTCTTACCAAACAAAAAGACTCTGTGGTGTGTTGATAAGATAAGGATTTTCTGGGTTTTTTTAATTGTGTGATTGGTAAAAAAAACTACTTTCCTTTTTTGCATCTTTAGCCTCAACTCAGATAAAGCTTAAGATTAAAAATGGCAGGGGATCTCAGCCCCGTGTTATGCTCCTCTTGCTCAATGTGGGAGCTGATGTCCCTGACTCCTTCACATGCAGGAAGTGTGTCCCGCTGCAGCTCTTGTTAGACGACATGACATCTCAGGAGCTGCAGATGGATTCACTTTGGAGTATACGCGATGCTGAGGGGGCCGTGGACAGCACATTTAGTGAATTAGTCACAACGCAGATTAGGATTGCTGAGGGAGAAAGGGAATGGGTGACCCAAAGGCAGAAAAAGAGCAGGAAGGCAGTCTTGAGGTCATCTTCCTCCAAACTAGGTATACCATTTTGGACACTGTTGGGGGAGATGGCTCATCAGAGGAAGGCAGTAGTGGTCAGGTTCATGGCACCATGGTGGCTCTGCTGTAAGAAAGGGCGGGAAAAAGAGTGGAAGGGCTATAGAAGGGGAGTAGATAGGCGGTTCTGTGGATGAAAATGAGACTCCCGAATGGTATGTTGCCTCCCACATGCACAGGTCAGTGATGTCTCAGATCGGCTGCAGAACAATCTGAAGGGGGGAGGGTGAACAGCCAGTTGTTATGGTGCATAAAGGAACCAATGATATAGATAGAAAATGGGATGAGGTCCGACAAGTAGAAATTAGAGAGTTAGGAACCAAGTTAAAAAGTAGGACCTGCGAGGTAGTAATCTCAGGATTTTACCAGTGCCACATGCTAGTCAGAGTAGAAATGAAAGAATAGGCAGGATGAATGAGTGGCCTGAGGGATGGTGCAGGAGGGAGGGGTTCACATTTTTGGGACATTGGGACCGGTTCTGGGGGAGGTGCGACTATTACAAATTGGATGGTTTACACCTGGGTCAGACTGGAACCAATGTCCTTGCGGGTGCTTTTGCTCACGTTGTTGTGGAGGGTTTAAACAAATGTGGCAGGTGGATGGGAACCAAATGAGGAAGTTAGTGGACAGTAAGGAAGTAATAATTAAAACCTGTAAGGAACTAGTTAATGAAGTCAGCGTGAATAAGGGGAAAAGTAGGCAGAGAGTGGAGGATGAAAGCAGAGGGACTGGTGGTCTGAGGTGCATTTGTTTTAATGCAAGGAGTATAGTAGGTAAGGCAGATGAAATTAGGGTTTGGATTTGTACCTGGGAGTATGATGTTATAGCTATTACTGAGTCTTGGTTGAGGGAAGGGCATGATTGCCAACTAAATATCCCAGGATATCGATGCTTCAGGTGGGATAGTTAAAAAGGGTGAAGGAGTTGCATTACTGGTCAGAGAGGATTTCACAGCTGTGCTGAAGGAGGGCACTATGGAGGACTCGAGCAGTGAGGAAATATGGGCAGAACTCCAAACTGGGAAGGTCATGGTAACAATGTTTGGATTGTACTACAAGCCTCTCAACAGCAAATATGAGATAGAGGTACAAATATGTAGAGAGATCACAGAAAGATGTGGGAGCAACAGGGTGGTGATGATAGGAGATTTTAATTTTCCCAACGTTGACTGGGATTCACTTAGTCTTCAAGATCAAGATGGAACAGAATTTGTACGGAGCATCCAGGAGGGTTTTCTAGAGTAGTATGTAAATAATCCGACTGTTGGGGAATGTGTTGGGGAATGAGCCCGGCCAGGTGGTTGAAGTTTCAGTGGAGGATTACTTTGGGAATAGTTTTAGAATACTCATGGACAAAGACGAGAGTGGTCCTAAAGGAAGATTGTGAAATTGGGGGAAGGCCAACTATAGCAAAATTCGGCAGGAGCTGGGGAATGTAGATTGGGAGCAGCTGTTCGAAGGGAAATCCACATTCGATATGTGGGAGGCTTTTAAAGAGAGGTTGATTAGAGTGCAGGAGAGATATGTTCCTGTGAAAATGAGGGATAGAAATGGCAAGATTAGAGAACCATGGATGACAGGTGAAATTGAAAGACTAGCTAAGAGGAAAAAGGAAGCGTACATAAGGTCTTGACGACTGAAGACAGACAAAGCTTTGAAAGAATATCGGGAATGTAGGACCAACCTGGAAAGAGGAATTAAGAGGGCTGAAAGGGGTCATGAGATATCCTGAGTGAGCAGTGATATGGAAAACCCAAAAGCCTTTTATTCATATATAAAGAGCAAGAGTGTAACTAGGGAAAGGGTTGGCCCACTCAAGGAAAAAGCAGGGAAGTTATGCATGGAGTCAGAGAAAATGGGTGAGACTTTTAATAGGACTTTGCATTGGTATTCACCAAGAAAAGGTACATGACAGATGTTAAGGTGAGGGATAGCTGTTTGATTACTCTCGGTCAAGTCGGCATAAGGAGGGAGGAAGTGTTGGATATTCTAAAAGACATTACGATGGACAAGACCCCAGGTCCGTATGGGATCTATCTATTGAGGGAAACGGGAGAGGAAATAGCTGGGGCATTAACAGATATCTTTGCAGCATTCTTGAACACAGGGGATGTCCCAGAAGACTGGTGAATTGCTAATGTTGTTTCCTTGTTTAAGAAGGGTAGCAGGGATAATCCAGGTAATTACAGACCTGTGAGTCTGACGTCAGTAGTAGTGAAGCTCCTGGAGAAGATACTAAGAGATAGGATATAAACATATTTGGAAGAAAATGGGCTTATCGGTGATTGGCAGCAGGGTTTTATGCAGGTAAGGTCATGTCTTACAAACCTATTAGAATTCTTTGAAGAGATGACAAAGTTGATTGATGAAGGAAGGGATGTAGATGTCATATACATGACATTAGTAAGGTGTTTGATAAGGCTGATGGAGAAGGTGAAGTCGCATGGCATCTAGAATTTTCTGGCTAGATGGATAGAGAACTGACTGGGCAACAGGAGCCAGAGGAGTTGTGGAAGGGAGGCCTGTGACCAGTGGTATCCCACAAAGATCCATGCTGGGATCACTGTTATTTGTGTCATACATAAATGATTTGGAGGAAGGTGTAGGTTGCCTCATTAGCAAGTTTGCAGATGACACTAAGATTGGCGGATAGTGAAGGGGACTGTCAGAGAATACAGCAGAATATATAGATTGGATAGTTGGGTAGAGAACTGGCAGATGGAGTTCAATCTGGGCAAATGCGAGGTGATGCATTTTGAGAAATGTGATACCAGAGTGAGCTATACAGCAAATGGAAAAGTCCTGAGGAAAATTAATGTGCAGAGAGATCTGGGTGTTCAGGTCCATTGTTCCCTGAAGTTGGCATCGCAGGTCAGTAGAGTGGTCAAAAAGGCATACGGCATGCTTTCCTTCATCGGACAGGGTATTGAGTACAAGAGTTGGCAGGTCATGTTACAGTTGTATAATACTTTGGTTCGACCACATTTGGAAAACTATTGGTTGCCACATTACCAAAAGGATGTGGATGTTTTGGAGAGGGTGCAAAGGAGGTTCACCAGGATGTTGCCTGGTATGGAAGGTGCTAGCTATGAAGAGAGGTTGAATAGATTAAGGTTATTTTCATTGGAAAAAAGGAGGTTGAGGGGGGACCTGATTGAGACCTACAAATTTATGAGAGGTGTAGTCAGGGTGGATAGCAAGAAACTTTTTTCTTAGAGCGGAGGACTTAATTACCAGGGGTCACAAGTTCAAATTGAGAGGGGAAAAGTTTAGGGGAGATATACATGGAAAGATCTTCACACAGAGGGTGGTGGGTGCCTGGAATGCATTGCCAGCAGAAGTGGTAGGGGCAGGAACAATAGCATCATTGAAGATGTATCTAGGCAGATACATGAATGGGCAGGGAGCAAAGGATACAAATCCATAGAACATAGGTGGCAGGTTAAGATAGAGGATCTGGATCAGCACAGGCTTGGAGGGCCGAAGAGCCTGATCCTGTGCTGTAATGTTCTTTGTTCTATAAAAAATTTAACATCCTTCTAACTTCATTTCTCCATTCGAACTTTTTACACAATTCTATTACATTTGATTTTGCTTTCACCCCTTAAATAAATTATTTTCTGATACTGTGCCCATAAAACCAAAAGACTTAGGAGCAAAGGTAGGCAATTTAGCCCATTCATTCATTCATTCTGCTCTGCCATTCAGGGAGATCATGACTGATGCACCATCGGAAATTGTGTTACATCATCAGATTGGGTGGAGCTAATACAACTTCAACATTAACACTTTCAAACCTTGTACAACAGAACAGTTTCTAGCTTCACCTGATATATATTGGGTAACTTGGAGACTACTTATGTGCCTGATTAAAAATAAATAGCTGACTCACCTTTGTCACCATTGCTCATATTCCTGCCGCCAACATTTTGACACAATTATTGTCCAGAGGTGTGACTGCAACAGTCAACTCCAAGTGCAGTGTAAATGCTTAGTTATTCCTTCACAAATGACTCACTCCCCACATTTCCAGTAGTTCTCTATCATCCATGAGATTCAAATTTGAGATGAATATTGCATTCAGTACTTTTTTTTATTAAGTGAGGTTATCAAAGGAAAAGGATTATACGTTGTTAGATAAGACTCTATTACAGAGCAACTCTGGTGTAATTAGAAAGCAAGTCTGGCTTTGAGATGCTGAACGCTTCTATATTCCTGGATAAAGAGTGTAATTGAATATTCAGTATTTGCCTGAATGAGTGGGCGAAATCTATATTTCTATATTGCAACACTCAGGTCAATATTTATCCCATCCTACAGTGCACTTGACTTACTTTATCAAGGCTGCCCTGTCCTTTGATGTCTGTCATTATGAAAATCAGTATCAATACTCTAGGAAGATTTATTGCTTCCAATATCCACTCAAAGTCTTCCTGATTGCTACTTTGATTCACAATAGTGGCATTATCTTTCTAACAATTAGTGGAAAACCATCATCAAGAAGGATTCCTGTGGTTCTAGAAAGAGGTTATTCACAAGCCTCTCAATTTAGATTGTACAGCTAAGGATACAGAAAGAAGGGATCACTGGTGTTACCAACATCTTAAAAACAATGTGCAACCTACTAAAAATACTGTTTTAGTCTGTACATTCTGTTACAAAGTGCAACCTCGTATTGTTAATGTTCCTGCATGATTGTTTTTAGTCATAAATTTCAATGTTCACCTTTATTGTGAAAGTGCCTGTGAGAACACATCACTCTCTAATTATGCTTTTTGGCACTGATGAGTTTAGCACCTGTTCCCTGCTAAGATCAATGGAATGAAAATCAGGAGGTGTCTTTAATAGATGGGCAGCCCACCTGAGCAGATTACCATCCAAGCAGCCAAGCTGAAAATCTATCCCATCTACTTTGCTTCATAGCAAATTAATTTCTAGTTGTAGTTCAGGGAAACATGACATAAGATAAACCTTTATATTTACAACCTTTCCTCCCTGAACAGCCGTCAAACCTTCACCTCAGGCTGATTTTACAGTTAGATGCTATGGCTGTAAAAAGACAGCTATTTAAACTCAGGCTTCCCAATGCACTAAGCTTGTTGTGAATATTCAACTGCGCTCTGCACTGAGATTGCCCGTTCACATGCTCGCCTCAGATTTGTGCAGTGGAACCTACTATTAGATCTCACTCTTCAGCAAGTGGATACTTGCATTAATATTGCCCTTTACACTGCCTCCAGATCCTCCTTGTTAATGCCTTACTGCATACAGATTCCACCTCTATTCCAACCACCAAGTCTGTGTAGTATCAGTATCTTAATCACTGTTAAATTAAGTGACCATGTTACATCTTCATCTTCATTCTTCTTTCTCCCCTGAATGTTGTGGCAATCCTTTACAGGAGGTGAACTTAAAACTAATATTGGGATTTGAATTTCCTAGAACTGAAGGGAAACTTAAACATTTCCCACAAAATGTTTGAATGGATTTGATTTATTATTGTGACAAGTACCTAATAGTGAAAAGTTTTGTTTTGTGTTCAGTACAGGCAGATTGTAGCACACATAGGGTGTGCTATAATCATAGGGTGATTGAGCAGAGCAAGGAAAAGGAAGTGGGGATGGGGGTGGACAAAGTCAGAAGTCACATGACACCAGGTATAGTCCAACAGGTTTATTTTGGATCACAAGCTTTCGGAGCACTGTCATGTAATCCATTGCAGACTCATAACCAACTTATCCCCTCATCCATACTGTTCCTGCCAAATTGGGAGTGGTGATCTTGGTTGGGGAGGGGAGTGGTGCAGGGTAGTGAAAATGTTAAAATCAGCCTTCATAACCATTCAGATAAGTTACACAATATTTAATTGATAGCTGGAAGCCACTGAAGAACAAAATAATATCAAGAAATTTGACACTAGTTTGAGTCTTAGTTTGTCATAACACTCATAAACCAGAAATGGACTCATTACTGTATATTCACTTTTTTTAAATAGTTGACTATTTTCAATCAATGTATCCTCCCAAAAAACATGATATAAGTAGAATAATAAGCATGTTAAAAACTACTCAATTCAGAAAAACTAAGACTGATGCTTTAATATTACAAGGATCTACACAAAGCTTTCCTGCTTTTCCACATTCCTGTAACTTAAATTGTGAACTTCAACCAGATGTTAAGAAAGTAAAGGGCTTTTCTTCATATAATATTAACTTTAAGAAACTTGGAGGCAGAGTGAAACTCCAGCTAATGTACTCATCAGTGTCCTAATTCTAAGCTTAGCAGAATGCCCCTTCCTCTCCACTGGACCAGTGTGATGGTCTTACTCTCTGAGCCAAAATCAGAGAAAGCTCAGAGTGCAGAAGAGGGCCATTTGGCCCATATCAAAAGTGCCAGCTCTCCAAATGAGCATCATGCTTGTCACCCTTCCCTTGCCTTCTTCCTATAAGCCTGTATGTTCTTCATTTTCAAATAACCACCCAATTCCCGTTTGAATGTCTCATTTGAAACGCTCTCATTCTGTGCATTCAAGACCCTTATCATCTGCTCCATGAAATTAATCTTCTTCAGAATATTTTTGCTTCTTTCACTAACTACTTTAAGCCTGCATGTCCTCTTGTTCTCAATCTTTTCATGAGTTGATAAATTTTCTTCCTATTTACTCCATCAAGATCTCTCATGATTTTGAATATTCCAGTCAGATCTCTTTTCAACCTTCTTATCTCCAAGGAGAACACTCCCAGCTTTCCCAATCTATCTTTCCCAAAGGTTTTCAGACTGAGTTTCACAGTCTCTGAGTGAGACTATGTGTGAGCCAAATCGTAATCAATTCAAGAGAGCTTTGTACTTTGAATAAATAGCGAGGTTCAGATGACCAAACACATTTCATATTGGATCTTTTTGCTAGGCCTAAAATTAGGTTATTCTTTCAGCAGTAACTGGTTTGAATTCAAGGCAATGGTAGGGTGTCTTAAGCTAGAGGAGAAAGTGAGGACTGCAGATGCTGGAGATCAGAGCTGAAAATGTGTTCATGGAAAAGCACAGCATCGAAGGAGCAGGAGAATCGACGTTTCGGGCATGAGCCCTTCTTCAGGAATGAGGAAAGTGTGTCCATCAGGCTAAGATAAAAGGTAGGGAGGAGGGACTTGGGGGAGGGGCATTGGAAATGCGATAGGTGGAAGGAGGTTAAGGTGAGGGTGATAGGCCGGAGTGGGGGTGGGGCGGAGAGGTCAGGAAGAAGATTGCAGGTTAGGAAGGTGGTGCTGAGTTCGAGGGTTGGGACTGAGACAAGATGGGGGGAGGGGAAATGAGGAAACTGGAGAAATCTGAGTTCATCCCTTGTGGTTGGAGGGTTCCTAGGCGGAAGATGAGGCGCTCTTCCTCCAGCCGTCATGTTGCTAGGGTCTGGCGATAGAGGAGTCTAAGGACTGCATGTCCTTGGAGGAGTGGGAGGGGGAGTTGAAGTGTTGAGCCACAGGGTGGTTGGGTTAGTTGGTCCGGTGTCCCAGAGGTGTTCTCTGAAACGTTCCGCGAGTAGGCAGCCTGTCTCCCCAATATAGAGGAGGCCACATCGGGTGCAGTGGATGCAGTAAATAATGTGTGTGGAGGTGCAGGTGAATTTGTGGCAGATATGGAAGGATCCATTGGGGCCTTGGAGGGAAGTAAGGGGGATGGTGTGGGCACAAGTTTTGCATTTCTTGCGGTTGCAGGGGAAGGTGCCGGGAGTGGAGGTTGGGTTGGTGTGGGGTGTGGACCTGACGAGGGAGTCACGGAGGGAGTGGTCTCTCCGGAATACTGATAGGGGAGGGGAGGGAAATATATCCCTGGTGGTGGGGTCCGTTTGGAGGTGGCGGAAATGACGACGGATGATACGATGTATATGGAGGTTGGTGGGGTGGTAGGTGAGGACCAGTGGGGTTCTGTCCTGGTGGCGATTGGAGGGGCGGGGCTCAAGGGCGAAGGAGCGGGAAGTGGAGGAGACGCGGTGGAGAGCATCGTCGATCATGTCTGGGGGGGAAATTGCGGTCTTTGAAGAAGGAGGCCATCTGAGTTGTATGGTATTGGAACTGGTATCTTAAGCTAGAAACAACTTAATTTTCTCTCTTAAAAACAGAACCATTGTCAATTTGGCCATTAACGGTCCCATTAATATTCACCCTCCCAGCCAGATTGTTAATGGAAGAGCCAAGCCTTTGATATTTAACAGATTTTTCAGTCATGTAAACTCTTAAATAATTTTATTAAGCACAATATTTTATTCAGAGTAATTAAGCCTTGTGACAGCATGATCTTAATGCCCTCATCAGGCAACTGTTCTTGTTTCTCTTTCGGCTCTATCCCGACCTATCACTTACTCTGTATCCCTGCTGCCACCCTATCTTCTGCATAAAATCTTCTGACGTTTTCCGAGCTGCCGTTAGTTTTGAAGAAGGGTCACTTGACCCTAAATGTTTACTCTGATTTCCCCCCACAGATGCTGCCAGACCTGCTCAGCTTTTCCAACAATTTTTGGTTTTGTTCCAGATTTACAGCATCTGCAGTTCCTTTGGTTTTTATTTGCCATTATCAATTTAATCAATAATTAATCATAAACACAGAAAATCACTTAATATCACTTAACTTTGAATTAATATTCAATTTTTTTTTCAATTAGTTGGTCACCCCATCAAATGTAGTCAAATATCATCAACTTTTACTACAGCATAGGAAGATTATTAAAAATCAAGTCTGTGATGTGTAAACATTAGATTACTTACAGTGTGGAAACATGCCCTTCAGCCCAACAAGTCCACACCAACCCTCCCCCCTACACACAATTTAGCATGGCCAATTCACCTAACCTGCACATCCTTGGACTATGGGAGGAAACCAGTGCAGACACAGGGAGAACATGCAAACTCCACACAGACAGTTGCCTGAGGTGGGAATTGAACCCAGGTCTCTGGTGCCGTGAGGCAGCAGTGCGAACCACTGTGCTGTTAGTAACAGTAAGGGTGTAAACTTTTTTGTTTTTGAATTTTGCTGTTGAGTCAAATACTTTTTTTTAAGAGTTATCAGTATTTTATCTCATCACAAATACAAGGTACTGTGACAAGTTTAGATTATAATTGCTTATTTAACTGACTGTTCTTCTACAAAGAACTTGTAACAATTGTCAAACTACAAGACTGGATCATAGTTAAAGCTGGAGCTTACACTTGTTTTTTTTTGAAACAGCAAAAGCTGTTAAGAAACATAATGAACAGAACTAAATGTATTCTTTTGGGTTTTGTACTTAGAGTCAAGTGTCAGCATTTAGATGATCTTTAAATCTGGCTGCACTGGAAAATTAATGGAAGAGCCAAGTCTTTGATATTTAACAGATTTTTCAGTAATGTAAACTCTCAAATAATTTTATTAAGCGCAATATTTTATTCAGAGTAATTAAGCCTTGTGACAGCATGATCTTAATGCCCTCATCAGCCCCAGCCATCATCTGTCGTTTGTTTTATTGATTCTCATTTAAATTTCTGTTTGAAATTAGCTTTATTTTTTATTGAACATTAATCTTGACATTGCCATCTCACTTTCAGAGAGGGAATACATGATTATGGTGCAGCAAATAGCAGTCACTCCAGCCCTGTAATAAGATATGAATTATTTATTCATCTGATAATGCAATTGCCTTTTTTTTAGTTTTAGTGACATTTTGAAGAAACCATCTCATGTAAGAAAATACCTTCTAACTGCAACAAGACCATGACAAGTTCGAGCAAGATATAATGACTTCATTAATTTTATTTATTTGTTCATAAATCTAAAATCATGAATACCCAATCACAGACCTACTATGATCAAATATATTAGAAAAAACTTCTAATGTTCTTTTTACTTCAAACCTTCATTTACATAATAAATGCCACAACATTTTCACTTTATGCCAAAGTACATTTTATGGGATATTGAACATAATTAGAATTTAATATCATAGCAAGTTCTCCAAACAAATTCACTTTTTACGTAAACAGAATTGCCAGCTGGAACAGTACAGAGATATCCATTATTATTAAATGTGTGTATGACCTCAAGAATATTATTTTTAAAATGGCCTGAAATTCATGCAACAACATTGCAAACAACCACTTCATGAGCATCATTTGATAAACTGTAGCATTTGGTGTCTATCATACTTTCTGCATAAAAAAACTAGTTACATATCAGATATAGCAATAAAAGGATGTTTAATTGAAGTAGTTGAAATGTCTAATTACCATACCGTTTACTAATGATGCAGGGAGATTTCACTCCTCCTCAAATCACTGGACACAGTCATTGGGTATAAATAATGACGTGTGTCCAATGGGCCACAAGTTTATCAGTTGTCATGTGTTTCTAGGGGCTTACAATGTTATTCACAGGATAGTTTTCCTTCAGATATACGTTCATACCTTTTAATGTCCACACCTTTTTGAGGGCATGGACAAAAAGATCCATGCTGACTAAACTAGGGGAGAAAAAGGAACAAGTCGCTAAAACAGAGTTGTAGCAAGAATTCTGAAAGACATTGACACCAAGAATGCATTGTATTTAAAGTGCAGCAGTGCACCACAAGAAATACTTCTCTCCATGAATAGCTCTTCACAGTATACTTAGTGTAAGGGAAACAAAAATGAAAAGCTTCGGAGTGCATTTAGGTGATACGAGGGACCCTTCATTGGAAATGCAAGTTCACATTTCAAAGCATATTGCTGCTTTATATCAGCAGCTGTCTGACTAGCTCTTTGCAGCTACAACGACAAGAATGAAGCTACACAGACTACCCATCCTCAATAGCCATACCATGTTAGAACCCTGTCTGAAGGAGTGCTACTCTTTACATAATGCCCAGTGTAGCATGACGTCTTGCAGCTGTTGAAGGTGGGAGAATCACATGTTGTAAAACCTTTGAACCATTGTTAATGTTAACTTGTATTAATGAAAAGTGCAGAATTTACAAAGAAAAAGATTGCATTAGCTTCTAAGATAAAAGAGGAGCTGTTTGCCTCTCAAGCAACAACAAATTTATAATCCATTAAACAATCGCTTCATCCAACACCCATCTATTGGATGTCAATTAAGTTCTGCCTGGCTTGTTGTGCTCAACATTACACCTCACTATCACCCTGGAGATTTCTACTCCTGCTCAATATCTTCACCTTCATGCTTTGAAGATTGCTCTTCCAGTTCTCCAGCACAGTTCACATTCCCTCTTTGCCTGTTCTAGTTATGTAGAACACAGCTTCCTAGAATCATGTGGCCCATTCTGTCTGGAGAATACTGCTTGGGACCCCCAACCAATCCAAGATTCAGAACCTCATCTGCAGAAGACCTACATGATGGTCCTAGTGGAAGAATGGGTTGCATTATATCTACACAGATCCAAATTCAGATGCTGTTTGTTACTAATGAATTCTAAATTCCACTAGCTGTGGTAGGGTTTGAACCATTTCTACAGAGACTTACCTTGGGCACTTATCTGACTAGCTCAGTGACATCACTACTCCACCACTGCCTCCTATAAATATGAAGAGAGAGGGAGGACTGCAGCTCCTGGAGATCAGATCGAGAGTGTAGTACTGGAAAAGCACAGCAGGTCAGGCAGCATCCACAGAGCAGGAGAATCAATGCTTCGCATAGCCTTTCATCCTAACTTGGACAGGCTGGATTTATCCTGATGAAGAGCTTATGCCCGAAACATCGATTCTCCTGCTCCTCGGATGCTGCCTGACCTGCTGTGCTTTTCCAGCACCACACTCTTGACTCTTACAAACACTGCTTGTACTTAATTTTAATGATACCTAATACGTGCAGCATTGTTTAATATTCTTTCGTCATCCTGTCCTGATATCGCTTTCCTTGGTTCAGTGTTTATTTTTGGATTACCCTCCTGAGATTTAAGATGTTGTATAATGTATAAATGCAAGTTGTGGCTGTTGAGAAATGTGCATTCTGTTTACTTTGCTGATTGTTCTGTTAAAATCTATATGAATAAATGATAAATGAACTAAAATTGAACTCTCGGATACTAAATGTTAAGCTTACTCTCACAGTAATTGGATGCCGATCTCTCAACTAATTTAAGCGTAATCTACACTTCTGCAAAGAAATGTATTTCTTCCTGACAATATTTTGCTGTTTGTATTGCTGAATTAGAATCTATACATTCAGAGTGCACAGTATCCAATCATATAGATTTTATTTTATTCTGCATTCTCAAAATTGCCATACAGTTCGTGAAAAACGGGAGAGATTAAGGTTAGAGTTCTACTTGCAAAAGCAATTTGACAGAAAGTGGCAGTGATCTAAACAGCCTGGCAGAACAACACTGAGCAACAGTGAGCAGGTTATTGTGAAGCAGGTATTGCTTTATTGACTGTTGATGACTCCTTCCATCATGTTACACATGTTCAGGATCAGGCTAACGGGCTGAGATTTGGCCAGGCTGGAGTCATCCTGTACAGGACATACTGAAGCAATTTTCCACATTGTTGGGTAAATGTCAATGTGGCAGCTGTACTGGAATAGCTTGGCGAGAGAAGCAGCAATTCTGCAGCATAATTCTTCAATAATACTGCTGGAATATTGTCAGGGCCCACAGCCTTTACAGTATCCTGTGACTTCGATCATTTCTTGATATCACGTGGAATAGACGAAGACTGGTATCTGTGATGCTGGGAACCTCTGGAGGAGGCCAAAATGGATCATCCACATGGCACTTCTGGCTGAAGAGTGTTGTGAATGCTTCAGCCTTATCTCCTGCACTACCATGCTGAAGTCTTCCATCATTGAGGATGAGGATATTTGTGGAGCCTCCTCCTCCGATGAGTTGTTTAATTGCCCACCACCATTCCCGACTGGATGTGGCAGCACTGCAGAGCTTAGATCCAACCCGTTGGTTGTGGGAATGCTTAGCTCTGGGCTATCACCTGTTGTTTATGTAAGTAGTCCTGTTTTGTAGGTTGACTCCATATTTTTAGGTATGCCTGGTATGGCCCCTGACATGCCCTGCTGCACTCTTCATTAAAACAAGGTTGCTCCCCTGACTTGATGGTAATGGTTGATATGGCAGGCCATGAGGTTACAGATTGTGTTGGAGTATGATTCTGCATCAGCTGATAGCCCACAACACCACATGGGGCCAGTCTTATGCTGCTAAATCTGTCTAGAATATTTAGTTATTCTATCCCCTTTCACATAATATACCCTACCATATTGTAACCCTTAGTATAATGTATTTGAGGATAATTAAATATTAAATTGTCATTATAAAAGCTGTAGATTCATGCTGAATGTCTCAAAGACCAGCATAGAAAAAATCCTCTAGAACTCCACAATGAAGAATTCTTTGTACTATGATTGGTTAACTCAGGTGAGTTGTTTCACTATGACGTTCAATTCTGAGACATTATTGGTCATCCAAGATGTTCTGAAATTGAGGACCTCTTATTTAGGGACCAAGGCTATTGCTGCCAGCGCTGACTAAATTCCTATAATGATGTGAAATCCCACTGGGTTGAAGGTTTAGGCTAACAATAAGTTTGATACAAGCAAGTTACATTGCCAGGGCGTAAGAAAAGAAGTACAGTCATGGCAATGTAACTGCACATAATTACTGCTACCCTCCACTTTGCTGTTTAGAAGAGAGACTGGTGGTTTCTGCTCTGATCAAATATTGACATTTTCTTTTTGGACATCCTTTTTCCAGATTTTGCTGTTGCAATTTCACACACCTCTGCATTTGGATGTTGAGCATTCATCTTGGCACTCACATGTCTGCTTGTGTTCATCAGTGAAAACCTTGCTGTGCCAGCATTCTAATTCTATCTTACCCAAATCATCACAGAATATTCATGGCATGTATTATAGCGTTACATTATGGAACAGAATCCCTGTCAAAGCAGGTTATTTGGCTCATCAAGTCCATACTGACCCTACAAGAGCAGCCCACTCTGATCCGACCTTACCCTATCCCAGTAAACCTACATTTCCCATGGCTAACCCACCTAGCCTGCACATCCCTGGACACTATGGGCAATTTTGTAAGGCCAATCCACCCAATCTGCACATCATTGGACTTTGGGAGGAAACCAGAGCACACGAAGCAAACACATGCAGACATGGAAAGAATATGCAAACTCCACACAGAAGGTTAACTGAGGATGGAATCAACTCCTGGTCCCTGGTGCTATGAGGCAGCAGTGGTAACCACTGAAATACCATGCACTAGCATCATCAGAGGTGACTTTAGTGCATGCCTCAACATTCATTCAACTGAAGTGATGTAACAGCAGTTCACAGCTGAAGCCAAACAGAGGTAAGCATCTTCTTTGAAACATATCACCACTAACTGGGTAGCCTCATTAATTATACTTCTTACATTGGGAGAGCAAAGAGGGCAATAGAGGCTGAGTTGTTAAGCATATTCAAGGCAGAAATAGACAGGTTCTTCATCTGTAAGGGACTCAAAGGTTATGGGGAAAGGCAGAAAAGTGAAGTTGAGGATAATCAGATCAGCATGATCTTATTGAAAGACAGAGCAAATTCAATGGATTGAAAGGCCTGTCCCTTCTTTTCTTACGCCTTGGCAATGTAATTTGCTTGCATCAAACGTATTGTTAGCCTAAACCTTCAACCCAGTGGGATTTTACATCATTATAGGAATTTAGTCAGCCCTGGCAGCAATAGCCTTGGCGTACACTGGTTTGATTCAAGATAGTGCGCCACAATTTCTAAAGAAAAAGCTTACATTACCTACAGTGTGGAGACAAGCCCTTTGGCCCAGCAAGTCCACACCAACCACCTGAAGAGTAACTCACTTCCCTCTGACTAATGCATCTTTGGGTAATTTAGCATGGCCAATTCACCTGACCTGCACATCTTTTGTGATTGTGAGAGGAAACCCACATAGACATGGGGAGAATGTGCAAATGCCACACAGACTATCACCTGATGCTGGAATTGAATGCAGGTCTCTAGAGCTGTGAGGCTGTAGTGCTAACCACTGTGCCACCAAAGGATAGTCTGGCAAAGTTTGTTTAAAAGTTCCTTTCTGAAGAATGATCTGTGTGCACACCTTTCCCATCATTTTGGCTATCCATTTTTCTAGTTTGTGTTGGAGAATGAGGATAGATGGTTGCTCTATCAATGGTAGCATCTCTGATTTGTTGCCCACCTTTAATGGCACTTTCTTTGTATAGTGAATATGTGGAATCTCATTTGCTTAGGGTTGAAGGCTGAGAATGGATCTCACAAGCACCTCCCTATTCATATTGTACTGCCTTTCTGTAATAAATATCTTTGCTTTTGCTGGAAATATACTACTATGAAATTTATTGTTTTGGAATTGTTCTAATGTATCATTAATGATGGTACTGAGTTTTTATAGTAAATGATTTTTTCACTTTTCACAAGTTCTAATTAAAATAACTGAATATAACTATGATGTGGAGGTTCCAGTGTTGGACTGGGGTGGATGAAGTTAAAAAAAAGTCACACGACACCAGGTTATAGTCCAACAGTCCAATTTATTTAGGTATCTCTTTTAATGCAATAAAATATCCCCATAAAATATCAACAGAGACATTATCAAACAAAATATGATACCAAGCCACAGCCACAGAGAAAGATCAAGCAAGATGCCAATATCTTCATCATCGAGATTGGTTTAAAGGAGGAAATTGAGGTAGAGAGATGGAGGTGGTTATAAAGGGAATTACAAAGCTATGGGCCTGGACAGCCAATGGCATCGTTATTGAAGCGAGGGAGATTAAAGCCTGGGATACTCAAGAAGCTGGAATTAGATGAGTATAGATAGTTTGAAGGGTTTGGGAGAATGAACAGATGAGAGAGATAACAGTGGGTCAAGGCCTTGGAAGGGTTAGATACAAGGATGAGAATTTTGAAATGGAAGTTATTGTTTAACAAAAATACAGAATAGGCAAGCAAGCACAAGAGGTGATGAAGGTATGGTATTTGATACAGTTTAAAAATTGGGTAAGAGCTTTGAATGACCTTCAGTTTACGAGGGGTGGAACATAAGGGGTAACATATTAGCATTGATAGAAGATTGGCTGGCTGGCAGAAAATAGAGAGTAGGCATAATATGCTGGTTCCAAATTAGCAGCATGTGATAGTGGGAATGCAATATCAATGTCTTGGATAAGGAAATTAAAGGCTTTTTTAATACATTCATGGGATGTTGGCATTCTTGGCAAGACCAGCATTAATTGCCCATCCCAAGTGGTGGTGAGCTGCCTTCTTAAACTGCTGCAGACTATTTGGAGTAGGTAGATCCACAATGCCATTATGAATGGAATTCCAGAATTTTGACTCAGTGATACTGAAGGGTGCTGATATGTGTCCAAGTCAGGATGATGAGAGGCTTGAGGGGGTTCCTGCAGGTGGCAGTGTTCCCATTTTTCTGTTGCCTTTGTCCTTCTTGTTGGTAGTTGTCATGGATTTGGAAAGTACTGCCGAATGCACGTTGCTAAATTTCTGGACTGTATCTTGTAGATGGTGTACTCTGCTGCCACTGAGCATTAGTACCTTGAAAGTAGCATTGTAGGTGGATAAGATAGTGAAGAAGACATTTGGTAAGCTTTCCTTTATTGGTCAGAGTATTGAGTACAGAAGTTGGGAGGTCATATTACGGCTGTACAGAACGTTGGTTAGGCCACTTTTGAAATATTGCAAGCAATTCTGGTCTCCTTCCTATTGGAAGGATGTTGTGAAACTTGAAAGGGTTCAGAAAAGACTTAGCAGGATGTTGCCAGGGTTGAAGGATTTGAGCTACACAGAGAGGCTGAATAGGCTGGGGCTGTTTTCCCAGGAGCATCAGAGGCTGAGGAGTTATCTTATAGAGGTTTATGAAATCATGAAAGGGACATGGATAGGGATAAATAGACAAGGTCTTTTCCCCAGGATAGGGGAGTCCAGAACTAGAGGACATAGATTTAGGGTGAGAGCGGAAAGATATAAAAGGGACCATAGGGGCAACTTTTTCACACAGAGGGTGGTGCATATGTGGAATGAGCTGCCAGATGAAGTGGTAGAGGCTGGTACAATTGCAACATTTAAAAGGCATCTGGATGGAAACATGACTGGAAGGGTTTAGAGGGATATGGGCCAGGTGCTGGCAGGTGGGACTAGATTAGGTTGGGATATCTGGTTGGCATGGACGTGTTGGACCAAAGGGCCTGTTTCCATGCTGCACATCTCTATGACCCTCTGACTCTATGTTGTAAGGAATCAATGTTTTTGAATGGGGTGCCAATCAAGTGGCTCTTTTGTCCTGGATGCTTTTTTCTTCATTCATAAGATGAGGGTGTCCCTAGGCCAACATTAAGTGCCCATCTCTAATTTCCCAGAGGGCAGTTAAGAGTCAACTGCATTGCTGTGGGTCTGGAGTCACATGTAGGCCAGACAAGGTGAGGATGGCAGATTTCCTTCTCTGAAGGGCATTAATGAGCCAAATGTGTTTTTCTGACAATCGACAATGGTTTCACGATCATCAGTAGATTCTAAATTCCAGATTCTTTTTGCTTAATTCAAATTCCACCATCTGCCATGGTAGGATTTGAACCTGGGTCCCCAAAACATTAGCTGCATTTTTGATTAACATTCCAGCAATAATACCACTAGGCTATTGCCTTCTCTGCTTGAGGGAAGTTACAGCCGCACCAATCCAAGTGAGTGGTGAGTATTTCATCACACTGCTGGCTTGTAGATGGTGGATAGGATCTGGGGAGTCAGGAAGTGAGTTACTCACTGGAAATTTCCTAGCTTCTGATCTCCATCATGCATTAAAGCGATACAGTGGTCTCAGTAGTTAGCACTGCTGCCTCACAGCACCTGGGACCCGGGTTTGATTCCAGCCTTGGGTGACTGTCTGTGGGAAATCTGCACATTCAACCTGTGTCTGTGTGAGTTTCCTCCAGGTGCTGTGGTTTCCTCTCGTAGACAAAGGAATGCATCTTAGGCAGATTGGCCATGCTAAAGTGTCCAGGGATGTGCAAGCTAGGTGGATTAATCACAAAAAGTGCAGGATGAGAGGGGCTGTGTGGGATGCTCTTCAGGAGGTCTGTATAGGCCTGCTTTCTCGATGTAGTACTTAAGTTGGACTGCAATTGTTTACAATTTATATAGATGACTTAGAGAAAGTGAGGACTGCAGATGCTGGAGATCAGAGTTGAAAAGTGTGGCATTGGAAAAGCACAGCATCCGAGGAGCAGGAGAGTCAACATTTCGCGCATAAGCCCTCATTGGAATTTAGAAGAATGAGGGGGCTGAGTCTTATAGATAAATATAAAATTATGAAGGGAATAGATAAGATAGAAGGGAGGTTGTTTCCACTGGTGAGTGAAACTAGAACTAAGAGGAATCACCTCAAAATCAGGGGGAGCAGATTTCGGACTGAGTTGAGGAGAAACCTCTTCACCCAAGTGGTTGTAAATCTGTGGAATTCCCTTCACAGTGAAGCAGTTGGGGCTACCTCATTGAATGTTTTTAAGGTAAAGAACAGTAAAGGAATTAAGGGTTATGGTGAGCGGGCGGGTAAGTGGAGCCAAGTCCACGAAGAATGGAGTTTGGAGAGAATCCAGCACAGGAACAGGCCCTTTGTACCCCATGCCCCCCCCCCCCAAGCTTGCATCGACACATTTTGCCCTTCCATACTAAAAAAGATCAGCCATGATCTGATTGAATGGTGCAGCAGACTCAATGGGCCAAATGGCCTATTCCTGTCCTATTTCTGATATTCTTATGACTGGCCCAGTCAATTTCTGGTTAATGGTAAATGATAGATTAGATTAGATTAGATTAGATTACTTACAGTGTGGAAACAGGCCCTTCGGCCCAACAAGTCCATACCGCCCCGCCGAAGCGCAACCCACCCATACCCCTACATCTACCCCTTCCCATAGAGTGTTGATAATGAGGGATTTAGTAATGGCGATGTCATTGACTGAAGATGATCATTGCCTGGTACTTGTGCAGCACGAATGTATTTGCTAGCTGTTAGCCCAAACCTGGGCACTGTCCTGGCCTTACTGCATTCGGGCTGCTTCAGTATCTGAGGAGTCATGGATGGTACCTACTTACGGAATGCTTCAGAGAACATCTCTGGGACCCACGGACAAAGCAACCCCACTTCCCTGTGGCCAAACACTTTAACTCACCCTCCCCCTGCCCTTCCCCCAAGGACATGCATGTCCTGGACCTCCTCCATCGCCAAAACCTTACCACTTGCAGACTGGAGGAAGAACACCTCATCTTCTGCCTTGGGACCCTCTAACCACATGAGATCAATGCGGATTTCACCAGTTCCCTCATTTTCCCTCCTCCCACCTTATTCCCAGATCCAACCTTCCAACTCAGCACTGCCCTCTTGACCTGTCCTACTGGTCTATCTCCCTTCCCACTTTCCTCCCTGACCTATCAGCTGATACTAAAGTCAGTGATGGAGTGATGGACAGTGTGGAAGAATGTTGCAGGGAGACTTGGATAAACTGCAGAATTGTGCTGAATGGTGGCAAATGGAGTTCAATGCAGACAAATTGGAGGCAATTCACTTTGGGAAGAATAACAGGAAGGCAGAATACTCAGTCAATGGAAAGATTCTTGGTAGTGTGGACGTGGAGAGGGATCCCTGAAACTTGCCACCCCAGGTTGATAGTGCTGTTAAGAAGGCATATGGTGTGCTAGGTTTTATTGGTAGAGGGATTGCGGTCCAGAGCCGTGATGACATGCTGCAACTGTACAAAGCGCTAGTGCGGCCTCACTTGGAGTATTGTGTGCAATTCTGGTTGGCCCTTTACAGGAAGGACGTGAAAGTATTGGAAAAGGTGCGGAGGAGATTTACCAGGATGTTGCCTGGTCTGGATCGAAGGTCTTTTAAGGAAAGGCTGAGGGATTTGGATCTGTTCTCATTGGAGAGAAGAAGGCTAAGACGTGATATAATAGTGAGATGCAAGATGATCAGAGGGTTTGATCGGGTGGACAGTGAGACTCTTTTTCCAAGAATGATGACATCTGCTTGTACGAGGGGGCATAACTACAAATTGAGGGGTGATAGATTTAAGACAGATGTCAGAAGCAGGTTCTTTACTCAGAGTGTGGTAAGGGCGTGGAATGCCCTGCCTACCAATGTAGTCAACTCAGCCACATTAGGGAGATTTAAACAGTCCTTGGACAAGCACATGGATGGTGATGGGATAATGTAGGATGATGGGCTTAGATTAGTTCACAGGTCGGTACAACAATGAGGGCTGAAGGGCCTGTTCTGCTGTGTTGTTCTATGTTCTATTACCTTCACCCCACCTCATCTCCCTACCAGATTCTCAGCTACCTTCCCCCCAGCGCCACCCCCCTTCCATTTATCTCTCAGCCCCCGACCCACAAGCCTCATTCCTGATTAAAGGCTTATGCCTGAAATGTCGATTTTCCTGATTCTCGGATGCTGCCTGACCAGCTGTGCTTTTCCAGCACCACACTCTCGACATTGCACAGTCACTGGTGAATATCCCCATCTCTGATCTCATGATGGCAGAAAGGTCAATGATGAAGCAGCTGAAGATGGTTGGACCTAAGACACTACCCTGAGGAATATCTACAGACATGTCCTGGAGCTGAAATGACTGACTTCCAACAACAACAACAATCATTTCCTATAATTCCACTAGCACGGAGCAACCCGCCCTACTCTCATTAATTTCAGTGGTTGCTGAAAGTTGCAGATAACACAAAGATTGTTTGGAAAATGAATGATGAGGTGACATAACAAACATGCAGACCAATATAGAAAGATTAAATGAGCGGGTACAAAACTGAAAGATTGAGTATAATGTGGGGAAATGTGAAGTTGTGCACAATTAGGAACAGGAGAGTTCCTCTGCATGCCATAAAACAAATTTAAGCTGTACCAGTTTTAGGGTGGCACAGTGGCTAGCACTACTACCTCACAGCACCACAGTCCCAGGTTCAATTCCAGCCTCAAGTGACTGTCTGTGTGGAGTTTGCACATTCTCCCTGTGTCTGTGTGGGTTTCCTCCGGGTACTCTGGTTTCCTCCCATACTCCAAAGATGTGCAGGTCAGGTGAATTGGCCACGTTAAATTGTCCATAGTGTTAGTTGCATCAGTCAGAGGGAAATGGGTCTGGGTGGGTTACTCTTCGGAGGGGGTGGTGTGGACTTGTTGGGCCGAATAGCCTGTTTCCACACTGTAGGGAATCTAATCTAATCTGTCTCTGTTCAATCTCTTGATTACCAGTCGAGGAATTTCTACTGTTCCTGAGGTTTGTGATTTTGGGATGTTTAAATTCACCCTGATATCAACAGATTTGGCAATAAAACTCAGTTGCAAAACTAATTTATTGCATCCAACTCAGAACAAGTTAATCAAATATCATCCTATCTACAGCAATGAACCAGGGCACAGATTTACTGTTGAGGGTGGGTTGCAGATCCATATCAATTGTGGATGGAAGAGAGCAGGTCTCCTCTTGCAGTTTTGGTCATTGGTCTTGAAGCTTCTTCATCTCTCCATAAGACCATAATAAAGTATAGGAGCAGAAATATACTATTCGGCCAATGAGTCTGCTCTGCCATCCAGTTTGACCTCTCCTTACTATGATCTGAAGTCCCTACCTGCTTCAAGATGACCACCATCATGTCGAAGCCAAAGAAAGATCATGAAGCATGCCTCAATGATTACTGCCCAATGGCTCTGACCTCCATCATTATGAAGTGGTCGGGGAGGTTGGTCATGGCTCACATCAACTCCAGCCTCCCAGAAAGCCTTGGCAATTCACCATCTGCCTGTGAGGCCATTTCAGAGGGCAGGTAAAAGTCAGCTACATTGCGGGAGTCATGTACTGGCTAAACCAGGTAAGGTCAGCAGATTTTCTTCCATGAAGGATATTAGTGAATATGATGGATTTTTATGTCAATCAACACTTGTTCCATGATGATCATGACTGAAACTTCAAACAATTCAAGATTTTCAATGAGTTTGATCTTGAATTATAGCATCCGACCTGTGAGATTTCAAATCACATCCACAGCGCATTAACCTGTGCCTCTGGTGGCCATGCCACAATGCAACCAGTGTCCCCAGTAACTGGCATTTCACTTTGGATATGCTTTGTATCGGATTTACTTTGTTAATTCTTAAGGCAACATAGCCTTGTTGTTTCCCAGCCAAAATCCAATCTTTTCATGGTGGGTATTTTGTCACATGAATAGCTGTTCAGAGATGTTATGCTGTTAAAAAAAATCTAACTTTCAATGAGCAGCCACTAAACTGTGATACGCATTGCTGCTTTTGCATTTCAAAGATCTTTAAGTGTTTGCACAAAGTCTCCTGTCTATCATTCTGAATACTTTGTGGTGGACCTAATGATTAATTCAATAACATCAAAATTCATGTGCAAAGATAATATAACATGACAATGCAATGTATTTGCAGACCAATTGTGATAAAATAACCAAGGTCAAGATAATATAGAGATCAGTACATTGCTTCAGCGCGAGTGTCTACTTGACAAGCTAACTCCAAAACAATACCTTTGGACACTACAACATAAATTCACTATCTTCAACATGATTGAGATTATTTTTCAGTTCTTAATTTATGTCAGAACACATCCATCAATCACCTATGTTGGCTTCAGAACTAACAGATACTTCATTGGAGACTACAATATTATGAGACAGCAAAACATATTCAACTTCATCCATTCTATTTCAAAATGATAAAATGCCTAAGAATACACATAACTTTCATTTAAAAAAATATGATTTACTTATCAACATGCCTAAATTTAATTACAGATTTCATGCTGTTGATTTTTATTGTGATGGATTATGGGCATTTGTGAGTGTCATCTTTCCTACAAATTTATTCATTGCAGATCCCTGCTGGATCGATCATTCTTTGTAGCCATTGCACGTCGATGCCAACTGATCTACTGGTCTTGCAGGTGAGAAGCTAAATATGGAACCAAAGGAAAGAGGGGTTATTGTGACCAACACATATGTGGAAGAGTTCATACCTTGCCATTCATTAATTCGCTGTATGCGTTTAGCAATTTCCTATTCGGAAAATCAACACATAATTCCACTTCGTGCTTCTAACATGCTGAAATTATCCATTTTGAAGAAGTGTCCTGGTAAATTGCAGAGACTGCTACAACTTGCTGAACCACAGTGGCGGCACGGTGGCACAGTGGTTAGCACTGCTGCCTCACAGCGCCAGAGACCCGGGTTCAATTCCCGCATCAGGCGACTGACTGTGTAGAGTTTGCACATTCTCCCCGTGTCTGCGTGGGTTTCCTCCGGGTGCTCCGGTTTCTTCCCACAGTCCAAAGATGTGCAGGTCAGGTGAATTGGCCATGCTAAATTGCCCGTAGTGTTAGGTAAGGGGTAGATGTAGGGGTATGGATGGGTTGCGCTTCGGCGGGGCGGTGTGGACTTGTTGGGCCAAAGGGCCTGTTTCCACACTGTAAGTAATCTAATCTAATCACAGTGAAATATTGGGTTGGATTTTTCCTGCTCTGTTTGGATGGTCTTGGAGTGAGTGGGGAAGGGACTTGAAACATCTTCCAGTGATTATGCTACCTTGGCAATGGCAGGGAAGGTGTTGAAGTGATGTGACTAGCCAATTAAGGGTCACTTCCAAACCCAGCCGCCCTTTACCAGCAGCTAGAGAAATGTAGCCACATGGGGAAATTGGTAGAGAAACCCTGATAATCTCCTAATAATCTGTGTGAAGAGTGGGTGAGCCTTTACAAATTGGACATGCTTTGGCCCACAGCGAGCACCCAACCCAGACCATTACCTTAACTTACTCGGTTAGGAAGGTGAATATACATGAATGCACCATCCTCCATCAGGTGCAGTTCCAGCTGTGGCCACTACTCCCAGTGGTGCTGCTGAGGCTGTTGAATGGCCAGCCCTCTGATTGGCCAGCAAAGCATCATGATGGGGGGTAGCCACCCTGGCTACAGTCAATTCATTGGTAACTGCTGACAAGACACAGCGCAGGGACCAAGCTGAACACAGAGGTAGAGTTGACCTCATTTCTATTTCTGCCCAGCTGCAGGATCAGCACCACCAATGTTGAATTCCAACCAACATTAAAAAATCTAATAAAAACACCCACCAGATGCTGTAAAATTCCATTAGCGTGCTGTGGAAGTATGAAATGATTTAAAGTATTTATTTGTGAATTAACTTCCATAAATGTGCACATTACAGGCTACATTTCTCTTAAAAATTGCACATGTTTGAACTCATTGAAGCACTAGTCATTTCTTTAGCTTTTAGCAATTTGCCTAATCCCAGATATTATGGTTTAACAACTGTATGAGATCTAAGGTTCTGACATGAATCATACCTAGATCACGCCAGTTTAGTTTCCTTGCCGATGAAAGGATTTAGAGAAGGTGCAATGACTAATTTCTCGCATGAGTGAATTAAGTTTGAGGCGGGTTGAGCATAAGTCACCCTGTTAGGAGTTTTCTACAGGCCTCCTAATAGTCTGAGAGATGTAGAAGAAAGGATTGCGAGGATGATTCAGGAGAAGAGTGAAAGTAATAGGGTGATTGTTATGGGGGACTTTAACTTTCCTGATATTGACTGGGAAAGCTATAGCTCGAGTTCGTTAGATGGGTCGATGTTTGTCCAATGTGTGCAGGAGGGTTTCCTGACACAATATGTAGACAGGCCAACAAGAGGTGAGGCTATACTGGATTTGGTTCTGGGTAACGAACCAGGCCAGGTGTTAGAATTAGAGGTAGGTGAGCACTTTGGGGACAGTGACCACAATTCGGTGACTTTTACTCGACTGATGGAGAGGGATAAGTGTGCACTGCAGGGCAAGAGTTATAGCTGGGGGCAGGGAAATTATGATGCGGTGAGGCACGACTTAGGATGCGTGCCTTGGAAAAGTAGGCTTCAAGGCAAGGGCGCAATCGATATGTGAAGCTTGTTCAAGGAGCAACTATTGAGTGTCCTTGATAAGTATGTACCTGTCAGGCAGGGAGGAAAGGGTCGTGTGAGGGAGCCGTGGTTTAATAAGGAATTGGAATCCCTTGTTAAAGGGAAGAGGGCAGCCTATGTAAAGATGAGGCGTGAAGGTTCAATTGGGGCGATTGAGAGTTATAAGGTAGCCAGGAAGGATCTGAAGAGAGAGCTAAGAGCAGCAAGGACAGGACACGAAAAGTCCTTAGTTGGTAGGATTAGGGAAAACCCAAAGGCTTTCTATAGGTATGTCAGGAATAAAAGAATGACTAGGGTAGGAAAAGGTCCAGTCAAAGATAGTAGTGGGAAGTTGCGTGTGGAGGCTGAAGAGATTAAGGAGACACTCAATGAATACTTTTCGTCAGTATTCACTTAGGAACAGGACATTGTTGCCGATGTGAATACTGAGTCACAATTAAGTAGAATGGATGGCTTTGAGGTATGTAGGGAAGAGGTGTTGGAAATTCTGGAAAGGGTGAAAATAGATAAGTCCCCTGGGCCTGATGGCATTTATCCTAGGATTCACTGGGAAGCAAGGAGGAGATTGCAGAGCCATTGGCCTTGATTTTTATGTCCTTGTTGTCTACAGGAATAGTGCCAGAAGACTGGAGGATAGCAAATGTGGTTCCCTTGTTCAAGAAGGGGAGTAGGGATAACCCTAGTAACTATAGGCCGGTGAGCCTCACTTCTGTTGTGGGCAAAGTCTTAGAGAGAATTGTAAGGGATTGGATTTATGAACATCTGGAGAGGAATAATGTGATCAAGGATAGTCAGCATGGTTTTGTGAAGGGCAGATCGTGCCTCACAAACCTTATTGAATTCTTTGAGAAGGTGACTAAGGAGGTGGACGAGGGTAAAGCGGTAGATGTGGCGGATATGGATTTTAGTAAGGCGTTTGATAAGGTTCCCCATGGTAGGCTACTGCAAAAAAATGGAGGTATGGCATTGAGGGTGAGTTGGAGGTTTGGATTAGGAATTGGCTGGCTGGAAGAAGACAGAGGGTAGTAGTTGATGGTAAAGGTTCATCTTGGAGTGCAGTTCCTAGTGGTGTTCCACAAGGATCTGTTTTGGGACCATTGCTGTTTGACATTTTTATAAATGACCTGAAGGAGGGGCTAGAAAGCTGGGTGAGCAAGTTTGAGGATGATACAAAAGTCGGTGGAGTTGTTGACAGTGAGGAAGGATGTGTCAGGTTACAGCGGGATATAGATAAGCTGCAGAGCTGGGCAGAAAGGTGGCAAATGGAGTTCAATGTGGGTTAGCGTGAGGTGATTCACTTTGGTATGAGTAATAAAAAGATGGGGTACTGATCTAATGGTCGGATACTTGGTAGTGTGGATGAGCAGAGGGATCTTGGTGTCCATGTACACAGATCTCTGAAAGTTGCCACCCAGGTAAATAGTGTGGTGAAGAAGGCATATGGCGTACTGGCTTTTATTGGTAGAGGAATTGAGTTCCGGAGTCCTGAGGTCATGTTGCAGTTGTATAAGACTCTGGTGCGGCCGCATCTGGAGTATTGTGTGCAGTTTTGGTCGCCATACTATAGGAAGGATGTGGAGGCACTGGGACGGGTACAGAGGAGGTTTACCAGGATGTTGCCTGGTATGGTAGGAAGATCGTATGAGGAAAGGCTGAGGCACTTGGGGCTGGTTTCATTGCAGAAAAGAAGGTTTAGGGGTGAGTTGATAGAGGTGTACAAGATGATTAGGGGGTTAGATAGGGTTGACCATGAGAAACTTTTTCCACGTATGGAGTCAGCTATTACAAGGGGGCATAGCTTTAAATTAAGGGGTGGTAGGTATAGGACAGATGTTAGGGGTAGATTCTTTACTCAGCGAGTCGTGAGTTCATGGAATGCCCTGCCAGTAGCAGTGGTGGACTCTCCCTCTTTATGGGCATTTAAATGGGCATTGGATAGGCATATGGAGGATAGTGGGCTAGTGTAGGTTAGGTGGGCTTGGATCGGCGCAACATCGAGGGCCAAAGGGCCTGAACTGCGCTGTATTTTTCTATGTTCTAAGTCATATCCCATTCTGGAAAACACTGAAACGCATGCCTCGGTATTTCTATTGTTATCATAAAAGACAAAGATTTAATGATATATAGAGAAATACAGACAAACAAAAGAAAAAAATGGTACTATGGTGGAGGGGAAAACATTTGGAGAAAACCAGTTCAATAGCACCAGTCTACTGGAGTTGATGAGATAGTTCCTTTGCATGTCAGGATCTTCTATTCTCTGATCTCCTTTTTGAATTCTCTCACTTCTTCACAAGAGGCACAGGGTGTTTCGTCCGCTAAGTGTTACGTCTATGAATTGCTTGTTAAAGGCAACAATTTATAACAACTGATGCGTGGTAATAATTAGCTTGATTCAGGTTTTAGTACTGTTTACTGGAGAGAAATAAAGACATACAACCTGCCCCTTCAGCAGTCCAATGGATGCTTCCCTTTTTATCATGAGCAACACAAACTGTTCACCTGCCTGAGAGCAAATCAGAGTGTTGTCATCAGACTGATTACCCCTGGAATCAACAACTGCTCCAAATTTCGCAAACCAATCAGCGATCTGCTACTGGAGAATTTCACTCTGCTGAGATTTTCCAGCAATTTCTGTTCTTATTTCTGATTTACAGCATCTGCAGTTCTTTCAGTTTTTAGATGGATATTGGTAGCTTAGTTAATTGTTGTTGTAAACGATACTACATGCAATTACTTTTTTACGTTTTATGGTAGATGGGATGTTTGAAGAAATGCATTTCCACATAGTGTACAGTCTGACTTGCTGTACTATGAGATCTCTGCGTCAGCTATAAATGCTATCCTCCTGCTCTGTGGCAGTGATTAAAGACATTACATGAAATAGGCCACCCAAAATGCACAGGGCTTGCTATCCTGATCCATTAACTGCAGCCAAACTGAATACCAGACACTGTTTATGACCCATGGCAGATCAGATATCACCAATTTTCTACCAATACCCAAGTTGAATATTTACCTCTTTGCGAGTTTGAAAAAATTTGTAGCTCAGGTCGAGGTTCTGGATGTAGTTTGCTCACTGAGCTGGAAGGCTCATTTTCAGACATTTCATCACCATACTCGGTAACATTATGAGTAAGCCTCTGGATAAAGCCTCGTGACATGGCCAGCTTTCTACTTATGTGTTTAAGTTTTCTTTGGTTGGTGATGTCATTTCCTGTGGTGATGCCATTTCCTGTTCTTTTTCTCAGGGGTTGGTAAATGGGGTCCAAGTCAATGTGTTTGTTGATAGAGTTCTGGTTGGAATGCCATGCTTCTAGGAATTCTTGTGTTTGTCTCTGTTTGGCTTCTCCTAGGATGTGTTGTCCTAGGATCTTTTGGACTATAAACTGGTATTGTGTAATTTTTAACTTTGTCCACCCCAGTTCAACACTGGCTCCTCCAAATCATTAATCCTTCAAGTATGAGGTGAAATGCAGCTCAAGTTTTAAACTTAGTTATCTGCAACAGCTCACTGAATAATTGATATGTAAACCCATGGGTTGGTAAATATATGTAACAATAATTATAATTGTAATTGCTTGTAACCATTTAATAAGGATTTCAATTTTGAGCTTCTGACTTATTAAATTGCAAGTGAGGAAATATTGCATCCTCATCCAGCTCTGGTTTCAACTCATCTACTGCTTATAACTAAAGACTAATTCTAATTAAACATAGTATGCAAATATATCAGAAATTTTTTTTGCAAGCTTATCGAAGTAACTGGGATTTCTTATTAAGCTGTGAAGTGTTGAGGCTGAATAGTCTACCCTTACAGAATGGGCATTGTATATCAAACCTTTTGATGCTTCTTGAACTCTTGCTGATGGCATGCTATTCTAATCTGCATATAGATTTCTGACCATACTTCACTGTGACTGCAGAGGTATTACTTACATTGCAAAGATACATATAAATTAGAAGAGAGTTCTGCTTTATTCGTGCCCATTACTTCAGAACAGGAAATGCTGAGAGCACACTCAACAATTAGCCCCACAAGGTATAGACCTCTTTCGACTGCATTCCAGAAAGGTGAAAAATGAAATAATTAGTTTCTTCTAGTTACACATTACGTAATTAAAGGAAAATGAAGGATTATATATAAATTGTACAAGTGTTAACAGAATTCTCCAAGGATTCAACAGTACATTTGCCATAGATAGCAATTAATGAAGATAATTAGCTGCCCCTCAGCTTTAACAAGGGTGAAAAGAGAAAGAAAATTCACAAAATTACCTGTATGTCGATGAAAGGAGGAAGTAAAAAGATTCAATAATATTAGGAACTTTGAGCTTTGCAATTAAAAAAACTGAAGCATAGGACAGTAGGTAAACACTTCTAGAATAACTAATGTGAAGATAACAAAAATTAAACAGAAAGGTGGCACTGTCATTAATTTAGCAGATGCATTATGGTTGAGAAGTTGAATGAAAGTTGGGCTTAACAGGAGCCGCTTGGAGCAAATCCATTAGCCAAGATATTCCAGTTCAGATTAGAAACATTATTTGCTTCCTGATTCGATTAAACATGCCGACTTCTCTTCTGGATTTGAGATTCCTGGTTAGGGACTTTTTCTGATTGAATCTGCGATGGCCCTTTTGGAGTAGTCAGTGGACTGTTTTCTGATTTAAATGACGAGCAATTTAGCCTGCTCCTTCAATAGCCTGCTCCATAGACAAAGGTGAATCAGGTTGGCACTGAGAGGCACAGTCTGGGGTGGGTTCTCGGGTACAACATAGTTGGGTCAGAACTTGGTAGTATCAGGATTGAGATGGTTAAAGGGCAGTGGTCAGGGGTCCAGAGAGTGTAAGGAGTCAGGGGAGGAGTATTTGGATGGGTCAGTGGTGAGTCAAGGGTGGTCAGTTTAATTTACCCAGGAGTTAGAGTAAGTTCTAATTTTTCCTTGGCAATTATTAAGCTCTTGCAAAAGTTCCCATTACAGGGAATTGTCCATTGGAAAATTCAATTTTCTGGGCAATTGCCACAAATTTACTGCAATGATTTCAACATAGCATATATAAGCAACTAATAGTTGATTTTGTTTTACTACTTTTTAAAGTTAAATTCATGGGATCAACTGTTAAATGGATACCACTTTGAGTGGCTGAAATTCATGCCAGTCAAAATTCATACCACATAATTAGCAGAAGCCTAATTGGTCTATAAATGAATAAAGAAAAAAAATTGAATTATGATAATTCTGAAAACCCAGACCGGAACCCAACAACCAGCGGAGTGGAAGACCGGGAGAGGAGGGGAACAACCGGCTGACCGGAAAGCTGGAGTGGGACGTGATGGCCGGCACACTGACTCGTAAACATTGATCTGTTATCTGTAAAGAATTAGGGTTGACTTTTACACGAGATATATGGAAAATTCCAGATTGTTTGGCTAAAAGTAGGGGGTCAAGTTTGACATGAGATCAACTATTACTCGTCTATGTGCAGTAGTCCCAACATCCAATGCTATCTACTCTGCTCCAACAACTCTTGGTCATTGGAATACCTAAGCTATTGACCTTTCTACTGATAGCTATAGTGGACAGTTAGGTATGGACTGTGAACATGAAAACATAATTATAAAGATTATGTTATGGGTAGCTTGTAACATTTTTGGTCTTCAACAATAAATGTAGAAATGCAAACCACCACACATCTTCAAAACGATATTATCTATAATGTTTGTACAAAGTTTGCTCAGAAATGGTCTCATCATTTCCACTTATTGCAGTATTACCTGTAAACAGAACCTGCCTCTTTGTAATGATATGTTGTTGTTAGACCTGTGAGAACACGAAGGAGCAGTACATCTATTTGAACCAGCACCAACCATCCCAGAGATGTTACTCCCACATATCATTGAAGTAACATTCATGATCTAGAATTGCTTCCGAATGTGAAGTCCTTCTGTCTTCGACTCTTTAAGCTCCTTAGGCAAGACATCAT
This sequence comes from Chiloscyllium punctatum, assembly GCF_047496795.1. Lineage (NCBI taxonomy): Eukaryota > Metazoa > Chordata > Chondrichthyes > Orectolobiformes > Hemiscylliidae > Chiloscyllium > Chiloscyllium punctatum. Next base: position 76,668,858 of record NC_092760.1, read on the forward strand.
TGTCAATCTCACTGATACTGTTCCAAAATCCTCTTTTGCTTGCTGGTACTCAAGTGTATTTTAAACATCTTCAACACACATTAATCTTGTAGTGTGTACAAATTGACATTCATCATGATTGACTGAGAAATGATTCTACACAATGGATGTTACGTAACATTTTCAAAAGATTGCATTGAAATATCTTCACCAATATAGTTATAGTTGAGTAGTAATGATTCCTCTTGATCTTTTCCATTCAGCGCAATCATTGAGAATGAAGAAGTGATCGATATGCACTTTTTGACAACTCAAAAAAAAAAATTTGTTGTATAGAGAGTTTTACATCTCCAAGAGGACATTGCAACCATTAGCTGATCAATTTGCCATATATTTTATTCTCATGCGGTGAAGGGAAATGCACACTGGTCTCAGTAAATTGAACAGGTAAGACTTTGCAGTAACTGTGATTTTCATTGATATCATTTTCGTGAAGGCACAAATAGCAACAGGTTCACATATTTCAAAGAATTGTATCAGACCCTCAATGATATCAGATTTGACCAGTGCATGACTAACATCTCACTATACAGTTTGATGTACAGACCCTGTAACTGTAGATTTACATTGTAATTGCATGTACTACATTATGGATATTTTCTAGTAAACTTGTTCAGAAATGTTGTTGCATACCTCTGGAGTTGGTGGGACTTCAATACAATCTGCCATTGCACCACATGAGGCTTAATAACAATTATATGTTATATACTTGTGGCTTCACTAAAATGTTCAGGATGATTAGCTGGTAATGAAAAGTATATGTAAATGTTCTGGTCAGACAACATTCAAGGCTGAATGAGAGTTTCAGCTTTTGAGTGGCATAACGTTGGCCGAAGCAGTATTCTTACCAAACATTGCAATTGCAATAAAGACGAAAAGCTCTCATGACTCCAAGTGTAAAATGTAATTATTGCCAATATCTCGGAGCCAAGAAACTGGGACACAGTGACAGCAGTGTCTAAACCAAAGGCAGTTTAAATGAATGTCAATGAGTAAAATTGATCCAAAAAGTGCCATGGAGAGAAGGATAAACTGAGTGTATTGCTCCCCCACAACGGGGACACAGGACACCAATTTGTGAAATGTTTCACAGAACATCTCGGGGATACACGCAACAATCAACCCCACTGCCCTGTGGCCAAACACTTTAACTCCCCTTGCCCACCCTGCCAAGGACATGCAAGTCCTGGGTCTCCTCCACCACCAAATGCTAGCCACCCGACGCCTGGAGGAAGAACACCTCATCATCTACCTTTGGACCCTCCAACCACACGGGATCTATGTTGATTTCATCATTTTCCTCATTTCGCCTGCCCCATCTTACCCAAATCCAACCCTCTAACTCGGCACCATCCTCTTGAACTGTCCTACCTGTCCATCTTCCTTCCCACCTATCTGCTCCACGCTCCTCTCTGACCTATCGCTGTCACTCCTCACCTTTATCTACCTATTGTGTTCCCTGCTACCTTCCCCCAGCCCCACCCCTTTTCCATTTGTTTCTCAGCCCCCTTGGGACACCCTGAAGTGTCCTGAAGAGAAAAGCAAAAATTTAGATAAAATGTTTGAAAGGTTCAGCACTCATCTGGAGCCAAAATCAAATCATGAGATTTGCCAATACAAATTTCAAGACCTCAGACAGGGGTGAGGTGAGCGAATTCAAACTTTATAACAAGATTGAAAGGTCCAGCCAGAAAATATAATTTTAATGACAAAGTTGAAAGGAAAAGGGGAATACAGAAGCAGGCTAGTTACCCATCATGCCTGCTCCAGCATTCAATATGGCCGCGGCTTGGTATGCTTTCAATTCCATTTTCTCACTGATAATTGTTGACTACCTTTTCAGTAAAGAATGTAACGGAATCACTGTAATAAATTTAAAGAATGAGTCTCCACAATCATTTGGGAAAGAGAATTCTGTACTCTAATGGCCCTGAGCAGGATATAAGAATCTCTTCAGGATTCTTATAGAGGAATCTCTTCATCTTTCTCTTAAATGGGAAATCGCTTATTCTCAAACAACATCTCTTAGTCTTAGTTTCCACCACAAGACATTCAATGAGTATTGATCATATCAAGCCCAACAACATCTTACGTTTCATTAAGATCATCTCATTCTTCTAAACTCCAGTGGTTATGAACCTAACTGGTTCAACCTGTCCTCATAGAATAAGTGTTTCATCCCAGTATTTAATCAAATGAACCTTTTCTGAACTGCTTCTTTAAAACAATACAATACAGCACAGGAACAGGCCTTTCAGCCCACCAAGACTGAGCCAATTCCTAACCCTTATTTATACCAGCTACTTATTGCCCATGTGTGGTTTCTATCCCTCTGTTCACCTCCCATTCATGTGTCCATCAAGATACTCCTTAAACATCGCAAGCGTACCTGCTTCCACCACCTCCACTGACTGTGCAGGTACCCACCACCCTCTGGGTGAAAACTTTTCCCTGCTCTTTCCCCCTAAACCTTCCACCTTTCACCTTGAACCTGTGTCCTCTTATGGTTGACCTTCCACCCTATCTGTGCCTCTCATTATTTCATAGATCTCAATCAAGTCGCCCTTCAGCCTCTGTCTTTCCATTGAAAACAATCTGAATTTCTCCAATATCTCATCATAACTAAAACCCTCCAGACCAGACAACATCCTGGTAAATCATCTCTGCATCCTATCCAAAGCATCTATAGCCTCATGATAGCGTAGTGTCCAGAACTGTACTCAATATTCCAAATGTGGCCAAACTAAAGTTTTATGCAGCTGTAACAAAACTTGCCAACTTTGATATTTGATGTCTCAGCCGATGAAGGCAAGCATGCTATATTCCTTCTTGACCACCTTATCCACCTGTGTTGCCATTTTCAGAGATCTGTGAACATCTGCACCCAGATCCTTCCATATGTCAACACACCTAAGGGTCCTGCTATTTATTGTATAAGTTGGACTTGAATTTGACCTTCAAAAATGCATTAGCTCACATTTGTCTGAATTAAACTCCACCTGCCATTACTCTGCCCAAATCTGCCATCTATTTATATCCCACTGTATGCTTTGACAATACTCCTCACTACCTGGAACTCCACCAATTTTGGTGTCATCCACAAACTTAATAATCAAACCACTTGCATTTTCCTCTAGATCATATATATATATAAAACAAGCAACAAAGGTCCCAGCACTGATCCTTTGGAACATCACTGGTTACTGATCTCCATTCTGAAAAGCACTCTTCCACTGCTACTTTCTGTGTTCAATGACTAAGCCAGTTTTGTATCCATCTAACTTGCTCACTTTGGATCGGATACTCTACTTTCTGTAGGAGCCTGCCATTAGGTATCTTATCAAATGCCTTACTAAAGTCCATGTAGACAACATCCACTGCCCTTCCGTCATCAATCGTTCTTGCCATCTCCTCAAAAAACTCAACCAAGTTGGTGAGACATGCCCTTCCCCACACATACCCATGCTTCCTATCGCTGATAGGACCACTCGCTTCCAAATGTAAATAAATCTCGTCTCTCAGTATCTTCTCCAACAGCTTTCCCACCATAGATGTCAGGCACACTGGCCTAGAATTACTCAGATTATCTCTTTTCCCTTCATAAACAAAGGAACAGCATTGTCAATTCTCCAGTCCTCTGGAATCTCACCTGAGATCAAAGAGGATGCAAAGATTTATGTCAAGGCCCCCTTGGATTTCCATCCTTGCCTCCCACAGTTTTCTGGGATAGATCCCGTATGGTCCTGGGCACTTGTCTACCTTAATGTATTTCAAGACACCCAACACTCCCTCCTTCATTATGTTCGCCTGCCCTTCTAAAGCATTTATATTCTTTTTCAAAGAAGGAGACTAAAATTATATATAGCACTCTGGTGCAATGTCAGTCAGATTGAGACAGTCTTTTATTTGTTCATGAGAGTTAGTCAACACTTACTCCCCGTTCCTAATTCCCCAGGGGGCAGGGAAGAGTCATCCACATTGCTTTGAATCTGGATTCACATGTAGACCAGACCAGATGAGATGGCAGATTTCCTTCCCTAAGGGGCAGTAGTGAATTGGATGAGTTTTTCAATGATTGACAAAGGTTACATGATTGCCATTAGGTTAGCTTTTAATTCCATGGTGGGATTTGAACCCATGCATGGGATTCTGGGTTACCACGTAATTATATTACCTCTGCACAAAAGTATCGGCAAATATTATTGCACTCATTATAGGAATATAGTGATAGAATTTCATTTCAGATTGTTTTAACTGGAGTTAACATAGTGACTATTCATTCCTAGTACTGAGGAACCTCAATTATCTGAGACACAGGTGGAGAGTATATTGTGCTATTATTTGAATGCCTGATAATTGAATGCTGGATGATATAGTTTAGCTGAGCATCGGGATCTTGTGATCCTGCCAGATAATCCAAAATTCGGATAATTGAATGCGGGATAATCGAGGTTCCTCTGTATAGTCATCCCATTACAAAGTGGAGACAGGAATGACTGAGGCAAGTGGAGTATGGGAAAAGGAGAATCTGCGGCTTCCATCTATTCTGTACCAGGGTCTGACAGTTTCAGCAGTCCTTTTACATTAAGTAAGTAAACATTCTTTTCATTTTCGCTTTCACACAAATAAAAGGTGACCGACCAGCTTGCAGCATTTAAATGAACTTCACAATATTCTGATGTTGGATTTCATACCAAATTATTTAATTCTGAGAAAAATCTCTTAATGTCAGCTTTGCACATTTTCAACATTTGGAAAGTGAGAATTTCTGGTTGAATAAACACAATGAGTTTTCCCAAGGCAAACAAGCTGAGCCAGATAGCCGCAGAGAGATAAAACAACATTCAGAAGAAAAGTCACATTGAATTCAAAGTGCTAATTCTATTTCTTTCTCTCCACATATGCTGCCAAACCCGCTGGGTTTCTCGAGCAACTTTTTTCCTTTTGATTTCAGATCTCAAGGATGCACATTGTTTTGATTTTAGCCTTTAACAGTGTCCATCATCGCAGGCAATGAGCTTCCTGTTGATAAGTGGAGATTTAAAGGATCTGTCTGTAACTCAGATTAATCTTTAATGCAAAAAAAAATGACAAATCCAGGTATTACTGCTTTAAAATGTAAATTTCTTTCTGTGCTAATCGGGGTGGTATCATCATTTGATTATTAATCCAGTGACCCAGGTAATGTTCTGGGGGCCTGGGCTTGAATCTCACCATGGGAGACAGTGGAATTTGTATTCAATAATCAAGAGTCGCATAACAAACTATTGTCAGGGATAAACACATCCTTTAGGGAAGGAAATCTGCTGTTTTTAGGGTGGTCTGACCTACATGTGACTCCAGATCTACAGCAATGCGATTGACTCTGAACTGTCCTCTGGGCAATTAGGGATGGGTAATAAATGCAGATGTAGCTAGTGATACCTACATCCTGTGAATAAATGATTTTTTAAAAAAACACTCGAAAGTACCAATCCCATGAGTCTGACCAGATTGCTATGTTTATTGGATTGCAGTAAATACTAAAAACAAACACATATAGAAAACCAAAACTCAATTGCTAAAATGACACTCATGCTTGCATCTGTTATTATTTATTGTTTTCGTGATCATGAAATATAAATGGCAATATTTAGATAGTAAAAATGTAAAAATTCATATACAGAGAAATATATTGTCAACTAACTACAGGAGTGTAGGCAAATGTAAGGTCATCCATTTTGGCCTAAGAAGGACAGAACAAGGTTCTTTGTAAATGTCAAACAGCTAGAAACAGTGGAGGTTAAATGAGACTTGGGATTTTAGGTACACAGATCATTGAAATGTCATGAACAGGTACAAAAATAATCCAACAGCCTCAGGAATGCTGACCTTTGTGTCCAGTTGAAGAGGAGTAGAAAGCATGATTCAGCTATCCAAAGACTTGGTCAGATCCCACTGGAGTTGCTCTGAGCACCACCTCTTTTGAAGAATACTTAGCTTTGGAAGGAGTATAATATAAAGTTATCTGAATGATACTCAACTCCAAGGATTAAATTATGGGCAGTAATTAGGCTTATATTTCCCAATTCTAGAAGACAAAGGGGTAATTTTTATCACAGTTTTTACAATATTAAGGAGAACACAAGGCAGATTGGGAGGAAGTATTCCTGCCAGTCAGTATATCTAGGAATAAAGGGCAATACATGAATGAAATTAAGAAATAATTCTTCAAAGACTGAAAATGTTTGGAATTTTCCTTTACCAATAACAACTGATGTTCGATATTAATTTTAAAACTGAGTTTAATAAGTTTTGTTCACAAAGGTATCAGAGGAAGTGGAGCAAAAACTGGTGAATGTGTTCACCACAATCAGCGATGATCACATCGAATGGCTAAATAGGCTTGAGGCCTACTCCTGTTGTTATATTCTAATAGTCCTATGTGGTTAGGCATAAAAGAGGCACCAGCAGCAACAGTACAATTCTGTATAATCCATCAAAAATATCTTCTTTATGGGTGCACAAACACTTATGCGCAATATACTTAATTCTAGGTACAGAGATTGTCATCAGAAAATTATGAGACTATGTTTACTTACATTCAACAAACCAACCAGGGCATCACATCTCAAATTTCCTCAGTAATTACCCTGTCCCCTCACATAAACATTCTCTAACACTAAGCCACCCCACCAAAGATAATGCTACCCATTCCTTTCATGGTCCCTTACTACCAAAAGAAGATACAGCCTCAAAAAAAAACTAGCACATTAAGCTGTCTTAAAGCTGCAGCCATCATTTACTTGTACACCAAAACATCAGAAAATGTAATCGGACTTTTCTCCAATTCATGTTGTAGTAATTATAATGAGGTCATGGAATGTGAGTTCCCTGATTGGGACTGTTAATCTGACTGACAGATATAAAGAGGAGTGCCAGAGGTTCTGCTCACTCCGAGAGCTGGCTTTGAGGAAGCTAGACCAGTGTCAAGTACTACGCACGTGTAAATAAAGAATGATTTGGTGACAGGCTAGCGGCTCTGTGGAGTTATTTCACATGTGGAAATATTTCAGAACAGTGGATTTGGATTCCCTTGTTGCTAACAATTGTTTAAATGACTGTGACATGGAGAATAAAGATTCTTTCACAATCCCTATTTCACATTGGGAATCACAACCTTCTCCTTAGCTCAGTCACCCCAGTCAGTCCCATTGGCTTACTTCTCCAGCAGACCTCCCCTTCACCATCAGCTCATATTGGTGCTTTTAAACTTTCACATTGAATCCCTCCAAAGTTTTTTCCTTCACCTTACATTGCCCATCACACTCACCAAGGTGTAAGTAGTTAACAAAGGACCTGCATTTAGTTGTGTTAACTTCATTTGGTTTTATTCGAAACTGAAATCTTTTCTATTACAGATTCCGCTTTCATTTATTTATAGAAACAACTTACAGAAAACGTCAAATGATTTTCTAATTTTCTCACAGGTCACAGAGAGTTTTAATGAAACCCCCTCACTTATACCAGTCTCTGATCTAATGTTGTGTAAGATTTATATATGTAACAAATACACAATCTCTATTACATTATTGCAAAAAAATTGTGTTACAGTGGCCTTTTATCCAGCAGTTTATGCCCATGTATGTATATGTAGCTTTCCAAACTATTATACATTTTCTTAAATTGAGCGATCAAATAATTAGTTGTTTAACATCCCCAAAAAATTCGTAACAAGAGCAAACCTTTTCTTTCTAATATTGTAGCTCAGTGTCTGTATGACAAATTAATCCAAGTTTTTCTGTATGTTTAGATTATATGCGGTTTGCCATCTCTCTTGTTTAGAAATGCATTGATAGCATTCAATAGAAGCTTCAGTCACACAGTGCGGCTTCCCTTCAAGAGGGACAGGCTGCCTTTCAGAGCAGAACTTGAACAAATAACAGTACAACATAATACAGGAACATGTCCTTTTACCAATTAACACTGTGCGGACATGTGATACGTTTCTAAAATAAAAACCTTTTGTCTCTACACAATCCGTATCCCTCTATTCCCTGCCAATTCAAGATGCCTCTTAAATATTGCTATTGTATCTGGTTTCATCATTTCCGCTGGAAATGCATTCCAGGCACTTAACACCTGCTGTGTAAAACACATGGCTCTCACATATCCTTTAAACTTACCCCTTTTTACCTTGAACCTATGTCCCTCGTATTTGAAATTTCTACCCTGGGACCAGGACTTTGACTATCCATTCTATCCAAGCCTCTCATAACCTTTGGATCTTCTATCAGGTTGTCCCTCATCCTTTGACATTCAAGTGGAAACAAACCAAGTTTGTCCAATCTCTCCTCACAGCTAATGTCCTTCAAACCAGGCAACATTCTGGTAAACTGTCTCTGTGCTGTCTCCAAAACCTTCACAGCCTTCTGGTAATGTAACCACCAGAACTTTACGCAATATTCCAGTATGGCATAACTGAAGTTCTATACAGCTGCAATATGACTTTCCAATTTTTTATAATCTACACCCCGACCAATAAAGGTAGGCATGCCATACATCTTCTTGACCAAGTTATCCATTTGTGTTGCCACTTTCTGGGACCTGTGTCTAAACCCCTCTCTATGTTAACACTACTAAGGGTTCTACCATTTACTGTATACTTTCCTCCTGCATCAGAACCTCCAAATGCATCAACTTACATTTTTCTAGATTAAACTCCATCAGCCATTTCTCTGCCCAAGTCTCCAGCCTATCTATATCCTGTTGTATCCTCTGGCAATCTTCCTCATTACCTGCAGCACCCAGTCTCTATGTTGTCCACTAACTTACTAATCAGGCCATCTATATTGTCCTCCAAATCGTTTATATACATTACAAACAACAGGGGTCCAGCACTGACCTCTGTGGATCACCGCTGGTCATAAATCTCCAAACTGAAAAACACGCTTCCACTGCTATTCTCCATATTCTATGACTAAGCCAGTACTGTATCCACCTTACCAGCCCACCACGGATCCCATATGACTTAACCATTTTTATCAGCATGCCATGAGGAACCTCATCAAAGACTTTGCTAAATCTATAAAGATAACATCCACCACCCTACCATCATCAATCGTTTTGTCACCTCCTCAAAAAACTGAATCAAGTTTATGAGACATGACCTTCCCCACACAAAGCCAGGCTGCCTGTTGCTAATAGAGTCATAGAGTCGTAGAGATGTACAGCATGGAAACAGACCCTTCAGCCCGACCCATCCATGCCAACCAGATATCTCAATCCAATCTAGTCCTACCTGCCAGCACCCGACCCATATCCCTCCAAACCCTTCCTATTCATATACCCATTCAAATGCCTCTTAAATGTTGAATTGTACTAGCCTCTACCACTACCTCTAGCAGCTCATTTCATACACGTACTCTGTGTGAAAAAGTTGCCCTTTAGGTCCCTTCTTTATCTTTCCCCTCTTACTCTAAACCTATGCCCTCTCGTTCTGGACTCCTCCATCCCAGGGAAAAGACTTTGTCTATCCTATCCATGCCCCTCATAATTTTGTAAACCTCTATAAGGTCACCCCTCAGCCTCCGACACTCCAGGGAAAACAGCCCCTGCCTGTTCAGCCTCTCCCTATAGCCCAAATCCTCCAACCCTGGCAACATCTTTGTGAATCTTTTCTGAACCCTTTCAAGTTTCACAACATCTTTCCGATAAGAAGGAGACCAGAATTGCACACAATATTCCAACAGTGGCCTAACCAATATCCTGTACAGCCGCAACATGACCTCTCAACTCCTGTACTCAATATTCTGACCAATAAAAGAAAGCATACCAAACACCTTCTTCGCTATCCTATCTACCTGTGACTCCACTTTCAAGGAGCTATGAACTTGCACTCCAAGGTCTCTTTGTTCAGCAACACTCCCTAGGACCTTACCATTAAGTGTATAAGTCCTGCTAAGATTTGCTTTCCCAAAATGCAGCACCTCGCATTTATCTGAATTAAACTCCATCTGCCACTTCTCGGCCCATTGGCCCATCTGATCCAGATCCTGTTATAATCTGAAGTAACCTTCTTTGCTGTCCACTACACCTCCCATTTTGGTGTCACCTGCAAACTTACTAACTGTACCTCTTATGCTCGCATCCAAATCATTCATACAAATGACAAAAAGACAAAAAGACAAATAAGTCCATATCTTTCAAAATATGAGTAAGTTTGTCCCTAAGAATCTTATCAATCATTTTCCTATCTTTGACTTATAGCTCATCAGCTTGTAATTTCCCTGATTATCCCTGTTGCCCTTCATAAACAGAAGAAAAACACTGGTTCTTCTCCCGCTCTCTGGGACCTCCCTCAATATTATGATAGATCCCAACAGGACTTGGGGACTTTTCTACCTTAATGCTTTACAAAACACCCATCACATCCTCATTTTTTACATTGACATATCCTATATTATCAACATACCCCTCCCAAGACTCGTGATCCACGATGTCCTCTTGTGTGAATACTGGTGCAATATATTCATTCAGGACGTCACCCACATCCTCCACCTCCACACATAAATTCCCTTCTTTGTCCCTGAGTGGACCTACCCATTCCCTAGCTACCCTCTTGCTCCTTATGCATATAAAATGCCTTGGGATTTTCCTTAATCTTGTTTGCCAAAGTCACTTTATGGCCCCCTTTAACATTCCTAATTCCTTGTTTGAGTTCTTCCTTGCTGTTTTTGAATCCTTCAAGAGCTCTGTCTGTCCTCAGTTTCCTAAACCTTACATAGGTTTTTCTTTTTCTTTTTGACCAAGCTCTCAATTTCTCTTGTTGTGTAAGGTTCTTGGACCTTGCTATCTTTCATTTTCACAGGAACATTCTGGTCCTGAACTCTCAACAAGAGGCCTTTAAAAGATTCCCACATGTCAGATGTGGATTTACGCTCAAGCAGCCTCCGCCAGTGTACATTCCCCAGATCTTGTCTAATATTGTGGCAGTTAGCCTTCCCCCAATTCAGTACTTTCACCCAAACACTACTCTTATCCTTATCCATGAGTAACTCAAAAGTTACAGAATTATGATCAATGTCCCTGTTATTTTTTATGAATAGCCAACAGTCCTACTCCATCACCATTCCTGCAATAGGGCTTTGCTGGGATTCTGACCCCTGTAACAAACCCAGGAAATTCTAGAGGAAAGACATCTTCTGTTCAACCCTCCTCAATTAAGGGGACATTTCTAGTGCAGCCTGATTTATCTGACATCTCTATATTATCCTATCTTCCTTTCATGTTACATAGGAGGATTTTTATTGAGTTAGGTTGGGCTGTAGAGTGCAAAAATCAATCATTTTCACTAGTCACCACAGTGGTTGAGGCATGACTAGGTAAATCCTCCCATTGGTCCTACCTGTATCAAGAAGAACCCCAGCTCATCTGACAATCCTAACCCTGGTACACCCATCAGACCCAACAAACATCTTGACACTTTAGGAAGACCAGGTGAGTCCAGCCAAATAATAAATGCCACAGGGCTGAAATTCAAACACCATGGGTAGAAACCTTATGGAGAACCTAAGTTACCAAAAAGAAATGAAAATGAGGAACAACATTCATCTTAATTATACAAGGCCCTTTCTCAAATCTCCAGTATACTTATACACATCTGACATCCGGTGTATGTGCATTGGAAGCAATAGTTTGGAAGATCAACCCACTCCAAATTATTAATTAAATGATATGATTGTTTGCAAAATGTGCTTCCTCCAGCACTGGTTAAATACACTACCAACTGTGTTGGACACCAATGAGCTCACTCCAGGTTTACATTAATTTCTGTCTTTCTATTTTATGGCGCTGTTACAGGTAGGCAATGGAAAAGTTAAACTCAAGTATCTAGTTAATGTAGAGTAAATGTGTACCCATGTTTGTGAGTTTGACTAGACGGAAAAGGCAGGCTTATGATGCCATGTGGTATTGGCACACATCGCTCAGGCTCCTGCAGAACAAAAAGGCAGCCAACAGTACAGAAGGTATTTTGGCCATCCCTGGCAAGCAAGGAATTGAGGTGGCACCTCAAAATGCCCACGTCTACTTCAATAGTAATGAGGTCAGGTTGTGAATTGACAAATCGATTAATCTTTAGCACTGTGACTTAATAATCAGCATCCTACCCCAACAGTGTCAAAGAATCCACTTGAGGAAAGGTGATCAAGCATACATATAATTTGCCTTCGAGATTTCCTCACGAAAGGATCAACTTTTGCACTCAGTTGGGATAATTAGAAACTCAACAGCGGGAGAATGCCCAGGTACATAAATGATGTGGGATTCTCCTGCAGCACTGCCTGGCACCACTGCAACATCTTCGAGGAGAAAGTGAGGACTGCAGATGCTGGAGATCAGAGCTGAAAATGTGTTGCTGGAAAAGCGCAGCAGGTCAGGCAGCATCCAAGGAACAGGAGAATCGACGTTTCGGGCATCAGCCCTTCTTCAGGAGTGATTCCTGAAGAAGGGCTGATGCCCGAAACCTCGATTCTCCTGTTCCTTGGATGCTGCCTGACCTGCTGCGCTTTTCCAGCAACACATTTTCACCACTGCAACATCTGACAAGCGGTCTGAGGATGTGAGTATTTAAGAATACATCCCACACATTGTGTGTGCGATCATCCGAATTAAGTGCAAAATTAATCTTTGCAAGTGTCACTAATCTGTTCCTTCCTTTGAAGCCTTTTCAGGAGGGATACCTGGGGTGTGGACACAAGCATCAAGTGACTCGTGATTTACTGGCATCAGTTGTTTAACAAGAGGAATGCTGTGCCAATTTTTTTATCTCGTGAACAACAACCTGTCTTCTGTTGTCTGAAACTCCTATTGATAGAGCCTGTGGGTTTACTTCTGCAGCAGCTGCTCCAATACTCTAATTCTATTGATAGATCAGGTACAGGTGCCTGAAGGATCAGAGTCACAATTGCAGTCTGCATGATTATTTATAATTTGTTATTTCTTTTGATGTGTCAAAGTCATTTTTGCTGTCAAAAGCTGTTAAAAGTAGAAACCTCACAAAAGCAATTCAACATATCTTTTAGCCTTCCTTTAAAAATAGCACAAATATTTAGTTATCACATTTCCCAATAACAAGACGTCTGCAGAATGTCTTGGCAATAACATATTCAAATCTACTCTTAGACGATTAATCTTGCTGCTTGTCAGCTTAGATTTAAATATTGAAATGTTACATTTTACAAGCCTACAATGACATTAACTGTTTGCTATCTGTTATGATCCCAGACTCGGCTGCCAAAGTTATGTTGCAATTAGTCTACGTAACAAAATATGTTTTTCATAGCAGACAAATTGTGAGATCCTAGGTACGTACTAACAGAATAAATCTACAAGATTCAAAGATTGTGAACAAACAGAAACAAATTTTATTACGCATATTTGGAGAGGAAAAGTAAGCTATTATAACTTCAAGTCACAGAATCATAAAATGAAAACAGACCCTTCAGTCCAACTCATCCATGCTGACCAAATATCCGAAACTAATCTTGTCCCATTTGCCAGCATTTGACCCATATCCCTCTAAACCCTTCCTATTCATGTACCCATCCAGATGCCTTTGAAATGTTGTTACTGCACCAGTCTCCACCACTTCCTCTGATAGTTCATTTCCATAAATGCACCTCTTTTTGAAACGTGGCATGAAAATATTCAAACACCTAGATTTACGTGAAGTAAATATGACTAACAGAAAACTTCTGCTGAATATCTTACCCAGCATCAATAGCAAATGTGGCTTAGACAGATCCCATGGATTTCTCAGCAGACCCCAGATGTTCATGACATAATGGATCATCAAATCTCATAAAACTTTACAAAGGATTCCAATTGCTTCTCTTTTAAAGAGCTTGCTTCAAAATTCACTCAAAAGCCACTCCAATACTGATTGACTCAATGATTGCTCATTTCTTGATAATTCACTTTCCCAATCAGGACTGCGTTCCTACTTGCTTGCAGGTACAATTCCAACTTTTTCAAAAACAACTAACTTTACCAAGCTAGTACTGCCCTTGGATTTGTTCCTGACTTCTAATCTTGCACAGTTACATCAAGAAATAGCTGATTATGGGCCTTCAACACCCACTCTCTAATGCACTGAACTATTACTGGTGCATGATGTCTTCTGAGTCCTAACTAACACTTAGTTAGTTATTGAATTGCAGAAATCTTTTTCTGAGTTGTGACGGCACAGTTCAATTCCGACAAGTGAAGCTAATCAGAACTTTTCTGCCTGGAGTTTGCTCCTGATTCTTTCTGGCTTCTAACTCCAACGAAGTATTTTCTAGGAGCTGCTCTTCAGAAATTCCCTGACTTGCTTTTGAATGATCTAAGAATCTTTTTCATCTAGCAAGTAGTTAGGTTATAGAATGCACTGCCTGAAAATGTAGTGAAGGCAGGTTTCAATGAGACAGCTAGGAGGTAATTGGCTGATTATTTGGATAGGAATCATGTGCCGGGACATGGGGAAAAGGCAGGATATTGGCACTAAGTAAACGAACCAGTGCAAGTACGATGAGCTGAATAATCTCTTTCTGCACTGTAACAATACTGTTATTCGGTAAAGTGAAGAGTTATGTATCAGGGAATAAAATGGGCACATGTACCTCTTAATGAAATTGATACATGTTAATGCATTAAGTTGTGCAGTTTGAAATCATGTAATGTAAAAACATCTGGTAGCTCTTATTAAGGTGGAATCGGATACTTCGGTAAATTACTTCTGTACATATTTTACCATTTGATGATGTGATTTCATGCATAGAGTTCAGATATTTAAATGTATACAATTTCCCTTTACTGACAAATCTGGAACGTGCATTAACATTGTTGGTCTGGGTTCACATTTGACATAAGCCAACATTTTATAAGTCTGGTAAAACTTCAGATTCAAACTAAAATTGATGGTGTACATCAATGATTCAATAAATAAAAGAAAACAAAAATTGCATTACAGGAAAAGATAACAAAACTCTTTTAATAAGAAAGCGGAGGAACTAATTCTGATTTGGAGATGCCAGTATTGGACTGGGGTGTACAAAATTACAAATCACACAGCACCCGGTTATAGTCCAACAGGTTTAATTGGAAGCACTAGCTTTTGGAGCACTGCTCCTTCATTAACCACCTGATGAAGGAGCGGCGCTCCAAAAGCTAGTGCTTCCAATTAAACCTGTTGGACTATAATCTGGTGTTGTGTGATTTGGAACTAAACCTGGACAGTAAGATCAAGGCTTATCAATGTTGCATAAGCAATCCTCCTGGCTGACCACCATGTTTATGTGAGCTTACTTGCACTACTGCTTACCATGTGGTTGATTTGCTGCTACCATCTTCTTTTAAGGTAGGCATCTGAGGTTCCCATTTGGTCTGATCTGGCAAAGGCAAAACATTTGCTAACCTAATGAGAAGTGAGGCCATGTACAAGGTACTGAGTGAGATGGCTAGTAGATTTAGAAAAGTTATTACTCAGCAGGATCAGTAAGATAGATGGTTGATGGTCAGGAAAGGTAAGAAGGCAGCTCAAATGACTATTCCCCTATCAAATAGATATTCAGTTTTTGGCACTGTTGAAGGGGATAATCTCTCTGAGGAAAATGGAAGGGCCAGTCAGTTATTGGACACTTATTCTTATGTTCGGCATCGTTTGACAAGATTTAATAGTATTATTGTTTGAGGGGACTCTCTTGTCAGGAGTATAGACAGGAGATTCTGTGGCAGTGAGTGTAAATTTAGGATGGTTTGTTGATTTCCTGGTGCTAGGATTAAGGACATCTCTAAACGTTTCAAGCATGTTGTTAAAGGTGAGATTGAGAAGCCAGAAATTATTGTACATGTTCGTAGGAATGGCATTTTTAGAGAGAAGATTAAAACAGTGCTGTGTGATTTTTAGAGGATAGGTAGGTGATGTAAAAAAACCTTGAAAGTAGTAATTTCTGGTTTACTCCCAATGCCAAACTCAAATGAGGGAAGGGACAAAAGATTAAAGGAGATAAACAATGGCTGAAGAGTTGGTGTATTGTTCAGGGATTCAGGTTTTTGGACAATTGGAATATCTTTTGGGATAGAAAGACCTGTTGAAGAAGGCTGGGTCTAACCTAAACCGTAAAGGGACCAATATCCTAGCAGCAAGACTTTCTCATTTTATTAAAGGAGACTCTGTACTGATAGAGGAGGTAATTGGAGGAATTCTAAATAGCAGTCTAAATGGAAGACTCTAAATTGATGGGGAAGACTCTGAATGTGAGGAGAGTATGTCAATTAGAAAAGAAAGACAAGGGAGAGTTATATAGTAACTCTGAAGAACTAAATTGCATTGATTTAAATGCAAAAAGTTTTACAGGTAATGTTGATGAACCCAGGACATGTTTAAGAACATGGCATTAGGATGTTATAGCTATTACGGAAACTGACTGAGAGATGGGCAAGACTGGCAGCTCAATGTTCCAGGTTTTAGATGCTACAGGAAGGATTGAAAAGGTTGCGAGAAAGAAGAGGTGTGCCGTTTTTGATTAAGAAATACACTACTGCTGTAACTAGGAAAGATATTTCTGAAAAATCATCCAGTGAGCATATATGATTAGGAATTACAAATAAGAAAGGAACAATCACTTTGGTAGCGTTACACTATAGGCCCTCAATAATAAGAGAGAAATTGAGAAACATAAATGCGGAGATCTCAGATATATGTAAGCACAACAAGGTTGTAATAATGGGGGATTTTGATTTTCCAAACATTTACTGGGACTAACATAGTGTTAAAGGTTTGGATGGTGAAGAATTTGTCAAATATCATAAAGTCATAGAGATGTTCAACATGGAAACAGACCTCGGGTCCAACACGTACATGCCGACCAGATATCCTAAACAAATCTAGTCCCATTTGCCAGTAGTTGGCCCATGTCACTCTAAACCCTTCCCATTAATGTACCCATCTAAACGCCTTTTAAATGTTGTAATTGAACCAGTCTTCACCACTTCCTCTGGCAGCTCATTCCACACACACCCCACCCTCTGCGTAAAAAAGTTGCCTCTTAGGTTATTTTTAAATTTTTCCCCTCTAACCCTAAACTTATGCCCTCTAGTTCTGGATTTCCCCACCCCAGGGAAAGGAGCTTGTCTATTTACCCTCTCCACACCGCTCAGCCTCTGACACTCTAGGGAAAACAGCCCCAGCCTTTTCAGCCTCTCCCTACAGCTCAAATCCTCCAGCACTAGCAACTTCCTTGCAAATTGTTTCTGAACCCTTTCAAATTTCACAACATCCTTCCAATAGGAAGGAGACCAGAATTACATACAATACTCCAAAGGTGGTCCCACCAATGTCCTGTACAGCTGCAACATGACCTCCCAACTCCTGCACTCAGTGCTCTGACCAATAAAGGAAAGCATACCAAACACCTTCTTCACTATCCTATCTACCTGTGACTCCACTTTCAAGGAACTATGAACCTGCACTCCAAGGTCTCTTTGTTCAGCAACACTCCCCAGCACCTTACAAGTATAAGTCCTGCTCTGATTTGCCTTTCCAAAATGCAGCACTTCATATTTATCTAAAGTAAACTCCATCTGCCACTCCTCAGCCCATTGGCCCATCTAATAAAGATCCCATTGTAATCTGAGATAACTTTCTTCACTGTTCACTATACCTGCAATTTTGGTGTCATCTGCAAACTTACTAACTATACCTCATATGTTCACATCCAAATCATTTATATAAATGACGAAAATGTGCTCAAGAAAATTTTCTTTATCAATATGTGGATGCTCCTGTTAGGAAAGGAGAAAAACTTGATCTTCTCTTGGGCAACAAGGATATCAATCAGATGACTGAAGTAAAAGTAGGGAAACACTTTGGGACTGGCTATCATAATCCTTTTAGTTTCAAAATAGTTATGGAAAAGGAAAAGCCTTCCTTACAGGTCAAAGCTTTTAATTGGAGTAAGATAAATTTTAATGGTATGAGACAAGAACTTTCAAAGGTTAATTGAAGTAGACTGTTCACAGGTAAAGGGACCTCTTACAAGTGGGAGGCTTTCAAGTGTGATAACGAGAAGTCAGAAGCATTATGTTCCTGTTAGAGTGATGGGTAAAGATTAAGGAACAATAGATGAATAAAGATATTGAGGTTCTAGTCAAAAATAAAAGGGAATCTTATTTTATCAATATAAAGAATGTAGGGGCATTCTTAGGAGAGAAATCAGAAGTCAAAGAAGGGATGTGAGAAACCATTGACAGATAGGGTTAAGGATAATACAAAGAGATTCCTCAAATACATTAAGACTAAGAGGGTAACTAGAGAGAGGGTAGGGCCCCTTAAAGATCAAGGAGGTTGTCTTTGTGTTGAATCACAGAAGATGAATATTTTGCATCAGTTTTTATTGTGGAAAATGAAATGGAGTCTAAAGAATGCAGAGAAATAAACTTTGATATTTTAAAAACAGTTTACATTACAAAAACAGATGTTTGGGAGGTCTTAGAGAATATAAAGATGGATAAACCTCCAGGACCTCATTTAATGTATCCCAGCACATTGTGGGAAGTAAGAGAGGAAATTACGAGACCCTTTGCAGAAATATTTGCATCATGGGCGGCACAGTGGCTCAGTGGTTAGCACTGCTGCCTCACAGTACCAGGGTCCCAGGTTTGATTCCAGTCTTGGGGGACTGTCTGTGTGGAGTTTGCACATTCTCCCCCTGTCTGCGTGGGTTTCCTCCGGATGCTCCGGTTTCCTCCCACAGTCCAAAGATGTGCAGGTTAGGTGAATTGGCCATGCTAAATTGCCCATAGTGTTAGGTGTATTAGTCAGAGGGAAATGGGTCTGGGTGGGTTATTCTTTGGAGGGTTGGTGTGGACTGGTTAGGCTGCATAGCCTGTTTCCACACTGTAGGAATCTAATCTATAACTACAAGTGAGGTGCCTGATGACTGCAGGATGACTTTTGGTTAAGAAAGGATGTAAGGAGAAACCAGGGAACTATAGACCTGTGAGTCTGACTTCGGTTATGGGTGAATTGTCGGAGGTGATGGGATTTATGGACATTCAGAGAGGTAAAAATGGATGAGGGATAGTCAGCATAGTTTTCTGTGAGGAAAATTATGTCTCAAAAACCTGATAGAGATTTTTGAAGAGCTTACCAAAAATGGCAGAGCAATAGATGTTATTTACTTGGATTTTAGTGAAACCTTTGACAAGATTCCGCATGGTAGGCTAATTAGTAAAATTAGATCACATGGGAGTCAGGGTGAGCTTGCCAATTAGATACATAATTGGCTTAACAGCAGGAAACAGAGAGTGGTGCTGGAGGTTTGCTTTTTGAGACCAGAGGCCTGTGACCAGCGGTGTTCCACAGGACGCGGATCTGGGTCCTCTTTTGTTTGTCATTTATATAAATGATTTCAATGAGAATTCAGAATGCATGGTTCATACGTTTGTGGATGACACCAAAAGGATCATGGGTCAATGGGCTGAAAAATGGCAGATGGAGTTCAATCTGGATAAATGTGAGGTATTTCATTTTGGTGCAGCAAACAAAGGTAGAGCTTATACAATTCATGGCAGGGCCTTGTAAAACAGGGGGACCTAGGGGCTAAGGTACACAATTCTTTAAAGTTTGCATCACATATAGACAGGATGGTTAAAAAGGCATTTAGTATGCTTGCCTTTGTTGCACAGTCCTTTTGAATCCTGGAGTTGGGGCATTATGTTGAGGTTGTGCAGGATATTGGGGAGGCCTCTTCTGGAATACAGTACCCAGTTTTGGTCACTCAGTCATAGGAAGGACATTAATAAGCTGGAGAAGATTCAGAAGAAATTTACCAGGATGCTGCCAGGTATAGAAGGTTTGAGTTATAAAGAAAGGATGGATAGGCTGGGACTTCTTTCACTGGAACGTAGGAGGTTGAGAGGGTGATCTGATAGAAGTCTATAAAATAATAAGCAGTATAGATAGAGTTGATGGTCGTTATCTTTTCCCGAAGTTGGGGAATTTCAAGACTAGGGGGTGCATTTTTAAGGTGAGAGGAGAGATTTGAAAAAGACAGAGGCAAATTCTTTGCACAGAAGCTGGTTCACATGTGGAAGAACTTCCTGAGGATGTAGTGGATGTCAGTAAAATTAGAATGTTTAAACGATATCTGAATAGATACGTAATAGGAGAGGTATGGGGGGATATGGGCCAGGAGCAAGCAGGTGAGACTAATTTGTTTGGAATTATGTTCAGCATGGACTGGTTGGATCAAAGAGTGTGTTTCTGTGCTGTATGACTCCATGACTCTGTAACTCCCTCAACTTCAGCACGATGTAGGTTGTTGCATATTATAAATTAAAATAGAAGTTGCACTAACACCGTAATGCTTGTTAAAAAGACTATGAGGAAATGGAAGGTAGATCTTACAGTAGGTTCATATAAAATCTTCACAGTGGTTCTATTACCAATCTCCTGCCTTCTCTGAACGTCCTTGCACACCATTTCTGTCAAAATAAACATTCACCGACCTCTTGCATGATTCATTTGAACCTGCCTTCACTACATTTCTCAGCAGTACATTCCATACTCTGAAAACTTGCTGTGTGAAAAAGAATTTTTTTTTCACATCATCCTTGCTATTTTTTCCATGTCATTTTAAATCTACACCCTCCCATTCTTTCTTTCTTTCTTTTATGAATGGGAACAACTCCGCCCCATCTACTCTAGCCAGCCAACTCATGATTTTGAAAACTTCTATCAAAAGTTAAAGAACTCCCCAAATTTAATCCTCATACGAAATCAATATGGAGAAAGTGAGGGCTGGAGATCAGAGTCGAGAGTGTGTTGGTGCTGGAAAAGCACAGCAGGTCAGGCAGTATCTGCAGAGTAGGAGAATTGACCGAGGAGAACGATTCTCTTGCCCCTCGGATGCTACATGGCCTGCTGTGCTTTTCCAGCATCACACACTCTCGACTACAAAATCAATATGTCAACTGCCCAATAAAAGAGCTATGCAATGGGAATTATTATTTGATGTATTTAAGTAGGAGAACTATTCATTTTAAATTAATTAATTTGAAACATGCTCCCAAGATCACACCATCAACTGTGCCAATATTAATATAGATATTTTCTAATCAACTTGGTCAGCCTTTAGCTAGAAACTAAATTGCTACTGGTGCCCCCAAAAGATTTAGTTTAATAAAGAGCATTTCATTGTGGGACTAATCATTGAGATATATTTCTTGCAGTAGATTTAAGAATTTCTGCTTTAAAAACATAATGTGCAAACCAATATTCATGAAAATCACAGCAGGGTGTAGCCACTATCCATGTTATCAGGATGAGGGAGCTGACTGCTACATAGGAATCATTTCATTTTAATCAAGGAAAAACATTTACAACCTGAACCCTGTGTTGCAGTTGAAGTCAGAAGGAGATTGTAGAAATTGTCAGAAATTCTAAGCTGATATTTTGCTAATCATGCCAGTTTGATGGAGAGTATAATTGTAGATTTGCTAAGTACAGTGTTACAGAAGCAGTTTGCTTACAAATCCACACAATGTCATTGCTGCAATCCCTTGAGCTGCTCTGTCAATATATTTCTCCACCAGAATACTGTAAAGTTGTCAGTTCAAAGTCTGTCATGGTTTATTGGAGAAATCCATCAACTTGAAAAAGCTATGGTAATGAAAGTAAAGCCTGTACCTTATTATTCATTAGTAACAACTTGATCAGATTCAGTAGCTTAAGCATAGTGACGATCTGCAGTATTAAGAAATTCTGCTGTCCAGCACAAGGGAGATGCACCTTCTCATAAAAACTATAAGTCACACTTACTTTATTTTTTCATCTTATTATGTGTCTTCCCCCATTCAAACTGTTATTTACTAAAACAATGGGTGTGCTTATGTAGTATGAAGCTGTCTAACAATTCCAAACATTGATCAACTTGGGAAATGCAACTTATTGATAAGGATAGGAATTTAATATGAGGCACTAAGCTCTAGTCCCAGAATGTCTGTCACTTTGTTCACCCAGTGATGACAGAGTTTCTTTTTATTCATTCACAGGTTGAGGGTGTCACTGGCTGGGCCAGCATTTATTACCCCGTCCAAATTGCTCAGAGGGTAGTTAAGAGTCAACCACATTGTTGTGGGTCTGGAGTTAGATGTAGTTCCAGACCAGGTAAGGATGGCAGTTTCCTTCCCTAAAGGACATTAGTGAACCAGATGGGTTTTTCCAACAATTGGCAATGGATTCATGGAAATCACTAGACTCTCAATTCAAGAATTATATTGAACTTAATTTTCACCATTTACCATGGCGGGATTTGAAACCAGGGCATTGAAACATTACCTGCATCTCTGGATTAAGAGCCTAGTCATAATACCACTCGGTCAATGCACCCTAGATCTTACCTCCCTGCACCACTCCTGGATTTCAGCTAAAACCTGTTGATGGGTCAGCTGCAGGGTTATATTGTAGATCTTCCTACAGCACAATGGTTCAACAAGGGAGCTCATCACCAACGTCTCAAGGGCAGATAGGGACAGGCAATAAATACTGGTCCAGCCAATCCCATTCACAGCCCATGAATGAATGAAAAACATTCCTCCCTGTTTTTGACCCAGCTCGATTTTCAGGGCTAACCTTTGAGAGAGAAATTCAGTTGATGCAAGAGACGCAAAACATTTTTCCTTTGGTAGTTGTACAGTGTAGAAACAACCAATGTTGATGCTCCCAAATTTTCTGACTGGTCTTCAGACAGAGGATGCAAACGTCAAGATCTTTGGGGAAATGAGGGCCAGACACCACCATGTTGACAATCCAGTGATACAAAGCAACTGTCACAATCTTGTAAACCACTACACAGCACAGGACAAGGATTAATCATGTCACTTGTCCACAGGAAATGAAGACAACTGCACATCCTACTGTAGTAGTCACATAACACACTCACCTTTTACTCTTTTAAATGCACTGACTGAGTGGAAGAGAATCTGGTGTATTCACAGTGAAACTCCGCAAACAATCCTGCACCTTTTTAACTCGAAGCTGCTATATGAAACTGCTCATTCATTCCACAGTGTTTTGCTGGACTTCAGTGCATCCAGGTCCTGCATATTAGATAGCCATCCCATCCACAAGGATATATTATGTTCACATATGCCCATGTTACTCCTTTGACTCTGTATTCTCACATTGCAAAAAATAAGGAATACATAAGTAATTCCAAAATGTGTTACTGGATGAAGACCACAATTTAACAAACTTATGACGCACACAAGGAAAGAGTTTCACAGTTTAGTTTGGGTGTACTATAGGATTCATAAGTAAAAAATTCCTGTTATCCCGAGGGGTTTACTTGATCGTTTTCCTCCCCTCTGGATTACTTACTTGAGTCTTAAACATGATTGAACAGCTTTGTGATAGAGTCCCATGGTGCAGATATTAACCAGTAAGGCAAGCAGACTGTTACCATGCTCTACCTGAGCATTTACTGTCTGAAAACACTATTTTAATGTAATTAAGGGTTTATTGTGTAGCTTTTAATTTTACTCTTGCACTTTGTCAGCAGAAATCCCATGGAGAAGTCACAACATGTGTCTTGCCTTGATGGAGAATCAATTATACTTTTTATACTGACATATGCTGCTGCTCAATAGAGGTGTCAATAGCATAAGTATTGATGTCAGTGGTCCATTTCATAACGAGGAAGTGATGTCTTTCTGATGGATTGTGGGTTGTGGAACATCATGTTGCTAATGGTATTTCCTCACATTTAAACCATGGAGGAAGCATAGCTTTCTGAGGGATTGATATAAGCAATAAATATGAGTTTTAAGTCTTCCGCTCCTGCAGAGTAAAATTAACCCACAGGAAACAAAATCATAGAGTCATAGAGACGTACAGCCCAGAAACAAACCCTTCAGCCAACTCAACCATGCTGACTAGATATCCTAAATTAATCTAGTCCCATTTGCCAGCACTTGGCCCAGACCCCTCTAAACCCTTCCTATTCATGTACCCATCCATGTTAAATGTTGTAATTGAACCCACCCAGCCTGTTAAATGTTGTAATTGAACACATGGTAACTGAATTTGCTCATGACACACAGATAGGTAGGAAAGTAAATGGTGAAAAAGACATAAGGAGGTTACAAAGAGATATAGATTAAGTGAGTGGGCAAAGATTTGACAAATAAGGTATAATGATGACATGATGAAATTATTCATTTTGACAAGAAGCATAAAAAAGAAGCATTGTATCTAAATGGTGAGAGATTTCAGATCTCTGAATTTCAGAGAGATCTGGGCGCCTGAATGCATGAATCGCAGAAGGTTAGTCTACAGGAACAGCAAATAATCAGGAAAACTAATCAAATGTTATCATCTATTGCAAGGGAATTGAATATACAAATTGGAAGGTCATGCTTCAGTTATACGTGGCCCGGTGAAACCACACTTGGAGTACTTTATATACTGTAGGGCTCGTTATTTAAGGAAGAATATCAGTGCATTGGAAACAGTTCAGAGAAGGTTTACTAATCTAGTCAAAAACTTCGGATGCTGGAAATCAGAAAAAAGAACTGAAATTGTTGGAAAAAACTCAGCCAAGTCTGGCAGCACCTGTGGAGAGAAATCAGAGTTAACATTTCAGGTCCAGTGACTCTTGTTCAGAACTGTTCTGAGGAAGAGTCACTGGACACAAAGTTAACTCTTATTTCTGTCCACATATGCTGCCAGACCTGTTGAGATCTTCCAGCAATTCCTGTTTTTGTTTGTTAGCTTAATAGCTGGACTAGGTGGATTGTTTTATGAGGAAATGTTGGACTGGTTAACGTTGCATCTGCTAGAGTTTGGAAGAGAACAAGGTGACTTGATTGAAATGCATAGGATCCTGAGGGGATTTGGCATGATGTGCAGAGAATATTTCATCCTGTGAGAGAAAATAGAAAATAGGTCACTAAAGTATTCACCAGAAACTGTAAAGAAGGTGGTTCAGGGGAAATCCAAGCTAAACCCAACCAACATTTAATATGTAGCAAACATAGAAACATAGAACATTGAAATTAGGAGCTGGAGTAGGCCATTCAGCCTTATGAGTTTGTTCCAAAATTCAATAAGATCAGGCTGCTCATCAACTCATTACCCTGTTCCTAGTTCCTTCCTATACCCTTTGAACCTTCTGACCTTAAGAAGTTTTTGCAACTTTCAATCAGGAAATTTGGAAAACTGTTTTCAATTTTATGTTTGCCTTAGCTCTGCTGTCTTAAACTATCGCTGTATTGTGACTGTGTTCTCAAAAGTTAGATTCGGTTAGACTATATGAGGCAGGTTGTGCAGAGATAGAGATTGGGCTTATCAATCTCCATTATACAAGGTGGAACAGCTTCTGGGTCGGCATTACTTGCAGAGTATTATTGAACAGAATTTTGCTGTTACTTTGTTGGATGATGGTGCATAAGGTGACAATATGTCTTGCTTTTTTATTGTTCCAACTCAACAGTAAGTGATGAAAGAACCACGTAGAAACTTGATACTCCATGGAAGGTTTAGTTGGATAAATTATGGAACAGCAGTGAATCAAGAGTCATGAAAGCAATGAAAGGGAATTAAAGGAACTTTATATCTAACAGTCCATATGTTTGCTTCAAGCTGTGAGTATTCTGACCAAATACGTGCTTCTGTGGCTTGACATCATGCGTTGTTCTATAATTGGTAATTTAATGCTCAGGTGGGATTCTGCGTGTGGTTCTTATGCACATCTTGTCAGAGCCAGCACACTTTGCCTCAAAGTCAGAAACTTATGAGTTCCACATGACTCCAGAAGTTTCAAAGCTTCCACTATAGATTTAGGAGCCATTTTTAGTAGCCCAACAGTGCAGAAAGAGGCCATTCAGCCCATCGAGTCCACACCAACCCTCCAAAGATCATCCCACCCAGACCCACCCACTACTGTATCCCCACCTGGTTTACACATCCCCAGACACTATAGATAATTGCAGCATGGCCAGTTCACCTAATCTATACATTTTTGGACTGTGGGAAGAAACCCATGCAGATGCAGGGAGAACATACAAACTCCACACAGTTGCCCAAGGCTGGAATTGAACCCAGGTTCCTGATGCTTTGAGGTAGCAGTGCTAACTACTGAGCCACCATACCATCCCAGAAGCAGCCCTTACTGAAACACAAATATAGCACCCCTCACAGTGATCTGCTATCTAATCTCTAACACTTGGATTAATAAGGAAGCATGGAATTGGAAATTTCCTGGAGTCTGACAGTGGCCTGAAGCCAAAAATAATGAGCATTTGAAGTCTGTATTTATAGACATCCTTTTTATAGAGGAGGACACATCTGTCCTCACTGGATGCATTAATAGAGGTATGTGTTATTTTTTATGTTATTTGCATATAGCATTCTTCAGACATTGCAGAAATAGGTAGAAAGACACGTTGCAAGATGGTTACAAACAGTTTACAGAGAGATATTGAAAGATTAAATAAGTAGGCAAAATGTTGGAAAATGGAGTATTGGGCAGTACATCCAAGATGGCAGCAGTGGAGTAGCAGCTTTCAGGCTTCTGCTCGTCTGCTGCTTTCTTCCGTACATTTCTCTTTTTCTTCTTTTTCCTTTCCACTTTTCTTTTTTTCTACAGTTCTCTCTTACCTTTTGCCGCTGGGGAGCTCGGCTGTGGCAGAACCAGCATTACCTGTACTGGAAGCAAGTTATACTCGGGGTCATGTGACAATAAAATCTAACCTAATCTGAAAAAGATGTGAAATTGTTCATTTTGGAAGGGAGAACAAAATAGTATTATTTTAGTGGAGAAAAATTGCAGGACGTTGCAACACAGAGGCACTTGGAGGTACTTTGTGCATGAAAACTGAAAGCTCGCCACAGGGGCAGTAGGTAATCAGGAAGGCTTGTGGAGTGTTGACCCTTACTTCAAGAGGGCTGGAAAATAAGAGTAGGGAAGTCTTACTGAAACTGTACAAGGTGCTGGGGAGACCACATCTGGAGTACTGTAAGCAGTTTGGTCCCCTTACTTAAGGAAAGATGTCATTTGATTGGCGAAGTTCAGAGAAGGTTTACTCGGATAATCTCTGTTATGGAGTGATTGTCTTATGAGCAATGTTAAACAGGTTGGGACTTTAATCATTGGAATTTAGAAGAATGAGGGGTAATCTCATTGAAACATGTAGGATTAATAAGGGGCTTAACAGGATATTTCCTCTCATGGGAGAGTGTATGCTCGAGAGCACAGTCTCAGAATAAAGGGGCACCAATTTAAGCCTGAGATGAGGAGGAAGTTCTTCTCTCAGACAAAGTGAGTCTTTGGGACTCCTTGCCACAGAGACTCTGTGGGGCAGTGTCCTTGTGTATATTTAAGGCTAAGGTAGATAGATTCTTGATCAGTAGGTGAAATGGAGGTTATGGAAAATGGCAGGAAAGTGGACATTAGGAATATCTAATCAGCCATGATCCTAATGAATGATGGAGCAGGCTCAGAGCGTCAAATGAACTACTCCTGTACCTATTTCCAATGGTCTTATGTAAGAATCAGTGACATATTTCTTCAAACCTACCTGTTCCCCTTGTTCTCATTGGTTGGTTCAACACTAAGAGGAGCTCAGCTTGGTTTCTGTCATGCCATTCACCTTCCTGAGCACAATACAGTTTTATTCCAAAGAGGTGAATCCCAGGGGTGATGTGAGAGGGACTTCCCTTGTCATCAAGCTGACCCGTCTTCAATGACTTCATAAAAGTCAGCTGTGGGATGTTCATTGATAATTGCATAGTGTTCAGCATCTTTGGCTGCTCCTCAGATAATCAACCAGTCTGCGTCCATACACAGTAAGATTTGGACAACATTTAGACTTTGACTTATACATGGCAAGAAACATGCATGCCACACAACTTGAAGGCAATTCCAGAAAATGAGAATCGAACGATCTCCCCATGACATTCAATGGTATTACCATCACTGAACACTCCACTGACAATATCCTAGGGGTTATCATTGGCCAGAAACTGAACTGGACTAGCCATATAAATACGGTGGATACAAGATCATAGAATCCTAACAGTGTGAAATCAGGCCCTTCAACCCATGGGAGTCCACACTGTCCCATCACCTACCCTATTTCTGTCACCCTGCATTTCCCGTGGCTAATCCACTCAAACTACACATGCTTGGACTGTAGGTGGAAACCAGAGCACCTGGAGGAAATTCATACAAACAAGGGGAGAATATGCAATCTCCACATAGAAAGTCATCCGAGGGTGGAATCGAACCCAGACCCTTGGTGCTGTGATACAGCAGTGTTAACCAAAGTCACTGACCCACCCAATCAGACTCACTTCCTGACTCCCCAGCTCCTGTCCACTACCTAAGTCAAAACATGTGCTGGAAAAGTGCAGCAGGTCAGGCAGCGTCTGAGGAGCAGGAGAATCGATGTTTCAGGGAATGACACATTCCTGATGGAGGGTTTATGCCCAAAACATCAATTCTCCTGCTCCTTGGATAGTACCTGATCTGCTGTGCTTTTCCAACACCACATTTTTTTGACTCTGCAGTCGTCAGTTTATCCCTGTCCTCTATGTATTGGCAGAAGTCAGGAGTGTAATGGAATGTTCCACAACTGCCTCGATAGGTGGAGCAATAACAACAACAAATACAAGAAGCTTGACACTATCCACCATAAAGCAGTGTGCTTGACTGTTACCCAATCCATCAGCTTCAACATTTACTCCCTCCATCATCAATGCCCAGTGGGACCAGTGTGTGCTAGCTACTTCATGTGCTGATGCAACTTCC
Source organism: Chiloscyllium punctatum (assembly GCF_047496795.1). Classification (NCBI taxonomy): domain Eukaryota; kingdom Metazoa; phylum Chordata; class Chondrichthyes; order Orectolobiformes; family Hemiscylliidae; genus Chiloscyllium; species Chiloscyllium punctatum. The sequence continues at coordinate 76,697,732 of NC_092760.1, forward strand.
CAAAGGTCCATCGACAGCATCTTCCAGACACACAGCCTCTTACCACCTGGAAGGACAGAAGGAGCAAATGCATCTGAAATCACCAGCTATAAATTTGCCTCCAAGTCACATATCAATCGTAGTTCCTTCACTGTCACTTGGACAAATGGACAGCTCAGCAGCACCTCCTCTAGGACAGCAAGAGCATGACAGCTAAATGCTGGTTTAGTCAGTGAAGCCATCAACATGAAATAACGAAAAGAAAATGACTTTTAAATTCATTATAAGTAGTGCACATCAGCAACAAAAATGTATGAAACTACTGGTCTTCACAAATTGAATCCACTATGAGGCTAAAGGAAATTAGTATTGATTCTATTAAAGATGTTTATACCAAGTTACAAACCATTACCTACAGTCAGATTCAACAAGAAATTCCAGAGAACAATCGATTTGAATTAGTGGGATTTAATATAAAATTCTGAGTACATCACGCTTGAGTGGTAAGTACATAAATTTATTAATATCCAAAGAGTTAGTATACTTTAAACTCTTTCATGCTAATTATAACACATACAGATATGATTAAGAGAACACAAAGCAATGAATACATTCTTGAAAAGTTTCGCGATTACAATTCATTGAAAACAGAAGCTTTATTCTTGTAATCGCTTAACTCTGTTTAATTGCAATTTCTTCAATTCATACAAATGTGATTACATTTGAGTGATTGGACTTCTAATGACCATTCATGACAACAATGATACTTTGCTCCACTTTTGAAGAGGATCAGAAAGTGAGCTTTAAGTCTATTAACAGTGGATGTACAAAATTGAAAATATTGAATATTCAAAAGTAGCATTTGAGTCTAATATGATTCATGCAATACCAGCAAAATATTTTCCCTTGTGTTTTAAAGTGTTTCCCATTTTAAATTATAATCTGGGGTAGCAATTCATATTATATTTACAAAACACAATGAAAAATGTGCATGTAAAAAGCCCTGACTATGTAGCTTATTATGATTGCAGGAAAATATAATTTTGTATTATAAAAAAATGTTAGCTACAGTATGCAATTTATCTTAGTAAAATTTTGAGCTCATTAAATACACCTGCATGGATGAAATGGAACATATTGTTTAATTTTACTCTCAGGAAGATGGGTGTAAACAGTGGAAACAAAAATCACTAACAAGCAATTTGTGTCTCAGTGAATCTTCCAGGATTTCTCCTTTCAAGAGTGACTTTATTAAACTTGGCAAAAAGTCATTTTAAAAGGCTAATTTAACTTGACCAATTTAACATGTTAAAACCTTGTTAAAGATCAGGCTTGGAAAACGTGTGCAGAATCACAAAAGGGACCTCCTTTAACAAGGAGTTAGTAATATGAAGCACAACAGCAACTGACATATGAAAACATACCAGAGGGTTCTATGCTCATGGTTATGGGTGCAGTGGTACTCCGGCACAATCCTGTGATGGATGGGATAGTCCAGGAATCTAAAGTAGATTGGGCATGTGATTCACAACATTTTTTTAATCGGATGTGGGTATCTCTGGCAAAGCTAACATTTGTTACCCATTCCGAATTTTCCTTGCAAAGAATGGTGCTGACCTAAAAACAAAAACATTCTGGAGACCACATCAGGTCAGGCAGCATCCATGGAGAGGAAGCAAGCTAATGCTTCGAGTCCAAAAGACTCTTCATCAGAGTAGTGAGCTAACTTTGTATAATTGCTGCAGCTATTCTGCTACGCTTCTCAGCTCAAATACATTCAACAGTACAGCTAATTATTTACCAATAATAAGGGGCAGTTTTGATGCCATTAATAATGCAGAAGCTCAGGTAATTGCTTGGTGAGGTGGTTGGTGGAAGAGAGTAGGTTCAAATCCCACTGCAGCAGCTCAAAATCTAATTTATATTCCATTTATGATTGGGGAATTCTAAGGTTACTCCCTGTAATGATGACAGTGACAATTTGATTGTTGTAAACACTCATATGGTTCACCAATGCCCTTTAGCGAAGAAAATGTTGCCATTTTCACCTGCTCTGGACTCTTTGTAAATCCAGAACCATAGCAAGGGTTGACTCCTCTGCAATAGCAAGTTGCTCAGCTCCAGGGCAATTCAGGATAGCCTTTAAATGTTGGCCTTGCCTGTGATACCATCAAATAACAAAAAAAAGTGGCCGGGAATGAAAAGATTCAAAGTCACGACTTAGACCACATGCAATATTTTACTATAAAAGATTGTTTAATGAAAAAGAAAGAGCAGGGAATTAGGAATCTGAGAGTCAGAGAAATTGTGTTTGTTGTTGGTTAACTCAGTGTGAGCATCCCAGGATCAACTTTCCCAGAATGAGCAGATCTAATGGCAGTTTGTATTTGTCCAGTAAAGGGACCCATCAACACTGCCGCGGGGACCAGAATGGATCAATTTTCTGTTAATTCCCAAGGCTTCAGTGGTCACATGAATGGAAAGCAAACATGGAAAGGCAGCTCCTTGTCACCCCCGTGCTCGACACCTCAGCAAGCACTCCACACTCAGGCCTGTCTCCCGCCCCAGGGGGTGCCCTACTGTAGGATCTCAGGGTCAGAAATGAAAATCCATTTCTCCCAAATTTGAAGAAGTAACCAGCCTCTCCAACCAAATCAAAATGGATGGAACAAAAATAAAGACTCAACAGTTCTGGCAGCATCTATGGGGAGAAAGCAGATTTATCATTTGGGTCCAGTGACTCTGCAGCAGACAGTTAGTAGGGGAGGCAATGTGATATTATCACAGGACTCTTAATCCAGAGACCCACATAATGTTCTGGGGACCAGGGTTCGAATTCTGCCATAGCAGATGGTGCAATGTGAATTAAATAAAAATCTGGAGTTAAGAATCTATTGATGACCATTGCCAATTACTGATGAATCCATTGCCAATTGTTGGGAAAACCCATCACTAATATCCTTTAGGGAAGGAAACTGTCATCCTCACCTGGTCTGGAACTACATGTGACTCCAGACCCACAGCAATGTGATTGGCATTAACTACCCTCTGGGCAATAAATGCTGGCCTAGTCAGTGATGCCCTCATTCTGAGAATGTATAAGAGGGCTGTGATCTGGTGTACCTTGATTGTGAAAGACATCTTATCAGCAACACCCACATCCTACAAAAGAATAAATAATACAAATGAGAAGTTTAATGTTTATTTCAGGACACTTTGGAGAATTGGTTACTGATGAATGGAGAAAGTGTTCAGTATTCTGGCTGGCTGGGTGTAATGTGATATTCCCCTGGCATCTAAACTGATCCTTCCTTTTTTATCACATTTATTAATAATTTGGACAAGGAGGTAATGGATTTCATGTCTAAATGGCAGATAACACATAGTTCAAAGGCAGATCAAAGCAGAATGTTTCAAAGGGCCATGGTTGGATAAAGTCAGTAGTCAAAACTGTGGCAGATGGAATTTAATATGAATTCATACTTTAGATCCAAAAAAGATAAATACGGTGTATTTTCTACATGGTAAGAAAAAAGAAACTGTAGAAAATTAAAGACATTTGAAAGTCCAAGTTTGTAAGTCATGAAAATTAGAATCACAGGTCAACAGAATAGTGAAGAACGCTTGCATTTATTGGTCAGTGCATTGAGTATAGGAGTTTAGAGGTTATGTCACAGCGTGCAAGACATTGGTAAGCCTCTTTTGGAATACTGCATTCAATCCTGGTCTCCCTGCTATAACAAAAATGTGGTGAAACTTGAAAAGATTCAGAAAAGCTTTACAAGGATGTTGCCAGGGTTGGAGGGTTTGAGCTACAGGGAGTGAATGAATAGACTGGGGCTATTTTCCCTGGAGTGTCGAAGGCTAAGGGGTGACGTTAGAGAAGTTAAGACAATCATAAGGGGCAATCATAGGGTAAATAGACAAGGTCTTTTCCCTGGGGTAGAAGAGTTCAAAACTAGAGCATAGGTTGAAGGTGGGAGGGGAAAGATTTAAAAGGGACCTGAGGGTCAATGTTTTCGTGCAGTGCATGTATAGAATGAGCTGCTAGAGGATGTGCTGGAGGCTGGTACAATTGCTACATTTAAAAGGAATCTGGATGGGTATATGAATAGGAAGGGTTTAGAGGGATATGGGCTCAATGCTGACAAATAGGACTAGATTATATTAGGGTATCTGGTTGGTATGGACTAATTGGACCGAAGGGTCTGTTTCCATGCCATACATCTCTATGACTCTAACACCATCAAACTGTTTTTTTTAAAAAAAGCAAACAGAAAGCCAAATGGCATGTTAGCCTTTCTCTTAAGGGACAATGGGGACAAAAAAGTATAAAACTATAAAAGCACTACAAAAATCATAACATTTATGAAAACTGCACAAAAAATTAAATAAGTTGTGAAACCCTCTGGGATGGGCCTCCTCAGGAAAAGAAAAGGGTTTCCAGCAATACATCAGATGATGACCCCCTTTTTTAACCATGTTCTGATAGGTCTTTTCGTTCTTTCACTCAGCTCATACCTGTCCGTTGAAATGCCAACTCTCTTGCTCCTTGGATGCTGCCTGACCTGCTGTGCCTTTTCCACGCTTCATTGACTTTACCTTAAGGGAGTTGAAGTATAAAGGGAGGAGGTTATACTTCAGTTTACTGGAATCACGCTCAGATTCTATTTGGAGAATTGTGGTCCATTTTGGGTACTCCATCTTTGGTAGGCCAGGTAGGCCACACTGTCTTTGGAGAGGGTGCAATGTCATTTCACCAAAAGATATCAGGTCCGAGCGAGTTACATTACAAGGACAGGATGCATAAGCTTTTTTTGAGAATTCTACTGAGAACAGAAGATTGAGCAGTGATTGGATTAGGCATAGAATAATAAAAAGATTTGATCATGGTGAAACAGAGAACTCTTTCATTTGCTGGGGGAATCAAGCACTAGAGGCCATAATCCTAGAATTAGAACAACTTTCAGGAGTGAAAATGTGTTTCTAATGCAGGTGTTGACAGCAAGCATAAGTGATGTCTTATGGACATTTTCCAGCACTGGGTTCTCCTTGACATATGAACAGAACAGTTAGAATATATGGGAATAATAACACAGAGACACAATGCTCACAATCTGTCATAAGACGCAATAAAGCCCAGGGAGAAGTCACGTTAAGATGCTTTCCTTTAGCATAGTTTGACCATCTGAGAACAAGTCTAGCCAAGACGTTTCTGTTAATAGCAGGCAATGCAGGGGAGTCTGAAGTATAAAATATACAGTTGTTTTTTGGGTTATCTTTATCTTGCACAACAGTCACTTCCTTCTTCCATGAGGTGGGGGTGGGGGGATGGGGTTGGGGGTCTCTCGAGACCTATTTTGCTTAGGCATTGGGGAGGTGTCTCCTGCCTCCCACAGCCAAAAGGGCCACTTCAACATTGACCAAACTGATTACAAAGTCCTCACTGTTGTGACACACTCCCACTTCACATCCCTTGCAACACTAAGTCCAGTCAGAGTCTCGGCCAGTGCCACTTTCAAGAATGGCAAGCCTACTAAGAAATTCACAGAATCATACCCTGCAAAGCTAGTGTCTTAACTGATCACATCTCATTACACTAAACTTGCTGAATGTTTGATGGATAAAATCAATCTATCATCCACACAACTGTACCCCTGCTCAATGGAAAAGGTAAATATTGTTCCAATTCCAAAATTACCACCTGCCAGCATTGGCAACCTAATCATTTTAACCAACAAAAATCCAGAGCACTTCATAACACACTGAAGAATGAAGGCACTGAAGAATGAGAACAGGCTTAAAGCAAACAGTTTGAGAACATCAAAGTTCCATTAACTTGCCACTGGCTGATTATTATTCAAAGCACTCTAATACCTCAGGATTAAAAGTTTAGATAAGGCTTATGGACATCTCTAAAACATTTTATCATGTCAACTACATGGTCATCATTTTAAAACTTCTCCAAATGGGAGTCCATTCATCTCTTACTTCTTCAATTAGCAATTCCATTTCAGGTCATGTCATGTTTGCCACATGACTTCTCTGCAGTATTGGTGTCTCTTGCTGAAAGAAACATTTTAATAATATAATGAGTTAACTTCACATTGAGGTCTGAGTTTCCTTCAGGAACTGGTGCAGCCAAAACCAGAAATCATCCTCCCAAAACCCTCCCTTGAGGTAGAATCGTGGCCCAGTGGTTGGCACTGCTGCTTCACAGCACCTGGGAGCTGGGTTCAATCCCTTCCTTGGATGACTCTGTGTGGAGTTTGCATATTCTCCCCATGTCCATGTGGGCTTCCTCTGGGTGCTCTGGTTTCCGAAGATGTGCAGGTCAGGTGAATTGGCCATACTAAATTGCCCATAGTGTCAGGTGCATTAGTCAGGGGTAAATATAGCGTAGGGAAATAGGTCTGGGTAGGTTACTCTTCAGTAGGTTGGTGTGAACTTGTTGGGCCCTGTTTCCATACTGTAGGTAATCTAATCTAACATATATCATTATTGAATTCATTCTCCAGTCTCTATAACCATTCCCAATGTGGCCAGACTGGTTCAAATTTACTTTTGCCTTTCCTTCACATATTCCTCTGCTTTTCAGTTGTTCATTCCTCTTCCTTCATGCTTAAGACTTCACTTTTGGTGGTGTCACCAAAACTGGACTGGCCAGCAGGATACAGAATATGAGGAACATTTACCGAACTCAGAGGGGGACAAAAACAACAGTTAAAAACATGGATGAAAGCAAATTACTGCGGATGCTGGAATCTTTGACAAAGGGTCAGTTAGACTTGAAATGTCAGCTCTTTTCTCTCCTTACTGATACTGCCAGACCTGCTGAGATTTTCCAGCATTTTCTCTTTTGGAGTTAAAAACATGGAACTGAACGTACAGGTCATACTGAAGTAAATGAGGTGAGTTTGACCAGTTTGGCTCTTTCCTCAGTTTTACTGGTTTTTCTCCTGGTGAGGAAGTATTATGGTCAATGGGATGCATTTTCAAAGTACCCGGAAGTCTGTGAATTTATCATGAAGGTCCCACTTCCTCAACTTCTCCCTGGCCTGAGGAGCTGTGACCCACAGGTTAAACCGCCTCCAATCATCTCTCCCTAATGAGATAACTTATTTTCTGAGCTGCCCTGAACTCCATGGTCCACTGGGATAATGTCAACTTTTGGGTTCAGTTAGCTCAGTACAGCTGGTTTGTAACACAGAGTGACACCACAGCATGGGTTCAATTCCTATGCTGGCAGAGATTATCATGACGGTCCCTCCTTCTCAATTTTGCCTGAGATGTGGTGCCCCTCAGGTTAAACCACCAGTTATCCCTCTCCAATAAGACAGTGATCCTTTGGGGCCATGGCAACTTTGACTTTAAATCCATCTGTAGCTTCTTGTTTTGATAAATACATCACAGTTTTGGATGCTGTTGCCTGGATCTCAGTGGTCACTCAACAGTTTTATTTGTTGCTGACGCGTTGAAACCTTCTGACTGTTTCTCTTGTCCTTTTCAAGTTATTTTGTAAAATATTCAATGAAAGGAACTAAACATTTCAGTCTTGTGTTGCAATTTGTTTTTGTTTTCAGCATCTATTATAAATTGATCCATTTGTTCAATAAAAAGCTATTTATTTAAATAAATCAAGAAATAATTGTAATCATATTTTTCCCCTTGTAATTATATTATGGGCTCTGCTGAGAGATAAAGAACTACAATGGAGCAAGGAGAGATTTCTGCATCAAAATCAAAATTCACTTTCAAGTTCAAATTCATTCTATCATCATTCATTTTGATTCCTTAAGCTGCATAGTGGATTGTAGTCACAAATTAAGTCGTGAAAGAGATGTGTGCACTTAGACAATATGCTCATTGAATGCTTTGTGTAGAACAGTGAATATTTTGACTCAACTTTTATCATCAGTGGTCCTAAGGATGTTTCTAATGAAACAAAGATCAGATTGTAAATAAATAGTTTGTTGTAGAGTTATACAGAAGTGTTTTAATTCAGTTGAGAAGGCATAGGGTTGAGTTCATTCCTGGAAGGAGTTCAGGGCAGCTCAGAAAATAAGTTACCTCAGCAAAAGGGCTCAGTTTGTAAAGTTTCCAAATCAGGAGAGTTCGTGGAGAACTGCAAAGGATTAGATTGTCAGAGTTATGAAGAGCTCATGTCAGCAGACGTGAAAATAACCAATCAAAATGTCTCCACATTTCACTGCAAAGAAACTGAAAGATGCAAATTAAGCAAAAACTTCAGCAATTGAGACTGGGTGTAATTTCTCTGAACAATAAATTGTATCAGGCAGGGATGGAAAAACATTGAAACCATGTCTTTCTGTGTGTTTTAGGTATTGCATACTGTCTTGTATATTTAGATAGCTTGTCTTTTAATTTTTTTTGGCTAGGTTAATTGTGTTGTGCTATTTGGAAACCTTTTGCTGTAAAGCCAACATGTGTTATCACCATATCTTATCAAACTTGCCTCATTAACTATCTGTACTGCTTCGATGGTATCCACCACGTCCAATTCTGGCCCAATCTTATTATGTGCCATTCCTAGAACATTTATCATTTTGTAGATATTCAGGTATTCAGTACCGGAAACAACTTCTGTATCTCTGTATCTATGTGTTAGTGTTGCAAGCATCAATGGCATAATGCAAACTGCCTTCGAGCAATGTTTAACACATAAGCACATTCACTCTGCATGCATCTCATATGTGTAGAGAAATTATTGCAAATGAAATGTAGCTGATGTTTTCAACATTTAATCTACGCATTTGCCCCATTGACATCATAATGCACAGCCAACCTAGATTCTGCATTTTCACCCATCAACCTGACAGTGTGTCTTACAATCTTATACTCCACAACCACCTGATGAAGGAGCAGCACTCTGAACGTTAGTGCTTCCAATTAACCCTGTTGGACTATAACCTGGTGTTGTATGATTTTTAAATTTGTACAACCTGACACTGATTCTGCCCACTCTAGGTGGTGTCTCTGATTGGTTAGAGTTACCTTGCCTATTTCAAGTATGGCAAGTGACAGCAGAGAATGCAGCTGACATTGGACATCATTACTACTAGGCTCAATATGGTCACTAGGTACCCCCGGAGCCTCTATGTCTCCTTTTTACCTTGCATTGCCCCGACAGCCTTTTCCACAGAGACGTTCATGTGGAGATCGGCCACATTAAACTTCACCTCCAATTATCTTCCTTGCCCTCTGGACTCCGTTATCACGCCTTCATGACAACCACCCTGCTCCTCCAGTCGAGATAGATCGCCACGGACAAACTTGACAAGCAACCAGACTCCGAACCTGTAATAAAGAGCTCACCAATAAACCAGTGCTGTACAACCTTTGGTTCTGGCTGGAGTGTCAATGGGCTCATGGGTAATGCCGATACCATTGCCCCTGGATACATGTGACTGAGACTTTGTTTGCTCTTAATGTAACATGTTGAAAGCAATGGAGTTGGTTATTGCCAATAACCCTCCTCTGGACACCCACCACACCGTCTGACACTTTTGTGCATATCTGTCCATGTACCCTTGTCACCATTCTCGTTCCCACCCCCCCAGGTACCTCTGATTTTCAAACTCACAGCCTTGAACTCTTCTGGCAGTGATAATCTCTGCAGCCCATCCAGTCTTTCCTTTGTACCCTCCTTAACAACCAAACCTTTAGGGGTACATTCATCCCCAGATCTCTGACCAACTCTGAGAAGCAGCCCCTCGACCTGACTGACCAGACCCCTGACTGTTCCCCCATTGAGGTAAAAGTTAATATGAGATGGATTTATTTTATTAAGCAAACTATGAAAGGATACAGGCCAAAGGCAGGTAGATGGAAAAAGAACACAGGTCAGCAATAATCTTATTGAATGACAGAACAGGGTTGAAGGGCTGAATGGCCTGTCCAGCTCCGAAATGACTGAAGATATATGATTCCCCCCCAGCTGCTGTTGCTGGCCCCACAAGATATACCATTTCCCACTTCCCAGACTGTAGCGGGCAGATTTCCCGATGGTGGGGAGCCCAAGCTGCATGTGAACAAGCCCCTGGAATGTGTAGATTGTGTCCCTACCTCACAGTAATGTTACTCCCTGACTGACAGTGGTCCTCTCTTCATTGGACTGAAGGTGAACCACCATTCATTTTCCCATGTGGTAACTTGAGTGAATACATATGCATCGTGTTCACACTGTAGGCAGCTGACACATGCTGTAGGTGATGGATTGACAGCTTGGTGTGCCATTCAGAAAAATAGTCCTCCAGTCTAGATAGATTGCCACAGACAAACCTGACAAGCAGCTAGACTCTGTGAAAGCAATCAAGAGCTCGCCAAACACCAGTACCGTACAGCCTTTGGTTCTGACCGGAGTACCAATGGGTTCATGGGTAATGCCGATACCATTGCCCCTGGATGGATGTGACTGAGACTCTGTTTGCTCCTAATGCAACATGCTCAGACCAATGGAACAAGCTAAATTAGAAATCTGAATATAATTAAGGTTCGTTGTGCTATTAGCAAGACATATAACAAGCAAATGGAATGTGCTGCTGTCTGGCACGAAACTCACACTGCTGCTTATGAAAAACATACAAGATGGAGCAAGGTGGTCCCGATGTCTAGACTGGACCTTACTCAAAGTATTGCCAGTTTAGCCACAAATCTCACAATAGCCCACTTCACTCGAGCCTATAACGTTCTGACTGTGATGTATCAAGTCAGTTTCATTTCGGGAGCTGCCTTGTCTAATAACTACCATCATCTGTGGTCATGACAATTGGTTCTACCTTATTAAGCCTCCTGGAAGAAAGATGAAGAAATGTTTATTTGAGATAAAAATGGGAGTAGTCATTGTAACCTTAGCCAATGTGGGTCTGTATGATACTGATGAGGAGAAGCCGGTGTTGGACTGTGGTGGACAAAGTTTAAAAATCACACAACGCTAGGTACAGGTTTATTTGGAAGGACTAGTTTTCGGAGCACTGATCCTTCACCAGGTAGCTGGTGGGGCTGGATTGTAAGACACAGAATTTATTTGTTCTGAGTCTGATGAAAGAGCAGTGCTCCAAAAGCTATTCCTTCCAAATAATCCTGTTATAACCTGGTGTTGTGTAAGTTTTAACTCTGCTTGATAATGACCATTGCTTTTCCTTAAAATTGTTAGATTTAAGACATACACTCAGATCTGTGGAGCAGATCACTTAGAAACAAATCTCACCATTTTATCACTGATTACAGGAATTACAATTTCTAATTACATTAAATATTTTCACACTTCAATCTTTCAGCATAAAACTGATGATCTAATAAATAAAGACAGTCTTCTTATGCAGTTTTTGAGAACTGAAAATCCACATGGAACATTATTAGTATTATGATTCATTCACAGCATATGCATTCTCTTGCTAAGGTGAACATTTAACATTTTTCAGTATGAACAGTAAGAACAAGGGGGTGAACCATCTTATTGACTACTACTGAGCAGCTTGTTAAGTTACAGGAGCAGCATGGTGGCTCAGATCCTAGCAGCTACACAGTGCTAGGAACCTATGTTCAATTCCAGCCTTGGGTGACTGTGTGGAGTTTACATATTCTCCCCATGTCTGCATGTGTTTCCTCCCACAGTCCAAAGATGTGTGGGTCAGGTGGATTGGCCATGCTAAATTGCCCATAGTGTTCGGTGCATTAGTCAGAGGGAAATGAGTTACTCTTTGTAGGGTTGGTGTGGACATATTGGGCCAAAGAGCCTGTTTCCACACTGTAGGGAATCTAGTATTATAGCTCTGTTAGTAATCGGTACAATTTTGATTAATCAGGAGTCACTTATAGACCAGACAGGGTAAGGATGGCAAATTTCCTTCCCTAAAGAACATTCATGAATCTATTGCCAATTTGCAACAATCTCGTGTATTCATGGTCAACATTACTAATACCAATTCTTTTATTTTGTCCCAGAGTACTTCATTGAATGCATATTCCCATACAATGATGAGATTTGAGTTCACATTTCGAGATCATTAACAAATATTTCAGAATTACTACTTTAGAAATATAACTGTAATGGTTCTGTATCCCAATGCAGCTGAATGCTAATGTGTATTAAGTCAAATTTCCGGTCATAGATGATCCAAGCTGATCTGCGGAAGTTAACAGGTTTTTGAGAAGCATGATTAAAAATGTATGTAGAGAAAATAGTGCCACTTGCACTATAGTGAATTTATTTGTCAAATTCTTTCACATAAACATCAGGCACTCAAGATTGCTTAAAAGCTTTATCATTACCATGATCCCAACAGACCAGGATATTCCATGCAGAATTCATTCATCTTTATCTCTACTTTTTCTTCCCAAATACTCAATCATATCTTTTCTGAAGGTCATGCGGGATCTTCTGAAATCTCTTTGAAAGTATAGCTATATAATAAGCATCATATGTTTATCTCTCAACTGTGTTTAATTTTCCAAATGTCATCACGCGTGTTAGATGCAACAACCTAGAGATTTCTTCATGCACACTAATGCAGGTGAACTCTGGACAGAGCATATTTTGCACATGTCTGTGCAGTAACCAGACTTGTTTCTGCCAGCTCACCAGAGGGTAAGGATGTGACACCAGCCCTGTTCCAGAAGAAAGTGAAGTCTTTAAGGATCTTGTCTGATTACTTCAGTGAAACCACATATAAGGGCCAGCTCAACAATATATCAAATTCAGACTTGACCCATACAGTTAAAGAGCTGTGTCATTTCCTTGTTAGCAAGATCACAGTGGGGACCTGCAATTAGCATACGACCCAGAATATAACCTATAAATGAGAAGGATTTTTAACCAATTTCTGTTGCCTCTCCTAAATCAAAGGGAGGCCATTCCAAAATGAGGCTCTTTGGGAATTGGCACAATTAGTGACTCAAGCAGCTCCTGATGCTGTCCAACAGGAGCAGGCAATTGCACCGTTGTTTTCAGTCAGTTTGTTGTGTATTTTGTTGCCTCACAGCTATGAAGTGATGCCTCTCATTTTTAATTGTGCAACACATATACTTATATGAATTTTAAAATATTTCTGCACTGACAAAATGTTTGCATCATGCTTCTCCCGGTTTAGCTTCTAGTAACTTCTGTCTCCTTTCACTCAGAGTCCACACCCAGGCATTACTAATCAATTAGACCAAGTACAAGATGAACACAATCAAACACAGAACAAATCTTCATCATCTAACTTCCTTGAGAGACTCAAGCTTCCAGACTGATTCATAGCTTTTTTGTACGTTACTAGATTTTAGATACCTTACTTGAATCACCATGGATGCTAGCATTATCAGTTTCCTCTGAATGGGGGTTAGTATCACCAGACTTTTCGGAATGGATACTAGTATTATCAAGCTTCTCAGTATAGATGCCAGTATTACCAGCCTTTCCTGAATGTTTGCTAGTATTGCCAGTCTTCTTTGCATGGAGAAACATTTCAATGAAGAGAAATGGACCTAGGGAACAGCAATTCTCAGAAAGCACCAAGTGAGGGGGTTGACCCCATATCATGTATATAGTCACAGGAAAGGAAAACTTGTCAGAACCAATCTTGTCTGAATGAGACAACCTTTCCTGTTAGATTTTAAAGGCTTCACAGAAGCTCATAGCAGCTGATTTCACCTTATTGAAGGAGGATGCAGGGATAAGATTCAGAGTGAGTAAGGCTGAAGATGAATTTAAGCAAAAAACACATGAAAGGAAAATATAGTTCAAAAAATGTCAAGATGTACATCAATCATTCAAATTTTGGACTTTTAGAAACAAAGGGATGAACCTATCATATAACATTTTAAAATCAATTTTAAAATCCCTAATTACCTGATGTAAATTAGAATCAGGATTAGTGGTGCTGGAAAAGCACAGCAGTTCAGGCAGCATCCAAGTAGCCTCGAAATCGACGTTTCGGGCAAAAGCCCTTCATCAGGAATAAAGGCAGTGAGCCTGAAGCATGGAGACATCAGCTAGAGGAGGGTGGGGGTGGGGAGAAAGGAGCATAGAGTACAATGGGTGAGTGGGGGAGGGGATGAAGGTGATAGGTCAGTGAGGAGAGGGTGGAGTGGATAGGTGGAAAAGGAGATAGGCAGGTAGGACAGGTCCAGACAAGTCATGGGGACAGTGCTGAGCTGGAAGTTTAGAACTAGGGTGAGGTGGGGAAAGGGGAAATGAGGAAACTGTTGAAGTCCACATTGATGCCCTGGAGTCGAAGTGTTCCGAGGCGGAAGATGAGGCGTTCTTCCTCCAGGCATCTGGTGGTGAGGGAGTGGCGGTGAAGGAGGCCCAGGACCTCCATGTCCTCGGCAGAGTGGGAGGGGTAGTTGAAATGTTGGGCCACGGGGTGGTGTGGTTGATTGGTGCGGGTGTCCGGGAGATGTTCCCTAAAGCGGTCTGCTAGGAGGCGCCCAGTCTCCCCAATGTAGAGGAGACCGCATCGGGAGCAATGGATACAATAAATAATATTAGTGGATGTGCAAGTAACACTTTGATGGATGTGGAAGGCTCCTTTAGGGCCTTGTAAATTAGAATCAGACAGGTCTGCATTACAGAGAAAGGCTCTTTGTCACATTCATCAGCAATGGTCAAAAACAGCCACCTACTTATTCTATTCCTATTTTCCAGCACTTGGCCCAAAGCCTTTTATGCCTTGGCATCGCAGGTACACATCTAAATACCCTGTACTCCCTAAGTGTTGGAAGGGTTTCTACCTCTACCATTGTACAGCCGGTGAATTCCAGATTCACACCCTCTGAGTGAAAACATTTTTCCCTTCAAACCCTCTTAAACCAAAAGGAAAAGACCCTTCCTGTCTACCCTATCTACACACCTCAGTTTTATATATTTCAATTATGTTTCCCCTCACTCACCCCTTTTCCAAGTAAAACAGCCCCAGTCTACTGAATCTCTTTTCATGACTAAAACTCTCCGGGCCAGATAGCATCCTGGTAAATCTCCTCTGCAATGTCTCCAGTGCAAATACATCCCTCCTATAACATGGATTCCAGAACTGCACACAGTCTAACTGTGGCCTAACCAATGCTTTATACAGTTTCAGCATCACCTCCATGTTCTTAAATTTAAAAGGGGTACCGCAGGGATCAGTGCTGGGACTGCAGCTTTTTACAATATATGTTAATGATATAGAAGATGGTATTAGCAATAATATTAGCAAATTTGCTGATGATACTAAGCTGGGTGGCAGGGTGAAATGTGAGGAGGATGTTAGGAGATTACAGGGTGACCTGGACAAGTTAGGTGAGTGATCAGATGCATGGCAGATGCAGTTTCATGTGGATAAATGTATGGTTATCCACTTTGGTGGCAAGAACAGGAAGGCAGATTACTACTTAAATGGAATCAATTTAGGTAAAGGGACAGTACAGAGAGATCTGGGTGTTCTTGTACACCAGTCAATGAAGGTAAGCATGCAGGTACAGCAGGTAGTGAAGAAGGCTAATAGCATGCTGGCCTTCAAAACAAGAGGAATTGAGTATAGAAGCAAAGAGGTTCTTCTGCAGCTGTACAGAGCCCTGGTGAGACCACACCTGGAGTACTGTGTGCGGTTCTGGTCTCCAAATTTGAGGAAAGACATTCTGGCTATTGAGGGAGTGCAGCGTAGGTTCACGAGGTCAGTTCCTGGAATGGCGGGATTACCTTACGCTGAAAGACTGGAGCAACTGGGCTTGTATACCCTTGAGTTTAGAAGACTGATAGGGAATCTGATTGAGATATATAAGATTATTAAAGGATTGGACACTCTGGAGGCAGGAAACATGTTTCCGCTGATGGGTGAGTGCCGAACCAGAGGACACAGCTTAAAAAATACGGGGTAGACCATTTAGAACAGAGATGAGGAGAAACTTCTTCACCCAGAGAGTGGTGGCTGTGTGGAATATTCTGCCCCAGAGGGCAGTGCAAGCCCAGTCTCTGGATTCATCTAAGAAAGAGTTGGATAGAGCTCTCAAGGATTGTGGAATCAAGGGTTATGGAGATAAGGCAGGAACAGGATACTGATTAAGGATGATCAGCCATGATCATATTGAATGGTGGTGCAGGCTCAAAGGTCAGAATGGCCTACTCCTGCACCTATTGTCTATTGTCTATTGTCTAAAACTTAATAAAGGCAAGTATCTCGTATGCCTTCTTAACCACTTTATCCAACTGTCTTGATAGCTTAAGGAACCATAGGTATACACACCATAGTCCCTTTGATGCTCAAGGCTTCCAATGGTCCTACTGTTCATCATCTATTCCTCTGTCTTGCTTGCGTGGCCCAAGTGCATCACTTCACATTTGTTTGGGTTGAATTCCATTTGCCACTAATCAGCCCATCTAATTAAGTATTGGAAGGTTTGGCCTGGACTGGATGACCTTGATCTTGTAGTGACTCGCAGACTGATCTGTGATGTAAATAGGGTTTAGAGCGTGTGGAGTCTGTTATTTTTCTGCTTTTCGCTGTCTCACTCATTGTGGATTTGAGGAAAAAATTGTACAAATTCAACTTGGAAAATCTACAATAGAGACAGAAACTTCTTGCGGAATCAAAGTAATCTTACTTCATCTTTTGTTCTTGTAATTCAGCTTTTCCTTTTCTTTTCTAAAGAATGTTTTGCTCAGTCTGATCTGTTTCTCTGTCCCATGTATCCTATGTTCTGGTAACTTATTAATATTAAATCCATTTCAAAGTGAAAAAGGCATAAAACAGAGCAGGAATGCACAATATATGCTGTAAAGGAATGATGCATTTGTCATAAAAATCATAATATAAGTTGACACTCCTTGAAAAGAGAGATGGTGTTAAAATGAGTTAAACTGTAACAATTAGCTAATGTATCTTTTTATCATTTTTACTGTGGCTTTAATAAATTTTAGAATATGCTTTACATCAAAATGGAAAATTATCATTTAATTCTGTATCAGAAATAACTTTCATTATACTTTGAAGCATTAAATGCAAGTTTTGATATCTTTAACTAGAGCAGTTCAGGGATATAGCTATATGTTTTTCTTGGATAGACACCAGACAATTACTTTCAGTTTCACACCCCCTTGATAATTTGATTTGTGTTTTCTCTGCAGTAGGAGTTGAATTTCTGCACCACTGGGTATGATATCCCCTGTCAAAATAGATCATATCCCTGGGTGGGAATGTTGTCACTTTGCCTGTCTTCCATCAACAGTTAATTTCAGTTGTTATTAGTGAGAAAATTGATGCATCAAGAAAGAAATGTGGTTGTCAGAGAAGACAAATAGCCACAATTCAAATTTATTCAAAACGTAGGCCCAATATGGGCACTTCAACATCCGAGACAAAATACTTCATGAGTTCTCATCATTGTTTTCTTTGGTTTCTTTGCTCTTTAAACAGTGTTTATTGTAAATAAATGGAACGTTTAAATCACAATTTCTGACCTCTATCATTAATGTAAATAATGTATTTATTAATTAATGCATTAATGTAATTGATGGGAAAATCCCAGGTTCTAGGACAGGTTGTATTTCATGATTGAGGCATTGCCTCAGGACGCAAGTTTGATTCCTCAATCCAAGAACAAAAATATTCCCAAAGTAAATTTTCTCACCAAGCTGTTGTCCATAGGATTCTTGGATTATGTTCCTGCGGCTTTAAACAGCAGATAAAGCATTTCTGTGGAGAGTGAGTTCTGTTTCCTGACTTGAGTTTTGTTTCTGCCATTAATCTTCAGCTCCATTGTTTCAAAATAGTTTTTACTGTGCCCTACATGTCATACTAATATTCATCAACATGAGATTGAGTGGCTCAATGCTGAAGGCCAAATCTGCCAGAGTGGTTTAGTGGCAGACATTAAAATGCCCAACAGCATTGACATGGCCACATCTGGAATATTATGCGCAGTTTTGGTTCATTTATCTGAGAAAAGATGTTGCAGCTGTTGAGGGAGTGCAGTGACGATTTACCAGATTTATTTCTGGGATGGCAATACCAACATATGATGAGAGATTGAGTCAATTAGGATTATACTTACTAGGGTTTAGAAGATTGAGCGCAGAAATTGCAGAGAAACTTATAAAATTCTAACAGAGCTAGACAGGTTAGATGTAGGAAGGATATTTCCGAGGACTGGGGAGTCCAGACCAAAGATCATAGTTTAAAGATATGAGGTAGGCCATTTAGGGCTGAGATGAGGAGAAATATCTTCACCCAGAAAGTGGTGAGCCCATGGAATTCATTGCCATAGACAGTGGTCGAGACCAAAATATTGAATGTTTTCAAGAAGGAGTTAGCTATAGCTCTTGTAGTTGAAGGGACCAAGGGATCGGGATGAGGTGGGATCAGAGTATTTAGTTCAATGATCTACTATGATCATATTGAATGGCAGAGCAGGCTAGAGGGATTGTATGGCCTCCTTCCACTCCTATCTTCAATGTTTCTACAACTTGGCAGGTTTGATGTAGAAAAGATGTTCTTTGTTGTGTGAGAATCTAGACTGAGGGGTCACTGTTTAAACATAGAAATGTAGAAACATTGAAAATAGGTGCAGAAGTAGTCCATTCAGCCCGTCAAGCCTGCACCACCATTCAATACAATCATGGCTGATCATGCAATCTCAGTATCCCATTCCTGCCCTGTCTCCATACCCCTTGATCCCTTTAGCTGCAAGGGCCATGTCAGCTCCCTCTTGAATATTCACAGGTTCACAACTCTCTGAGTGAAGAAATTCTTTCTCATCTTCCTCATAAAAATAATGGGTTGCCCATTTAAGACAGAGGTAAGGAGAAGGTTGTCTCTCAGAAAGTTTTGAATCTTTGGATTACTCTTCCCCAAAAGTTGGTGGACACAGAATCTTTGAATCTTTTTAAGACCAAAGTAGAAATATTCTTGATAAGCAAAAGGGTGAAACATTATCAATGAGACCATCAGACCATAAGACTCAGGAGTAGAATTAGGCCATTGAGTCTGTTCCATCTGAGTTGTCAATATGTTTCTCATACCCATTCTCCTGCCTTCTTCCCATTACTTTTCATCCCCTTACTAATTGAGAACCTATCTACCTATGCCTTAAATACATTCAATGGCTTGGTGCATTGCACCCTGTGGCAATGAGTTCCACAGATTAACCATCCTCTGGCTGAAGAAATTCCTCTTCATTTCAATTCCTTCACTCTGAGGCTGTGCTCTCTTTGGCTTTCTTAATAATGGAAACACCTTCTCCAAGTCCACTCTATTCAGGTCTCTCAGTAGTCTATAAGTTTCAATCAGATCTTCCCCCCCACCCACCCATCTTTCTAAACTCCATCAAGGACAGACCGAGAGAGTCCTCAGCCACTGCTCCTATGACAAACCCTTCATCCCCAGACTCATTCATGTGAATCTCCTTGAAGACCCCTCAAATGCCAGCACATCCTTCCTTAAATATGAGCCCCAAAACTGCTCGCAATATTCCAAATGCGGTCTAAACAGAATTTTACACAGCCTCAGCAGTACATCTCTACTTTTGTATTCTAGCCCACGTGAAAAGAATGCAAACATTTCATTGGTCTTCCTAACTGCCAACTGAACCTGCATGTTAACCTTAAGAGAATCTTGAGTGAGGACTGCCAAGTACAAAGCCTTTTCCCATTTAGAAAATTGTCCATGCCTCTATTCTTCCAACCAAAGTATTTAACCTCATACTTTCTGCACTGTATTCCACCTATCAGTTCTTTGCCCACTTGCATACCATGTCCAATTCCTTCTCTCCTCTTTCTCAATACTATTTGTCCCTCCACCTATCTTTATGTTATCTGTCAGCCTAACAACAATATCCTCAGTTCCTTAATCTGATTTGTTAATATAGAACTGAATACTTATGGTCCCAACACTGACCCCTGTGGACTTCCACTCGTCACTAGCTGCCATCCTGAAAAACCCCCACTCTCTGCCTTCTGCCGGTCAGCCAATCCTCGAGCTATGTCAGGACTTTGCCTCTAACACCATTTGTTCCTATCCTAATTAGTAATCTCCTGGCAGCACCTTGTCAAAGATCACCAGGAAAACTAAATAGATCACATCCACGAATTCTCCTTCATCTAACTTGCACATTACCTCCTCAATGAATTGTAACAGATTTGTCAGGCATGACCTCTGCTTGATAAAGCGGTGCTGACTCACCCCTATTTTACCAAGCATTTCCAATTACTCAGCAATTTCATCCTTAATAATGGACTCTAAAATCTCACCAAAAGCCAAGGTCAGGTTAACTAGCCTATAGATTTGTATCTTCTATCTCCCTCCATTCTTAAAAAGGGATGTTACATTAGTTTTTTTCTTGTTCTTTGGCACTCTCCCTGACTTCAGTGATTCTTGCAAGATTATCACCAATCGCTCTACAATCTCAGCTGTCTCCCTCAGTGGTCTGGGATATGGTCCAGCTGGTCCAGGTGATTTATCCACCTTCAGACTTTTCAGCTTCCCCAGGACTTTCTCCTTATAGATGCCCATTACACGCACCTCTGCCCCTGACTTTCTGAAGTTCTGGTATGCCACTTTTGTCTTTGACGGAGGTTGATGTAAAGCACCTATTCAGTTCTTCTGCCATTTCTTTCTTCCTCTACTACTTCTCCAGCCTCATTTTCCAACAGTGCAATGTCCATTCTTGCCTCCTCTTACCTTTTATATATCTAAAGAAAGTCTTGCAATTTTCTTTTATTTTTCTTGCTGGATAATTCTCATATTTTATCTTCTAACCATCCCCCCTCCACTCCTGTCCCTTGCATTTTTTTTAGTTATCCTCTGTTGTTTTTTAAAGGCTTCTCAGTCCTTTGGCTTCCCACGAATCTTCACCAAATTGCTTGCTTTTGCTTTTCTAATGCCCCGGACCTCCCTTGCCAGTTATGGTTGGCACATCCTCCCCTCATGATGTTTCTTCTTCCTTGGGATGAATTTCTGCTCTGCCTACCAAAAGGTCCCAAAAACTCCTGTCATTGCTGCTCCACCATCTTCCCTACGAGGCTCCCTTTCCAATCAACTCTGGCCAGCTCCTCCCTCATGTCTTTGTAGTTGCCTCTACTTAATTGTGATATCATTACATCTGATTTCCAGCTTCTCCCTCTCAAACTGCAGGATGAATCCTCTCGTATTATGGTTATTATCCCGAAGGTTTCCTTCACCATAGAACATTAGAGCACAGTAAAAGCCCTTCAGCCCTCGATGCTGTGCCGACCCGTGGAACCAATCTGAAGCCTATCTATCCAACATCATTGTCGTTTCTTGTATTGTTCTTTGTTCTTTAAATAATAAATGGCATATTTAGATCGAGGATATGGTTCGGCGCAGGCTTGCAGGGTCAAAGGTCCTGTCCCTGCACTGTAATGTTCTTTATTCTTTGTTCTTTACAAACCATTCAATTTTCATCCATATGTTTGTCCAATGACCATTTAAATGCCCTTAAATTTGGCGAGTCAACTCCTGTTGCAGGCAGTGTTTTCCACACCCCTATTATTCTCTGAGTAAAGAAACTACCACTGACATCTATCCTGTATCTATCACCCCTCAATTTATGGCTATGTCCCCTTGTGCCAGCCATCACCACCCAAGGAAAAAGGCTCTCACTGTAACCATATCTAACCTTCTGATTATCTTATATGTCTCAATTAAGTCACCTCTCAACCTTCTTCTCTCGAATGAAAACAGCCTCAGTTCCCTTGGTTTAAAGTAAGTAATCAAGCCTGCCACATTAGAATCACCAAATCCAGAATTGTGTGTTCCTTAGTGGGCTCTGCCACAAACTGCTTAAATAAAAACCATCTTGTAGACATTCAACCCAAATTCCTTTTCTTGGGATCTGTGACCGACCTTATTTTCCCAGTCCACTGCATATTGAAGTCCTCCATGATTATTCTAATGTTGCCTATCTAACATGCCTTTTCTGACTTCTGTTTTATTTTCTTCCTCACATCCTGACTACTGCTAGGAGCCCTGAACACAACTTTTTGACAGAGTCAAAAACAGAGTCTTTTTCTTTTGCTGTTCCTCACCTCTACCTACACAGATTCTATACCTTCTGACTCTAAACCACTTTTTGCTATTGATTAAATTTAATTTCTTACAAACAAGATAACTCTGCACCCTCTGCATCTGCCTGTCCTTTCAATAGGATGCACATCCTTGGATATTTGATTGCCAGCCCTGATCCCCTTGCAACGAAAAGATGATACCTACAACATTATTATTGCCAATTTCAATCTGCACTACAAGATCATTTACCTGGTTTCATACTGCGTGCATTCCATCCCCCCACCCTTTCTCATAGTTGTCCTCTTATCTGCTGTGCATGAAGTTAGATTCTTGAGCCTTTCCATAGTTTCTATCCTATTACAAAGGAGCCTCGACTATCTGAACGACATGGATGGGGAGTATTTTGTTATGATAATCGACTGTTCGGATAATCGGCTGCCAGATAACACAGTTTAGCCAAGCATTGGGACCTTGCGATCTTGTTGGGATAATCCGAAATTCGGACAACTGAATGTCGGATAATTGAGGTTCCTCTGTACTTGTTCTGGGAAACTTAATAATGTCTGCTAAGCCATCTCCCCACTTTAACATCTTCCATAATTTTCCATGCAACTGAAGCCACCACCCTCCTCTATTTAGTTTAAAGACTTACGAAAGGCCCTGGTTATGTGATTCATCAGAACTCTGGTGCCGACATGGTTCAGGTGGAGCCTGTCCCATTGAAGCATCCCCCTCCTCTCCACTGCTGATGCCACAATGTCCCATAGATTCGAACAACACTAATTTTGAGCCATGCACTTCCCTCTTCAATCTTGCTGATCCTGTGCCCATTAGCTTGTGGCTCAGGTAATAGTCCAGAGCCACTTTAGGACCTTTTTGGGTTTTTTTTTGTAATTTAGCTCCTAGCTGCTCATATTACCTCAGCAGAACCACTTTCTACCTCTATGTCGGCACCTAGAAGGACCATGACAACTGAATTTTTTCATTCCCATTCCAAGTCCCTCTGCAGCCCAGACGCAATATCCAGAAACCAGGCACCAAGCAGGCAACACGGCCTTCAGGACTTCCAATCCTTGCCTCCGGGAATAGGGTGTTTTTACCCTGTCTATGCTATCCCCAATCACAATGGTGTTTCTACCCATCCCCCACACCAAAACCACCCCCACCTTGAATGACTTCCTGTACCACAAAGTTGTGGTCAGTTTGCTCATCCACACTGCATTCCCCACTTTCATCCACACAGGGAGCAAGAATCTCAAACAAATCATCCTGGAGTCTTGCTTGTGGCCATAAAAATGCCTGTCTGTGCCCCTGATGATGTTCATGACTGGCACCTTTGTAAAAATGCTTGTACTTTCTTCGACGTTCAATATCTTCGATGAAGGAGGAATGAGCGAGCCAATTGATGATGTCTCCATTGATGTTATTCAGTTCCTTACTGTCACTTGTTTGCAAAGAGAGAAATGTTTACATGCAGTTTGATCATTACGTGACCACTGGTGATAACAGCAGCCTGACAACAGGTGCCAATACGGAAAACAACAGCCCACAATGTCCTTTGGCAACACCCGTTCCTATGCTTCTGGCAGAACTTGGCACTCAAAGATTGGCCTTTGCAACTATCAGCTCATGACTCAAATGAAAATGTGCCAGACCAAAAACATGTTTGTGATATGTCCATCAGCTCTCATTGATTAATGAATGCCAACATACACACAGTTAAAAATCACACTATACCAGGTTATAGTCCAGCAAGTTTATTTGGAAGCACTAACTTTCAGAGTGTTGCTCCTTCATCATGTGGTTGCAGAGCATAAGTTTATGCTCCGCAACCACCTGATGAAGGAGCAGCGCTCCGAAAGCTAGTGCTTCTAAATAAACCTGTTGGACTATAATCTGGTGTTGTGTTATTTTTAACTTTGTCCAGCACCGGCACCTCCACATGATAACATACACACAGAACGTTCAGATTCCTGTCCCAAGGTAATCCGGTAGCTACCCAGTTCCAATTCCTTTGTATTGTCATGATGCAGATATCGACATATGTAAGTAGTGGGTGTTCAAGATATAATCTAATTAAGTATCAATTAAAATCATATGAATACAACAAAAAAATGCATGCATTAAAAAATCAGCAAGTTTGGCTTTATGCACCTCTGCAGAGTCTGAGTGACTGGACACTGTAGATGTTTCTGTTTTTCAGCAGTAGAAGCAACTTGAAGGGTAGGAGCTTACACCAGGGGCCTGCCGGGAGCAGTGAGTCACTGATTTGAGCTTTTATATTTGAAGTCAGAGAGCAGAGGTTTCTGGGAAAGGAGGGACTTCTTATTTTTATTTCCGTCCAGCTATATAAGTCAGTGTTTTCTCAGCCCGAGACCCTTCCATTGCAGGGCCTCCCACCCAACCACCTCCTCTAACCTTAAAGACTAGGGACACATCAGCTAAGCATCTCTTTTTTACTTTGTGATAAGGGGATAGCAAGGATAGCAGTGCAGGGAGAGCAATGTTCCTCCTGCATGATGTTTGAGGTGAGGGATGCTATTAGTGTCCCATCTAAGTACATCTACAGGAAGTGCACCCAACTCTTGCTTCTCCAAGACCATGTTAGGGAACTGGAGCAGGAGCTGGATGAACTTCGGATCATTTGGGAGGCAGAGGCTGTGATAGATAAGAGTTACAGGGAAGTAGTTACTCCTAGGCATGAAGAAAGCTGGGTGACTGTTCAAGGGGGGAATATCAGTCAGTGAAGGGATCCCCTGTAGTTGTTCCCCTGAAAACCATGTACACCATTTTGGATACTGTTGAGGGGGATGACTTACCAGGGGTATGCAGTGGGGCCCAGGTCTCTGGCACAGAGCCTGTCCCTGTTGCACAGAAGGGAAGGAGGGAAAGGAGGAGAGTGTTAGTCATTGGAGGGAGGGTCAGATAGAAAGTTGGGAATGAACAAGACTCACATTTGGTGTGTTGCCTCCTAGGTGCCAGGGTCTGTGATGTCTCGGACCATATCTTTGTGGTCCTGAAAGGAGAGGGTGACCAGCCCCAAGTCGTGAGCCATGTAGGTACCAACGACATAGGTAGAAAGAGGGATAGGGATGTAAGGCATGATTTCAGGGTACTAGGGTGGAAGCTGAGAGCTAGAACAGAGTTGCTATTTCTGGTTTGTTACACGTGGCACGTGATAGCGAGGCAAAGAATAGGAAGAGATATCAGCTGAACACGTGGCTGCAAGGATGGTGCAGGAGGGAGGGTTTCATGTACTTGGATAATTGGGGCTCATTCTGGGAAACATGGGACCTGTACAAACAGCACGGTCTTCACTTGAACCAGAGGGGTACTAATATCCTGGGTGGGAAATTTGCTGGTGCTATTCGGGTGGGTTTAAACTAGCTCAGCAGTGGGATAGGAACCTGAGGTATAGTTGCAGCGCACAGGAGGATGAGAGTAGGGAGGACAGGGAGAGGATTTCACAGTCACAGGAATGTGCTGGCAGACAACAAACTGGTTTGAAGTGTGTCTACTTCAATGCCAGAAGTATCTGAAATAAGATAGGTGAGTTTGCAGCATGCATAGGTACTTGGGACTTCGATGTTGTGACCATTTCGGAGACATGGATAGAGCAGGGTGAGGAATGGATGTTGCAGGTTCCAGGGTTTAGATCTTTCTTTAAGAATAGGCAAGGCAGTAAAGGAGGGGAAGGCGTGGCCTTGTTAGTCAAGGATAGTATAACCGTGGCTGAGAGAACTTTTGATGAGGACTCGCCTACTGAGGTAGTGTGCACGTTGGGAAGAATAACAGGAAGGCAGAATACTGGGTCAATGGAAAGATTCTTGGTAGTGTGGATGTGCAGAGGGATCTTGCAGTACATGTACATAGATCCCTGAAAGCTGTCACCCAGGTTGATAGTGCTGTTAAGAAGGCATACGGTGTGTTAGGTTTCATTTGTAAAGGGATTGAGTTCCGGAGCCGCAATATCATGCTGCAACTGTGCAAAATGCTGGTGCGGCCACAGTTGGAATATTGTGTACAGTTCTGAGACCCATATTTCGGGAGGGATGTTGAAACATTGGAAAAGGTGTAGAGGAGATTTACAAGGATGTTGCCTGGTCTGGAGGGAAGGTCTTATGAGGAAAGGCTGAGGAACTTGGGTCTGTTCTCATTGGAAAGAAGAAGGCTAAGAGGGGATTTGATAGAGACATACAAGATGATCAGAGGATTAGATAGAGTAGACAGTGAAAATATTTTTCCTATAATGATGATGTCAGCTTGTATGAGGGGGCGTAGCTACAAATTGAGGGGTGATAGATTTAAGACAGATGTCAGAGGTAGGTTCTTTATGCAGAGTGTGGTAAGGAATGCACTACCTGCTAATGTAGTAACTCAGCCACATTAGGGAGATTGAAACAGATAAGCACATGGCTGATTTTGGGATAGTATAGGGGACGAGCCGAGAATAGTTCACAGGTCGGCACAACATCAAGAGCCAAAGGGCCTGTTCTGCGCTGTATTGTTCTATGTTCTATCTTCTATGTTAATTTTTCAATGTGTGCAACATCCAGCAATAATTCGGAAAAGGAAGAAAATTCCAAAATCTTCAACATAGATTCACAAACCCCCAAAAGACTTAATTACTGGGAGCAGTTGTTCATAACTAATATATGAATATTATACTCAACCTATATTAATAGTGTATTTTACAGCAAAAAACTATTAATTATAGCAAACTGGCAAAAGAATAAAGTGCTTAGTAGATGCAAGCAAAAATAAGCAATGTAATTGAGCTTTTTTTTCACCAAGCTTGCAAGTCTAAAAGATTACACACATAAATCAACATTTACATTAACTAATGGAGCTATCAGCCTTCCATTGATCAAATCCCTTTAAATGGCTCCTCTTTTAAGGAAATTCATACTAGGACCATGTGCTTATGTTTGAACTTTGAGAAGATATCAGTTTTGATTTGCAGTTAAATTTTAATTCAAGTTGCAGTAAGCAATCCCTGTGGTGTTATCCTGAGCTGCTTTGCATTGGACTCGCATCCTGTGAAGAGCTCTGCTCCCAAGGGATTAATTTTTGAAGTAAAACAGGAGGGGATGTATTTCTCACATAATATTAGAAAAGGTCAAAAATAAGTTTCTAACCACTAACTACAGGTCAATGCAAATTGGCAGTAAGGCAATTGACAAATAGTGGACGCTGCTTTTAAAGCACTAACGTGTGTTGGCTATAATGCAATTGCATCGCCTACACTTTAAGTGCTATTTTTATTGCACGATTTTTATATAGCACGGGGTCACAACTATCGCATAAAAGCAGAACTACCTGCACCTGAGCCATTTTGAAAAGTACCTTTACATTGGAATGCTGTACCCAGTCGTGAAAGAGAATTGATGTGGAACAGTCCTTCTCACAGCTTTTACGTTAGCTACGTTTTTGCCAGTATGCAATCAAAACTGGTTTACACTAGTGCAAAAAATGAGATTCTGGATTAGTGGTGCTGGAAGAGCCCAGCAGTTCAGGCAGCATCCAAGTAGCTTCAAAATCGACGTTTCGGGCAAAAGCCCTTCATCAGGAATAAGTACACCTGGAAGACAAACAGAGAGCACTGGAGAAACTCAGCAGGTCTGGCAGCATCTGCGAAACAAAAAACGGTGTTAATGCTTTGAGTCCATAAAGTATGACTTCTTCAAGAGAATACTTTCTGGAACTGATTCCAGTTCTACAGTCAAGAAAGAAATCCTTCACGCTCTACCAAAGCAGTTCATTGTAATTTTAAGCTTGTTTTTGTATTTCAATATCTGAATGTGGAGGTCCCAGTGTTGGACTGGGGTGGACAAGTTCAGAAGTCACAAGACACCAGATTATAGTCCAACAGGTTTATTTGAAATCACAAGCTTTTAGAGCACTGCTCCCTATATTCCTGATGAAGGAGCAGCGCTCTAAAACTTATCATTTCAAATAAACTGGCTGGACTATAACTGGAGTGGTGTGGCTTCTGATCTCATCAATATCAGAATCTATGTTTCCAAGCTTGGTCATTGTAGGTGATATTTTCATCTCCAATAACTGAAAACTTAACATACAGTTGTAAATCGAAACAAAAAAATGAGGGCCTTTTCACATGTGATTTTAATAGATTAGTTCAACCATTTTATTTATTCCATGTTAATTCTGTGAGGTTTCCTTGGACCCATTTTAAGTTAATGTTGTTCCTTCTTTGAAAAACCATCTCCATTCATGAAAGTCCTGGGTAATAAGATAATAAGGGAATGTCTGAAAAATCCATGTTTCATATTTCCTCACTATTGTGAGAAGATAAAAATGATGGTTCGGGCAATAAATAACATTAGCACAATTTTAGGGCAGCAGATAACATTTACTAATTTCTGAGGTTAATCCCTCTTTCAGGTTGAGTTCATGACAGCTGAATTCCCACAGAAACTGGGTGCTCTTCAGTACCTCTCAGCTGCTAATTTTAATGGACAACTTGACTTACGTGGGGAATGGACAGAAAGAAAATAGCTAAAATGGTTATGGTAATTGGAGTTCAATTTAGCATAAGACAAAATAGGTAACAAACCAGTTTCCTAATATTCTTATTATTGACCATAATAGATATAATGTATGAGTTGGTTTATCATACTGCTTTATGGACAGAAAGAACACTAGAGATGCAATAATTCAATGTTATGTTTATTATCTGCAATGACAGTGATGTCTCATAAGGAATATAGCACATGATTTAGTTAATTAGTAAATTGCTAAGCAGCAGACCATATTATGAGCAGAAGTATAATAAGCTATGGCATGAGAATTGAACAATTAAACCAAACTACTTATAATTAAAAGCTTAAAGCTTTTACATTAAACCATTTATGTTATATGCAGATTTATCCTTGTTTACCACTTTTCTTCCCAAACAGTCTCCAGCTTCCTTCCAAAAGTGTAATTTAATCAGCAAAACTAATTCATAACTCTTTGCAGTCATTACAGATGAATGTTAGTTAGCCATTTTTCTAAATGTTTTTGACCAGTGAAGGAGCTGCAATTAAACTGCAGTTAAAATAACTAACTTGGATACAAGGATGGGATGTGGCTTTGGAAATATAGCATGTTTCCCTTGGGATATTCAAGGTACCAAATGTAATTTGCGTTTCCACAATAACCAAACATTGATATGGTGAATTGATTTTCTCTGTTCACACATTGTTGCTTAAGTGAAGGGGAGGCGAAAAGGAATTGGGATGATTGATTTGCATTTTCACACACACCTATTCACCAATTCCCCCCAGAATGGGCAAATTCGGGCAATTCTTCACTACACTCAAAGATTCATACCGCCTATATCCTGGACAGTGTACTGTTTTTATAAAGAAGTTACAGAGGAGTTGATTCTGAAGATCTTGAATTTGGGTCCATGCTGCTATTATAAAGAATTTCAAAATATTGTAACTTTTTAAATGACACCATACCGAGTGTGTATCCTTAGCTATGAATAGGGGAGATTCCTGAAAGGGTTTAATCATCATAGGGCATTGATCAGAAAATACGTGAAATGTTGATCTGTATAAGCAGAACAGCACAATACAAATCAAAGGAAGCCCTGTATCAAGGTATGTTACACAGA
Source organism: Chiloscyllium punctatum (assembly GCF_047496795.1). Classification (NCBI taxonomy): domain Eukaryota; kingdom Metazoa; phylum Chordata; class Chondrichthyes; order Orectolobiformes; family Hemiscylliidae; genus Chiloscyllium; species Chiloscyllium punctatum. The sequence goes on from NC_092760.1 coordinate 76,727,342, forward strand.
GATCTGACCAGCATTTAAATATTGTGTCCAGTTCTGGTAACCGTGTCACAAGGGAGACATTTAAACAATCCATTAAGAGAACGTAATTCCTGGTGCTCAGGGATTCAATGTTGAGAAAAGGCTTGGTAAATCCCACAGTTTCAGCTTTGAGAGATGGCATCTGATACAAAGTCAAAAAGATACAGAAAATATTGAATCCACAGTTTTATTTTAAACTAAGCCTTTGTAACAGAACGTAGCCACATTGAAGACGGTGACATTTTCATTCACGTTGGTGTTGAAGTTATCTATTCACTCATTACAGGTGCAATGGATAATGTTAAGTCAGTGTCCTAATGTTTTCACTCTCAATCATCTTAGCCTCTCTACACAGTTAGCAGTTTCTTAAAGATAGCGAAGATGATACACTAATTCAATAACCAATATTCTACAACAGAACAGAACTTCTAATAGGGAGCGCACACCAACAATAGAATAATACACTAATGATAACATGGCAGGTTCCTGAGACCATGAGGGTCTTATTAACACAGAGCATTGTTTTATTGTCAGGGTCAATAATGTTGTTTTTCTTATTAATCTGATATTATGAGAAAAATCCTACAAGCTGCTGGTGATAGTGTGGATTTATACTCTCCATGTATCTCAATGTTTGTAGGAATGGCACACAATAAGACAAAACAAGAAAATAGGAACATTGGATTAGGAGCAGGCCATGCTTTGATCTTTACTCTTTGTCTCTTTTTAGAACTCAGGTTACATATTTTTGTCTACATTTTGATCATTAATTTCCCTCACCCTCCAACCCATCTCTAACCTTTCGTTTCATTATTCTTGCCCCCCTCCTTTTTTTTTTGACAGTGCAAAACCCCACCACTTTCCCATCTCTCCCTAGTTCTGAAGATCTCTCACCACAAAGGTTGCCAGACCTGTTAAGTTTCTCAAATAATTCCTGCTTTTCTGTCCGAACACTAGCATCTTTACTATTGTGTTTTTACTCAATCAGCTGAAGCAAGACATTGCTATTAATTGTGAGCAGCTGAGACACAGCACTAAACCCTACAGTTCTCAAATAAGCCAAAGCTGCCAACCTGAGAATGACTAATTTATTCCTGCTCTCAGTTCACACAGTTTAGCCTATTGTGTCTTCACCACTTTTCCAAATAAGCATTATGACATGGTGCTATTGTCCTGCCTTTTCCCCATGTCCTTATTTCTGTTTAAATAATCATCTAATGTTTTCTTGAGTATCTCAAGAGAACCTGCTTCAATTCTACTTCCAGGTAGCACATACCAGACTCCAAACACTCACTGTGTGAATAAGTTATTTTTCCCCACAGCACATTTGCTTCTTTTGCAAATCAATTTAAATCTCTCCTCTCTCACATCAGGATAGGAATATTTTATCATCATCTATTTTACCCAGCCCCCACATGATTTTGAAAACATCACTCAGATCTCCACATAGCTTTCTTTTTTCCAAGGAGAACAATCCCAACCCTTCATTTCTGAGGATTCCCATCTTGGAGCCATTCTTGTAATTGTTTTCCGTACTCTGTTTAATTCATGTCCTTCCTGGAGCCCAGAACTGTACACAGTGCATCAGTTGAGGCCTAACAAGTGTCTTATACAAGATCAGCACAATGTCTTTGATGCTACTCTATACTCATGTGAATTAAAGCCTCTACACTTTGCTTTACTATCTGCTCTCTCAACCAGTCCTGCTTCCTCAAGGAGCTGTGTTGAGAAACACAGTTCCCTTAACTCTTCCACGTTCTTTGGAACTGTACAGTCATGTTCTTTCTAACAAAATTTATCCCACACTCTTCTCTGCATTGATTTTCATCTGTGACCTATCAACTCCCTTCATGAATTTGAGAGTGTCTTTTTTTTTCAGTTTCCACTGTCCTTCTCACAGGTTACAACTCTTCCGATTTACTTTTTATCTGCCCTTGCACACTAAGGGTCAGATCATCAGGATGAATCAGGAAAAACAAGGGTCCCACGACTAAGCCTGGGGAACCCTACTTCAAATCTTCCTCTAGAGCGATATGCATCTGTTGACTATTCCTGTCTTTTTTCGATCACTCAGCCAATTTTGTACCCATTTTGCTTCTGTCCTTTTATTCCATGATCATTAACTTTTCTCACAAGTCTGTTGTGTGGCACTATCTTGAATGCCTTCTGGAAAACCAATTCCAACACATCAGCTGCATTGATCCCATTGATCCTTTCTGTTACTGCTTTGAAAATCTCTTGTGATTTTGGTAAATGCAATTTGTTTTTTAAAAGTCTATCCTGGCAATTCTTAATTAACCCACCTTTTTCTTTTCATGTGATTGCTAATGCTATCTTGAATAAGCTTGAATAAGGGAGGGGTTGGCAGTCCAGAGGTATTATCATTGGCCTGTTAACCTAGGAGTTCTGCATTCAAACTCTGCCATGGCAGATAGTGAAATTTAAATTCAATTAAAAACTGGAATTAAGAGTCTAATGATCCCTGTGAATCCATTATTAACTGTTGGGAGAAACTCATCTTCTTCACTAATGTCCTTTATAGAAGGAAACTGCTATCCTTACCTAGTCTGGCTCACATATGACTCTTGACCAACAGTAATGGGTTTGACTCTTAATTAAGTAATTACGAATGAGCAATAAATGCTGGCCTCGCCAGTGACACACTCATCTCATGAATGAATAAGAAAAAAACGTTTCAAGGAGCTTCCACAGCATTGATGTTGAACTGGCTGGCCTATAATTGCCATGCTTATTCTTAGAATCTCCTTTTTAACAGAGGACGTGATATTAGCAATCTCCAGGCTTCTTTGTTTCCTTTGCGTTAACCAGTTTACAATTCAGGGCAATTTATTACCTCTATCTCATGAGCTCTAATTATATTAGCCTAGGTTACCCTAGGTTACTACAGGAAGTGAGGGAAGAGATTGCTACACCTTTGATGATGAACTTTTCATCTTCACTGTCCACTGGAATGGTGCCAGATGATTAGAGGTTGGCAAATGTTATTCCCTTGTTCAAAAAAGGGAATAGGGATAATTCTGGGAATTACAAACCAGTCAGTCTTATGTCTGTGATGGGCAAAGTATTGGAGAGGATTCTGAGAGACAGATACTTGGAAAACCATAGTTTGATTAGAGATAGTCAGCACGGCTTTGTAAGGGGCAGGTCATGTCTCACAAAACTTATTGAATTATTTGAGGATGTAATAAAACACATTGATAAAGATAGAGTAGGGAATGTGGTTTACATGGATTTTAGCAAGATGTTTGAAAAGGTTCCCCATCGTAGGCTCATTCAGAAAGTAAGGAGGTATGGGATAAATGGAAACCGGTCTGTCTGGATACAGAATTGGCTGGCCCATAAAAGACAGAGGGTGGTGGTAGATGGGAAATATTCAGCCTGGAGCTCCCTGACCAGTGGCATTCCACAGGCATTGGTTCTGGGACCTCTACTCTTTATGATTTTTATAAATGACTTGAACAAGGAAGTGGAAGAGTGGGTTAGTAAGTTTTCAGATGACATGAATGTTGATAGAGTTGTGGATAGTGTAGATGGCTGTTGTAGGTTGTAACAAGACATTGACAGGATGCAGAACTGGGCTAATAAGGGGCAGATGGAGTTGAATCTGGAAATGTGTGAAGTCATTCACTTTGGAAGGTTGGGTTTGAATGCAAAATATAGGGTTAAAGGCAGGATTCTTGGTAGTGTGGAAGAACAGAAAGATCTTAGTGTCCATGTCCATAAATCCCTCAAGGTTGCCATCCAGGTTGACAGGGTTGTTAAGAAGGCATATGGTGTGTTGGCTTTCATTAGCCATGGGACTGAGTTGAAGAGCCATGAGGTTATGCTGCAGCTCTGCAGACCACTGGTTAGACCACATTTGGAATATTGTGTTCAGTTCTGGCCACCTCATTATAGGAAGGATGTGGAAGCTTTAGAGAAGGCTCAAACAAGATTTTCCAGGATGCTGCCTGGACTGGAGGGCATGTCTTGAGAAGTAAGGTTGAGGGAGCTAGGGCTTTTCTCACTGGAGCAAAGAAGGATAAGATGTGACTTGATAGAAGTGTACAAGACGTTGAGAGGCATAAATAGACGTGGATAGACAGAGACTTTTTCCCATGGCGGAGATGTCTATCACTGAAGGGTACAATTTTAAGGTGATTGGAGGAAGGTTTAGGCAAGATGTCAGATGTTGTTTCTTTACTCAGTGAGTGGTGGGTGCATGGAATGCACTGTCAGCAGTAATAGTAGAGTCAGATACATTAAGGACATTTAATCAACTTTTGGATAGGCACCTGGAAGTTAGTATTATGTAAGGTATGTAGGTTAGTCTGATGTTAGAGAAGGATAAAAGGCTGATACAACACTGAGGGCCAAAGGGCCTGTACAGTGCTATACTGGTCTATGTTCTACTTTTTATATTCACTAGCCTCCTATGTGGCATATTACTGAAAGCTTCTGCAACCCAACTGAAATACTCAGCAATACTTTGTGAAACATGATTTTGTTTTCATAAATCCGTGTGCATTCTGTTCAACTAAACCACTAGATTCTAAGTGCCCAGTCACCATATTCTTCATAATACACTTCTCTATTTTCCCGACTGCTAACAGGACTATCAGTCCCCATTTTCTGTCTACAGGTAGTTCTTCTATAACACAATGGCTGCATTCTTGTGCAACCCCACATTATGTAAAAATCACGCTTTAGAAACAGTGTTTAAAGTGCAGGTGATGTAATCACATTACAGCCAACACATGCCTTAAAAGTTCAGACTTTAGAAACAGCGTCCCATGTCCCCAATTCATCAGTCGTGTTACAGCGAATTCACAATAACGAAACTTGCGTTTTGACTGAATGATCTATACCTGCTTTTGGCTGTGCTGAACAGGGATGCATTACCATCTGATGAACTGAAGAGATGGGAAAGTTACTTTGCTATACCTTAGGGCCTGAAAATGTTGTCTGATCACCATTTATAACACAAATGTAATTAAAGAGCTTCTGTGAACCATAAAACCATGGCAAAGGAATCAATGGGAGAGATTCATGAAAATGAGTTTATCTTCCTGGCTTCACATCAGATGAAGTCTGCTTTGTGGGTCTGTTAATGTATTGTAATCTAGTATAAGTCTGCTTAGATGATCAGAATTGGTGTAAGAGTTTTGGACTACTTCAATAATCAGGCTGGTACGCAACAGATCATAAGATCACAATATTACAAGTACCAGAACCAAGGCATTCCATCCATGAAATATGATCCACTATTCATTATGGTCATGGCTGATCTGTTTGTGGTCCTAACTACACTTTTCTGCTAAAACACCATAAGCCTCCATACCCTTGTCAATCAAAAATCTGTCCAACTCAGTCTTGAATATATTCCATAATCCTGCATACACTGCTGTGTTTGAAAGATATTTCAAAGATGACTGACACTCAGAGTAAAATAAAATCATCTTCATCTCTATCCTAAGTTAAAGGCTCTTTATTTCGAAGCTGGGTCCCTATTTCTAGTTTGCCAACCACTAACTAACTTGTTGAGCCCTATCAGGGTCTCATCATCTCTCATTCTTCGAATTCTCAATGAGTGTAGGTCCAACTTGCTCAACCATTCCTCAGCAGCTATACTTTCATCTCAGAAATGAACATTCCTTGATCTTACCTTAATGGAAATGTAAGGAGAACAAAATAGTGCACAGCACTCTAGCTGAGGCATCCCCAATAGCCTGTACAATTATAGCAAGATTACTATGGCTTTATACTCAATTCCCAGTGCAGTGACACAATGGTTAACATTACAATATCGCCTCACAGCGCCATGGATCTAGGTTTGATTCCAGCCTTGGGTGACTGTGTCTGTGTGGAGTTTGCACATTTTCCCCATGTCTGCATGGGTTCCCTCTGGATGCTTCGATTTCTTCCCACATTCCAAAGGTGTGCAGGTTAGATGGATTGGCCGTGATAAATTGCCTCGTGGTGTCCAGGGACCCACAGGCTAGGTAGATTCACCATGGGAAATGCAGGGTTACAGGGATAGGAGAGGGAGGTGAGTCTGGCTGGGCTGCTCTTCAGAGGGTCGGTGTCAACTCGATGGGCTGAATGGCCTGTTTCCACACTGTACGGATTCTATGATTCCCCTTCCAATTAATATCAAGATTCCATTTCCCCTCCAAATTTCTTGCTGTACTTGCATGTTGTTGTTTTCGATTCATGTGCAGATCAGTCTGTATTACAGAATTCTGAAGTCAGTCTCTATTTTACTAGCACTAGATATTTCACTTCATCCTACCAAAGTGATCGACCTCACATATTCCCATAATATATTCCATTTACCAATTTTATGCCCACTCATTAGACCCGTGTACATCCTTTTGCTTATATCCTCCTCATAACTTGCCTCCTTTTGCATTATCTACAAATTTGGCAAAAATACAGATAATGTCTTCATCCAGCTCATTGTTATAGATTGAAAATGCCTGAAGCCCTGGCACTGGTCCCTGCCAAACATTAGTAGTTACAATTAGTCAGACCAAAAATGAGTAATTTGCCCCAGCTCGCTGTTTTCTCTTAGTTAGTCAAAACCATTCTTTAGTACTGTTCCTGAAGGCAGGTCCTTGATGAATATTTGCTGAACTGTGACAAATATACCACAGACACAATGAGAGGCCTGTCTCTTTGTTCACCTCAGCCAAAACAGGCAAACAAATCTTTCACTGTTGTCTTAATCATAACCATGTACTCACTACCTAGACAACCGAGATACTGTTAGTCTACACCCAATTTCAATACATCAGTGAGGTGATGGCCTAGTGGTATTATTGCTGTACTGTTAATCCTGTGACTCAGGTAATGTCTTGGGGACTTGGGTTTGAATCCTGCTACAGCAGATGGTGGAATTTAAATTCAACCAAAATCTGGAATTAAAAGTCTAATGATGACTATAAATCCATTGTTGGGAAAAACCTATCTGGTTCCTTGAGGGAACGAACTGCCATCCTTACTTGGTGTGGCCTATATGTGACTCCAGAACTACAGCAATATGGTTGACTCTTAACTGCCTTTTGGGCAATTAGGGATTGACAATAAATGCTGAGATACCCACATCCTGTGAATGAATTTTTAAAAAATCCCTTATCCACACTCATGTGTCACTACCTACCCAATAATCACTTACATTGTGTATAACCTTTTACACAGTGGTTTATGAAACATCATTTTGAAGAATAAATATGGTACATCTGCTAGTTCCCCTTGCTTGTTTCATACTCAAAAAGCATGAATAAACTTGTCCAACACAATGTTCCTTTCTCAAAAACATGTAAACTCTTCCCTCCCTTCTTGAAAACAAGTGTTATATTTAGTTTTCTGAGATCTAGAACATTTAGATCTAGCAAATCTAGAGATCTAGCAAATAGTATATTCCAGACCCTAACCACTGCAACATGGACAAAACTATCATTTTGTCCAGTCATTTTGTTTTTAAGATTCAAGGTTAGTACCTGAGTTCTTAATGAATCATACACTCAATAATAAAGAATAATATAATCATAGTACTCATGTTGGATTCTCTGACACAAATTTATTAAAAGCAAAGATCAGATTTTGCAGTTGTTAAAATAGACATGTGCCAACGTTCTGCAATTGCAGAAAATCAAAGCATTGCCATTTAACCCACCACACAGAGAGCAGTATTTTCAGTTCCATGGCATAGGCGGACCTTAAGATTTCTGGACAAAATGTGATTGGCAATCACAGAATTTTACTAACAACATGTGAATGGATATCCTGCTGGGTTGCTGTAATGACATGGATTAAACAGAGCCCTAAAGTATATAATAATGAAATAAAAAGCATTTCTCATTTAACAACAGTAGGCTTCATTGTAGACACATCAATTTATTGATGGATGAAATTAACCCCAGTTTTATTCAAACAGGAATCTTTTTTAAAGTTTATTAAATTAAATTGAAGAAAACAGAATCATAGAGACATAGAATGGTCACAGCACTGATGAAGGCCAATCGGCCTATTTGTGTCTCTGCTAGCTCTCGGAAGTAGTAGTCCCCCTTGTGGAGAAAACTCCATGGTTTTCCCGATTGCACTGATACTCTTTCCCATTGGATAATTATCCAATTCCTACACAATTGCCTTGATTAAACCTGCCTCCAAACAGTATATTCCAGACCCTAACCACTGCAACATGGAAATAGCTTTCCCCATGTTGCTGATGCTTCTTTTTGCTAGTTACCTTAAACCTGTCCCTTTTGGTTCTTCATCCTTCTATGAATTGGAATAGTTGTTCCATATCTACTCTGTCTCAGTCCCTCAAGATTTCAAATACCTCTTTCAAATCTCCTCTCAGACTTTTCCTCTCCAGGGAAAACAGCCTCAATGTCTCCAATCTTTCAATGTTATTCAAATGCATCATCCCAGGAACCATTCTCATGAAACTTGTCCACACTCTTCCCAAGTGCCTCCCTCCTAACATGTGGCTCCCAGAATTGAACAAAGTGCGACTGGCCATCACAAGCATTTTAATAATAACACACTCTTGGTTATCTTGCTGGATTGCTGTTATGATATTCAGAGATCAAAAATATATAATTATGAAATAAAAAGCATTGCTCGTTTGATGGCAGTGAGCTTTATTATATATGCACCAATGGATGAAATGCTCCAAACTCCAGCTGAGGCAGAACTAATTTTGCAAAAAAAAAATCAATTAAAGAAATAAATAATCAGGTTATTTACAAACAATATTTCACTATAATGTATTATTGAAACAAAAGAAACAAAAATCTGGTTTCCTCATCATGTGTGTTATGCAGCATAAGCCTCAGTTAATATTAAATAAATTGTGTGGCATCTAGGAGCAAGCTGATGGCATAAACTGCAACTAGAGTAGGGATTGAAGACTGAATTGGTCAGTTAGAGATTTATATATTTTACTCTGTACCAAACACTTAGACTCAACTTTATGCTGTTATTATGACATAACAACAATGTTAAACCAGCAAATGCAACCAAATAAGAATAGCAACTCAGTTATCAATACTAGAGTTATAAACTATATTTCATCCTCCGTCTCACTGAACAGCAGAAAGGATAGACTAGAGAAATTTTGAAGGTCTCAAAGACACAATATTCTACTAATCTTCCGAATGAATGACATGTGTTCAACATCAGACCTCAGGGGAGAGGTAGACTATTGACCTGGATGTGATGAGACATCTAGCTGATATTTGTGAGCTTGTACAAGTGAGAAATGAACCGATTAGGCACGTTTAAATATTCCGCACAAGAGAGGTGTGAGACTCAGTCATTGAGTGCAAGACTAAAGTAAAGAGATTTCTATGTATTAAGAACATAAAGGGATATACATTAGTAAAGGCCATGGTGTTGACATAAAAATCAGCCATGATCTCATTGAGTAGTGAAACAGGTATAAAAGAATAAATGGACCCCTGTTCCTATTTATTATGCACTTATGAGATGGAATTATATTAGATAGGAGATTCTATCACAAGAGCATGCCTACTGACAGAGGAGAAACTATATTGTTATAAATTGTGCAGAAACCCTGAGGTTTGTGGAAAATATTAATGGGAGAATGGACAAAGTGTTTCATTATACTGTAAGATAGTCTAGGCCTGCCAGTGGAACAAAATAAAGAGAAATATTTGCAGAATAATCAATATAAAGTTCAAGACCAGAGTACAGGATGGAAATGTTATGGAGGACATTCACAAAAGAAAAAGAAGCATGTCCGGCGTAAGGAAATAATGCTGTAACTGCAGAAAGCGAATCTCTTTGCAAACAAGTCTTTATCTGGAAAGGAGCAAAGCAAGCCTGTAAAGATAACTGCTGAAGAGATGTGAGACGATGATTCTGACAAATCACTTCACACCATGCAGCAAGTGGAAGCTATTGTGAATGATCTGCTAATCTATGGATGTGGAGGTAAAATCAATGAAGCCATTGCAGACTGGCATCAGAACCTAGTTTGATTGTTAGAACAGATCTCACCAGCTGAAGATAAAAAAGATGCAGTTGAAGGTGCTTCCAGCCAAGTACACAAGTTGTGTATTTCAGAACTGGAAAGGACCTCAGAACCTGACAAGCTAAGAGATGTTTCCATGATCAACAGATATAACAGCAGGCCACCAATTTGTTTAATGCATGAACAAGCAATCAAAGTTCTTGCTTAATTTTTCCTGAGAGTGTGAATCTCTATGCAACCTCACTGCAAGGGTGGGCCATGATACTGGGACACAGAACAAGAAACTGCTTTAATTTGTATCAATTGCACCGGTGCTAAAATTCTACAGAAAAATAGAAACATAGGAAGTGGGAAGAGTTGTAGGCCATTCAATTCTTCCAGCCTACTCCACCATTCAATATGATCATATCTGATCATCAAACTCAGTACTCTGCTCCCCCTTTCTCCTCGTAACTTTGATCTCTTTAGCTCTAAGAAGTATTCCCAACTCCTTCTTAAAAACATTCAATGCTTTGGCCTCAATCACTTTCTATGGTAAAGAATTCTGCAGGTTCACCATTTTCTGGGTGAAAAAATGTCTCCTCATCTCAGTCCCAAACTGACTACACCATATCTTGAAAATGTGAATCTGGTTTTGGACTCCCCAGTTATTGGGAACATGCATTTACAATGCCTGGTCTTGTTAGAACTTTATAGGCTTCTATGAGATTTCCTCCCTCATTCTTCCAAACTCAAGTGAATATAATTGATTCTGGATTAGTGGTGCTGGAAGAGCACAGCAGTTCAGGCAGCATCCAAGTAGCTTCGAAATCGACGTTTCAGGCACAAGCCCTTCATCAGGAATAAAGGGCTTTATTCCTGATGAAGGGCTTTTGCCCGAAACATCAATTTCGAAGCTAATTGGATGCTGCCTGAACTGCTGTGCTCTTCCAGCACCACTAATCCAGAATCTGGTTTCCAGCATCTGCAGTCATTGTTTTTACCTTGAATATAATTGATCCAGTCTCTCTTTGGATGTCACATGTCAAGCATCGAATAGTGGACGAGTAGAGGGTAATAGGAAGAAGAGGGAAGATGAACTCAATCACAGTAAAATCTTTCATTATATTCAGTGTCTCAAGAGGCACCAGAGCACAGCAACACTTTGTGTTTGCACACAAAGAAATAATTTTCACTCTATTTTTACATACATATGACAATAGTTCTCATTATAATTCTAAGTACTGCCATTCCAAGAATCAGACTTGCAAATCTTCATTATTATACTACCTCCACAGCCAGAACATCCTTCCTCAAATAAGGAGGCCAAAACTGCACATTATACTCCAGATGTGGTCTTGCCAAGGCATTCTAGAATTGTAGCAAGACATTCCTGTTTGCTGGGCTCAAGTCCTTTCGCTTTGAAGGGCCAACATACCATCTGCCTTCTATAACTGCATGCTTACCTTCAGTCACTGATACAAAAAGAAATCCAGAACTCAGTGCACCTTACCTTTGCCCAATCTATTGCCATTCAGATAATATTTTGTTCCTGTTTTTTTTATCAACGTTGTATTCCATCTGTCATGTATTTGACAACTCATTCAACTTGTTCAAACTATACTGAGCATCTCTGTATCCTACTCATGGGTGACCTCCCACCACCCACTTCACCCACCCAGCTCTGTGCCATCTGAAAACTTGGAGGTAACACATTTAGTTCCCTCAGCTACATCATTTATATATATATATTGTAAATAGATGGGGTCCTCACTCTGATCCCTGCACCCACTGCCTGACATTCAGTAAGAGACCAGTTTATTTCTAAGCGTTTTTTTCTGTCCGCCAGCCAGTTCTCTATCCGAAAATATCCAAAGCCGATGCTGGAAATCAGAAACAAAAAAAGAAATTGCTGGAAAAATTCTGCAGGTCTGGCAGAAAGAAAGCAGAGTTAGTGTTTCAGGTCCAGTGATTCTCCTACAACATTCTTTCCATAGCCTCTAACCCATGCACTTTAATTTTACATGCTAATCTCTTATGTGGAAGCTTATCAGAAAGTTCAAGTAAATGACATCTACTGGCTTCTCCTTATCAACTCTACTGGTTAAATACTCAAAAGAAATCACAGTAGATTTGTCAAGCATGATTTCCCTTTGGTAAATCTATGCTGTCTCTGCCCAACTTTGTGATGATGTGGAGGTAGACTGGGCTGGACAACAAATATAAATATCACACAACACCAGGTTATAGACCAACAGGTTTATTTGGAAGTACAAGCTTTCGGAGCGCTGGTCCTCCATCAGGTAGCTAGTGGAGCAGGATCATAGGACGCAGAATATTTAGCAAAAGATCATCAACTGATGCAATATATATTTAACAAACCTAGATTGCTGTTAAGTCTTTCATCTTTTGGAATGGGTTGCAAGTTTCAAGTCATTAATATCCCAGAATCCCAGAATTCTTTCAAGTCACATTCAACCAATGGAACATTTCGGCAGTCAGAGACATAAGGCCTCGAATCTTCAGGTGACCATCCGCCAAGGTGGAGTTTGAAATACTCAACAACGCAGAGTGGCCGAGCAGAGGCTGATAGACAATTTTAGAACCCATGAGGATGGCCTCAACCAGGACCTTGAGTTCATGTCACACTACAGGTGACCCTATTACACTATACACTCTCTCTGTCACACACACACACACACATTCTCACTCTCTCACCTGACACACACAAATAAGTTTATGAGGTGAATTTGCATTTGCGGAATTGTATTTGCAGATACAATCTATTTTGTTCAAAAACCACACAATCTGACAGCAGTCAATCAATGTGACATTTTATAAATTCCTACTTTGGAAATAGAACCAGTCTGATTCAAGTTTGGAATACATACAGACTCTAACTTCACACCTTTAATACATTGTCTGAGCTGAGATGTCACTTTTTTAATAAAACCATACGTTATCTCAGGAATGTGATTTGAAAGAAGTTTTGGGATTTAGATATTAAAGAATCGAAATGTGTAACCCATTCTAAAATACGAAAGACTTAACAGCAATTATGGTTAGTTCAATATATCACATCAGTTCTATGACATTAAGATCTTTTGCTATAACTTTTGTTTCCCATGATCCTGCTCCACTAGCGACCTGACGAAAGAGCAGTGCTCTGAAAACTTGTACTTCCAAATAAATCTGTTGGTCGATAAGCTGGTGTTGTGCAATTTTCAACTTTATGATGACAGAAACGAAGACTGTGATGCCAATGAGACAATAATGAGTGAGGATAGCAAAGTCAAAAGACAGAAGACCAGATTTCATTTTGCCAAACAATTGCCAGAGCTGAGCATTAGGGAGCCAGCCATTGTGCAAATATTCAATGCCCTCAACAGGGGCCAGTCTACATGGCAACTCAGGACCTGTGCAGTTGTGACCAAGTCATTAGTGGAAAACAGGAATGAAAACTATATTATTGAAACCATAGATACATACACATAACAAGAGAAGCTAAATCATCATCATGGATGGCTGATGAGGATATCATCAACTGTACAGAGAATGGCCTAACCATTGGTCCCAGAGGTCCACCATTGCCCACCATGGGGATAATGATGGCAAAAGCACTGATCATGGCAAATGCATTCCCCAGTGAAACATTATTCCAGCAATGAGCTGAAGCCAGATAAGTAGTAAATGACAACTCATATGCATACAATTAGAAGAACTGCACAATTTCAAATTTATATATGGGTTGCATATACTGAAACTATCAAAAGTGGAACAGACTAAAATTAACCTAGTTTTTGTCCCAATGAATGATAACTCTCTTATTAGACTTGTATATTGGGTAATTTGCAAGTGAAAATAGTGCATTTTTAATGAAAAAGGGATGTTTGGCAAAATACATTTGTAAATGCAATATATTCTAGGCTTTGCACAGTCATGTGGTCTCTGATATAGTTAATTTCCAGTTTAAGTTGTAAATATCTTCATACAATAGATTAAATTTATTGAATGAAACACATATGGACTGTCAGTGGGTTCTTATGCTCTTCTTGCTCCTCGAGTGTATTTAACTGTTACCATTATTACTATTAATTACCAGTGTAATTTTAACATATCGCTACTGTTTGATAGTGGAATTACAGTTCAACTCACATCTGGCTTCCCCGGCCAGTTCTTAGTGTCCCCTTATTTCTTGGCATACCTTTCCTGCAGGAATATTTCCAATTAGAGCTGGCTATGATAGCAGTTTTGTAATCGGATTAAAGTTTAGTCTTTGTATAATATATGTCTGCTAATTTAAGGCAGACATTAAACCATTCATCTTAAAGGGATTAATATTGTAACTAAAACAGAGGAGAGATGAACGTCACACAAATGTCTATCTGCCGCTTACACCACTAGTCATTTATAGGATCTCAGTCCTCAACTGTGAACTGACTGTGCACTGCAAATTCCTGGCTCCAATAATACAATAATAACTGGAATTTTGTCCCATCACTCCCTGGTTAGGACTGTGCTCTACAGACATTTTATTTGGATTTGCATTTATGAGTTCCTAGCCTGACATTATAGTGTGTTCCACTTTGTGCAATACAAACAATGTTTTAAGTCTCATTCCTGTTCTGATGCCCTGCTACTAGTGAGCAAACTTTGGGATAATGGACTACATTTTCTGCTTTCTGCCCGCGTACTTGTCTCTCGTGAGGTTTTGTGTTGAAAGTCATTGATACTTTCCATTTAAAGCTGTAGTAGATTTGTCTCAAAACTTAATCACTATGTACAAAGCATTGATTATTCAAAGCACATTGCAGGCAGGTGGCAGTGGGAACATATTTTAATTTCAATGAAACAGGCTGCTTGAGAAGAAAGAGGAAACACAAGAAGGGCAAGCTGTGCTTAAACTTCTGCTTGCCTTTTCCAGGGAAGAATTGGCAATGTTTCATCTCAAAAAGATGAGAAGTTTCCAAAATGGTTCTACTGTAGTGAAACCTTCACAGCCTATAGCAGAGAATAACACTGGCACCATCAAGAATTCACCTCTTCCAGGGAAGAAGTTGGAAAGATAGATAAATATTTATACATATAAAATCAGACCGTAGTTTGTATTCAGCACCGAATGGGGAAAACTGCAAGGTTGTGTTAAATACAGTTAAACATTATGATCTAGGATTCACTTTTGTGCTATATTTTCTGTTTTAATAATAAGGGAGAATCTGAGATTTGAGTTGCCATTTTGACTGTTCATTAACATTTTATGGAATACTTTAGTGTTGATAAACTGGATTTAGAAAAATAAAGACAGCAACTGATCTTCAGAAGAGCCTTAAATCAAGTATATTGTCTATGATGGAGCAGACACTGATATAAAAGCACTATGGCTTATTGGACTAATGGAGTAAATAGAACCAAACGTGGCCTGTCAGCAGAACTGTCACTAAGCTGTGCACTTGATTACAAATGCAGCTTATCACATATAACACATTTAGAAGTATTATAAAAGATAAAATGATATTTTGATACATGACACATGCACCATTGATAGGGAGCTTCCCTGGTATTCAAGGCCCCTCAAAATTCTTTTAAATCCCTTCTGACAGCTTGTCAAGTTAACTGTAATAATCAGTATGCCACAACTCGAATGCACAATTACAATTTGTAAATTCCTCTCTTGTTAACTGGAAACTTCAGCTTTATTTTGGTTGGAGCTGTTACCCTTTCCCAGGAGAAAAAAAAAAGCTGATTTATTCAGATGAGATATCTGTTCTCCTAACTTTCATCTTTTCCATTCTCTGCTGCAGTAAATGGGTTTACTACATAAGCTTGGGTTGATCAATTTATCTAACCCATTATGTAAGCTGTACAGAGACTCTGCAGGATTAATCGACCATTCAATAGACCCAGTGATCTCTTCCTGACTGGGAATGAAATTCCATCTATTGCCTCTTCTAGAACATTTCATAATCAAATAATACACATTGACCTTCAATGTTTAACGGTATTGACTTCACATTCTGAACTTTGTAACATTCAGTTTTAATGATCAGTTGATGAACTATTACAAATAAAGCAGCATCTATGCTATTGTCTCTTGAATTAACTGCAATAGTCAATTTGATAAAACTAAAAGGCGTTAAAAGATTATGAAATTTTCCAATGGTGAGTTCCATTACATCTTTATAACTTCAATGTTTTCAACATACTGTGCTTTGGGTTTCATATAATCCTTGAATAATTATCAGAAAAAAATTCCTTTTTGTAAATTGATTGGAGTGTTGTTTCAATGAGCACATGATAAGTGTCATGTCACTGATATATTTTACTTAATCTTTTATTTCATTACCATATCATCTGCAAGTAGACAACATTTTCAGTTGATAGCATCTATGCATAATTAGTAAGAAGGCACTGCTGAGGATTAAAGTTGAAGATGTGTGAATAAATTATTTAAATCAAGTAATTGTTCCATGAATGTTCTATGAAGCCACAGGATGTGTTTCTGACATTGAGGCATTATCTTACTGAAGTAGAATGTACTGTTTTTTTGCACAATCTTGGGAATACAATAAAACTTTGGGATTTTTAAATTAAGTAGAGAAGATATATGTGAACTGCAGTGGATATTTTGTGATCTTTATAAGTTTTCCTTTAAAGTTTATCATTGAATAATGACATGGAATTTACAGTAAGTATTTGGTAAAGCTGATATTATGAATATTATTCACTATTATAATAGAATAAGAGTACAGCATTTAGAAATACATAATAAGATTGAACAAAGTCAACATGGCTTTGTGAGCAGAAAAACAAGCCGACAAATTGATAAGAATTCTTTGAGGCTGTAACATGTAAGGAAGAGGAAGAAGTGGATGTAACCTATTGGGATTTTCAGAAGGCATTTGGTAAGGTACTATGTATTAGGGTATTAATACAATAAGAGAAAATGAGGTAGAATATTTGCATGGAGAGAGGATTACTTAATTAATAGAAGACAGACAATTGGGATAAGGGGGATCTTCAGGAAGGTGGCCTGCAACCAGTGGAGTGCTACAGGGATCAGTGCTGGGGCCACATTTTCTTAATTTTTAATTTGATTTGATTTATTATTGCCTCACGTATCAAGATACAGGGAAAATGTTGTTTTGTATTCTATACAGGCAAATCATACTTCACATAGTATGTCAGGGTAATAGAACAGAATGCAGAATGTAGTGTTACACCTGCAAAGAAGTTCCAGTATTTGCAATATAGCTTGATGAGGATAGGGAGTGTACTATTATAACATTTGTGGATGACACAAAAACTGGTGGAAAAACAAATGATGAAGATGATACAAAGAGTCTGCAAAGGGATATGGACAGGTTCAGTGAGTGGGCCAAAACTTGGTAGATGGAATATAATGTGCAAAAATGTGAGGTTCTGCACTTTAATGGGAAGGATTGAGAAGTTGAATATTATTTAAATGGAGAAAATTGCAGAAAGCTACCAACAGAAGGGTTTGGAGTCCTCATGCATAAATCACAAAAAGCTGGTATCCAAGTTCAGAAGGTAATAGGGAAGGCAAATCAATTGTTGCCCTTTATTTAGAAGGAATAGAGTATAAAAGCAGGGAGATTTTGCTAAAGCTATACAGACACTAGTCAGACCATAGCTAGAATAATGTGAACAGTTTTGGGCCCCTTATCTAAGGAAAAATGTGCTGGTACTGGAGACAGTGCAGAGATAATTCACTAGCCTGATACTGGGTTTGGAGAGACTTTATGAGGAGAATTGAATTGGTTGGGCCTGGGTTGGTTGGAATGTAAAAGAATGAGGTGGCCTTATTGAAACATACAAGATTCTTGGGGAAATTGGCAGGGTAGATGCAGAAAGGTTGTTTCCCTCTGTGGGAGAATCAAGGACTAGAGGGCATAATATCAGATTAATCATGATTTCATTAAATCGCACAGAAGGTTCAATGGACTGAATGGCCTACGGCTACTCTTATATCTTACTATAGGAGCAATAAATCAGGTGACAATTTCTAGAGCTGAATTTACGTTCTGTGTTTGGGAGGAGGAAAGGAATTAGTTTTGGATCCTGACCTGGCATGTCTTGTGTTTGGTCTACCCACCACAATGCACACACACACTATTGCCAACTCAAATCCTGGTCAGAGCAGAGACAGCATTATAAAAGATACATTATTGAAAGTAATTCACTTTAATTGGCTTGTTAATCTCTTTGTTTCTATGCTATTTTAAAGCAAGATTTTCAGCCACATTTTATAAGCCACATAATCTACTTTACCAGTGACCAGGAATATGACCATGGTTCTCGGTGTATGACTCCTTTCAGTCAGGCACTGTTGAAGAGTGCAGTGTCACTCCCGGTGTTGTGAAGATCTCCAGTCACCAGCTCCTGATTGCCACAATCTTTAAAGCTTATGAGTTCATCAATCTTGACCTGTATCCAATGCAAATGAGGAAGACTTCTATTGCAAAACATCAGATCACTGGCTTTTCCAGAGTGCTTGGTGTCATCGCTGGAACCCACATTCTACAGAAAAAGACTCACCAATATCAACAGGAAAGGAGTTCCATTTATAAAATTTGATGAAACTTTATGAGATTCTGAATGTTAATGCCGAAATGGAAATAGCTATGTTGCCTTCATTTTATGTCATGCAGACTTGCAAGACATTACATCTATGTTGGGTCAAGGACCTCGGTGAATATTTGGTATTAATTGGATTTCTATGTGCCCACCAAAAGATCAGACTTTGTTTTTCCAATATTTCGATATACTTCCTAGTCTTAGTCCAAAACCAGCATAATGAAAGCAATCTTATTAAACCTTTACTGGAAATATCATGGCTTGTGTTGCACAATGGAGAGATGACTATTCTTGTTTCTTCAGATCATTTAGTGATTTGCATTGGTTTGCCCTTATTTATGTGTTTTGTGTTAGTATCTCTCACTTGTAGAAACTGTTCCATATAGAATATAGAGCTGTACAGCACAGGAAGAGGAACTTTGGCTACAGTATCTGTGCCAACCATGATACCATTCTAAACCAATCACATCTGTCCATACACTGTCAGTATCCCTTGATTCTGTGTCTCTTCATGAGTCTGCCTAAATGCCCCTTAAACATTGCTATCGTACCTGCTTCTACAACCTCCTCTGGCACTACATTCCAGGCACCTATTGCCTTATGCATAAAATGCTTATCTTGCACATCTCCTTTAAACATTCCCATCCCTATGAGGTGGCATGGTGGCACAGTGGTTGGCACTGCTGCCTCACAGCCCCAGGCACCTGCGTTCAATTCCCACCTCGGGCAATTGTCTGTACGGAGTTTGCACATTCTCCAAGTGTCTGTGTGGGTTTCCTCCGGGTGCTCCGGTTTCCTCCCACAGGCCAAAGATGTGCAGGTTAGGTGAATTGGCCATGCTAAGTTGCCCGTAGTTTTAGGTGAAGAGGGGAATGGGTCAGTGTAGACTTGTTGGGCTGAAGGGCCTGTTTCCACACAGTAAGTAATCTAATCTAATCTCTCACCTTAAACCCCTCGTATTTCACAATTCCACTTAGTGAAAAAAAGACTCTGATTATCCACACCCGTTATAATTTTATATATTTCTATCAGGTCACCCCCTCAGTCTCTGACGCTCTAGCAAAAACAATCCAAATTTGTCTATCCTCTCCCAATACTAATGTATTCCAATCTAGTCAAGAACATGACAAATCTCTTTTGTGCTCTTTCCAAAGCCTCAATGTCCTTCCTGTAGTGTAGCAACCAGAACTGCACACTATCCTCAAAATGTGGCCATTACAGTTATAACATGACTTGCCAACCTTTATACTCCATGTTCCAAATGATGAAGGCAAACATGCCACATACTTTATTGACCACTTCTGTGGTTATCTGCTCCTAGGATCCTCCTGATCACCAATGGATAATGGATTTCTGCCCTGCTCCTGGGCTTACAGTGTAGTATTGAAAAACCTGCCATTTCTACCATTCCTATGTCTTCTGGAATGCCCTATTCCATTTAAAATGTACCTTGTCTTTAAGAAAAGATACATCTAAAAGAAATCCATCTTTGGAGAAACAAATCATGAGAGTTCCCTCTCCAAGACTAGTCCATCTCATTGCAGGTGACACAACATGCTGCTGAAAGTCTGGGCTCCCAATTCTCAAATGCCACTTTAGGATTGGGAGCACTTTTGTTACAAATACAAAGCTTGCTGCTTATTTCTCAAAGTACATTGTTGTGCATCCAACTGGAAAAAATTATTGCTGACAGGACAAGTTGAAGGCATGTTTAGCTGCTTGACTCAATTATTGATTTGTGAAAATGATAAAGATTTTGTGCTTGACATCTTTCTAATCTATACAGTAAATCTTAATGTATTCTGGCTGTCATCAACGCTCTTCAGTGAGACCTTTCAGAAAGATTGCTACCAGAGTGTGTTTATGAGAGAGCCTGAAGCAGCAGTGAAGTTTAAGAATGGAAGAAAGATAAACAAGAAAGTAATAAACAAAAGGAAGGGAAGGGAAGTAAGGAATGAGCAGCATTTATACAGCATTTTCACAATGTCAGGATATCTCGGAGCACTTTATAAGCATTGAAGTACCTTTGAAATGTAATTATTGGTGTAACGTAGGAAGTATAATTACCAGATTATGCAAGCAGACTCCCACGATCAGCAATGCATTAAATCCCAGCAAATTTGCTTTTGTGAGATTGACTGTTCACTAAAAGGGATTCCCATTCGTGAATTGGACTCAACAGCCACAGCATATGATTCTGGATGTTTTTGACAGACAGGAGTCCGGAAACCTTAACAGTGCAACTTTATTAATTATTTACACAACTGATAGCAACATGAACTTCATTTGAACCTTCTTCTCTCAGATCCCAGTTCCTTGTAGTTTAACATCGCTGATGCTGCATTCCAGCTAGCATGACAGCTATGAATCTCTAATGTAGAAACACTCACCGGGACTTCCATCTTACCCACTAACTACTTACGTCTTCATCCTACTCAGTTGTCTTCCTCAAGGTCTCTTTAGCCAAAGGAAAATCTCTAAAAATGTTCCTGGCTCATTTGGAAGAAGTGAGCAAGGTATTCACCGCTTATTAGTTCCTCCTTGGAACATGAACCCATGACAGACTGAGTTACCAGCTCCTCACAACAGCTGGTGCCTGGGCTATGACACAGACAATGACCGAAAGGCAAATTGTGTGAAGAATGATGCAGGCTGAAGGTCTCATCCAAAGTACAAATCTTCAGGACCTGAACCATCAACACCTAGAAATGAAGTGAAATTTTCACTTTTTTCCTTTCCTTAGTAAACTGCAGCAAGGTAAGAGCATTGGCTTGAAAAAAATGAAGCAGTTTCAGTTTCTATAAGTACCTTCAAACTTGTACAATCCCAGGTTGCTGAGCCAGTGAAAAAACTATTCCATTTTTCATCCAGGAATGAGTCAGGTAGATGATTGAAAAGCAAAAGCTATTCTGAACATAAGGAAATAATGATGTGCTACAATTCCCTGGTAATTAATTGTCTCTTTAGTTTGTGGCACTAACATCCACAGTCTCGATGGTTTGAGGATTGCACTCTTCCGACAGTGACGTCTCAGGGACTGCAGCAGAGTTTGTCATCATTAACAACAAAGTGAACATGAAGATTCAGGAGCCTTTTGCACACCTTCCTCAGGATTAGGATCAATAAGACTCTCTTCCATAGTATTGCGAGTGTCAGACTTGGTTGAGACTGAGCATCAGCCATTTCCATGACAACAGCAACACAGGCAATAGGAAGGACAAATGGGTTTTGTAATTTTTCAGGTACTCACTTGATGGCCAACATATTAATCAGATGCTGTTTGAAATTTCTTTTGGTGTTGTATACCACTCATGCAATCTTCTCCTGTGTTATGCTCATTTTCTCCATTACACCAGTTCTCATGAGTGATTCCTTCTCTGCTGCTTGATAGCGCTCTGTGATTATCATCTTTTGTGCCCTTGGTGTTGACACAATCTTTTTACGCACAAGGTCTCACTTCCTGCAGTAATCCTATTGCCTCTTCTTCAAGCCCTCACTACATAAGCAGTTCCTCAATTATTGCCTGAAAGTTCACCCAGGTTGGTTGGCAGCATGTGTGATACGGTTCATCTTTGATTGGCTCAGGAAGTGCCACTATGCCACATAGTGCTGTCATTTGCAGAAATATTTGTCTCCTGCTGAATCCCGTCTATCATAAGGTGCAGTGAGTGTTCTGGAAATCATACAGCAGCACTTTGTAACTCAACACTCTGCAGACCACAGGCTTTTTAAATCATTGCATATGGGATTAGATTAGATCCCTATGGTGTCCAGACAGGCCCTTCGGCCCAACAAGTCCATACTGACCTGCCGAAGAGTAACCCACCCAGACCCATTTCTGACCTAACTCTATGGGTAATTTAGCATGGCTAATTCACCTGACCTGCACATCTTTGGACTGTGGGAGGAACCCAGAGGAAACTCACGCAGGCACTGAGAGAATGTGCAAACTCCACGCAGACAGACACCTGAGGCTGAATTGAATCTGGGTCCCTGTTGCTGTGAGGCAGCAATGCTAACCACTGAGCCACTGTGCCCCCTCCCTGTGCTGCCACGGCGCCACGGATGAAACTGTAATTTATCTACTCTCTCATTCAATCCCCGCTATTACAATTGTTTGTCCCACAGCATTTGTCAGAGATTTTGTTTTTGTCATTCTTTTGCAAGACACATTGTTACTCATCCCTAATTTCCCTTGAACTTAGCGGCTGGTTACATCATTTCAGAGAGTGTTTAAGCATTAACCAAATTACTGTGAATCAGGAGTTTCATGTGGGCCAAACCAAGTAAAGCAGGCAGATTTTCTTCTTTAAAAAGGCTTTTAGGAGTCAGACAATTTATGATAGTTTTGGGGGCCACATTACAGAGACAGACTCTCAACTGTATTTAATAATATTTAAATTCCTGCAGCTTTCATTGTGAAATTTGAAGACGTGTCCCCAGACCATTAGCTGAGTCACCCAGTTTCCTGGTTCAATGACTATATCATTTATCGCCACTATCTGCTCATAAAACATGCCTGAAACTCAGAGAGTCCTGCATAGCTCCTTTTTTTTAACATTTGTGTCGTCTTCTTCCTTAAACGTTTATAAATCAGGAGTGCAGCTGTGAGAGATGACACGAAGACTGTAAGATAATGAAGAAATGATTCACAGCTTATTGAGTCAACTTGAATTTTTTCTGCAGCTGTTAAATGAAGAAGATTCAAAGTCACACAAGCTGCTCTGCTGAATAGAAAAAAAATGACTGATGAGGAATGGCACACAAAATATTGGTGATCTCGCTCTTATTATGGTGTCATCTATCACAACCCTACATGGAATGCTTCCTGCACTATGACAGGGGTGGATGGAGGGAGGATGTTCCTGATGGTGGGTGCATCCAGAACCAGGGGTCACAGTCTGAGGATTCAGGGTGGACCATTTAGGACAGAGATGAGGAGACATTTCTTCACCCAAAGACTGATGAGCCTGTGTAATTCATTACCACAGGATATAGTTGAAGTCAAAACATTAAATATATTCAAGAGGCAGCACTTGGGGTGAATTGGATCAAAGGTTATGGGAAGAAAGCAAGATTAGGCTATTGACTTGGGCGATCAGCCATGATAGTCATGAATGGCAGAGCTGGCCTGAAAGGCCGAATGGCCTCCTCCTGCTCCTATCTTCTATATTTTTATGAATCTATGACATTGAATGGAAGACAATGAATAAATTCAGTCTTCCATCACAAATGAAACAGACACCCCCACATCTATGTCCAACTTAAATTCACATTCCTGATATTAATCATGATATTTATCATACCAGAAGCCCTCCTGGGAGTACAGTGCTTGGAAGAAGAAGAATAAATCTTGTTATTCAATGTGATACATCTCTTTGACTGTTGCAGATTGGCGTTTGTTTTAAATCTTTGTTACACAGATGGTGGAATAACATGACAACAAGTTTAAGATTGTCAGTCAGGCTTGCGTCATGGTGTACCTGAGTGTACTGGAAGCCGGAGTGTACTGGAGTGTACCGGCACGGTGGCACAGTGGTTAGCACTGCTGCCTCACAGCGCCGGAGACCCGGGTTCAATTCCCGCCTCAGGCGACTGACTGTGTGGAGTTTGCATGTTCTCCCCGTGTCTGCGTGGGTTTCCTCCGGGTGCTCCGGTTTCCTCCCACAGTCCAAAGATGTGCAGGGTAGGTGAATTGGCCATGCTAAATTGCCCGTAGTGTTAGGTAAGGGGTAGATGTAGATGTAGGGGTATGGGTGGGTTACGCTTCGGCGGGGCGGTGTGGA
The DNA here is from genome assembly GCF_047496795.1 of Chiloscyllium punctatum. Taxonomy (NCBI): domain Eukaryota; kingdom Metazoa; phylum Chordata; class Chondrichthyes; order Orectolobiformes; family Hemiscylliidae; genus Chiloscyllium; species Chiloscyllium punctatum. The sequence goes on from NC_092760.1 coordinate 76,751,723, forward strand.
CTTGTTGGGCCGAAGGGCCTGTTTCCACACTGTAAGTAATCTAAAATCTTCCTATATTAATACAGAGGCACCTGTACTTTATAAACAGAAAGAAAATGCACACAAACTGCATTTGTTTCAGTGCAATAAGTCAGGAAACAGGCATTTTCCGATTCATTTCTCAAGGCAATTTATTGACCAGTCAGAGTCAACCTTATTTAAAAGTTGAACGTTTGATACCTAATTGCCAGTCTTCATTAACTGGTGCATTCTACATTGCAACATCAACCAATCAACACTTCCCTCTCATACAGTGTAATTCTCATTTTCCTTTTAATTTTGAATTTCTGACAAATTGTTCTGACAAGAATAGGAAGGGTTTACAAGGATATGGGCCAAATGCTGCAAAGTGGGACTAGATTAGTATACGATATCTGGTCGGCATAGATGAGTTGGACCAAGGGGTCTGTTTCCGTGCTGTACATCTCTATTACTCAAAGAACAGAACAAAATGCTTCATCAAAATATATCTTTTTTCAGCAATAAACATATTATTTGATTAAGTAATTTTCAGGTCACTAATAATATGAAACCCCAAAAGCTTACAATTTTCTCAGGAACAATTAAGGGAAGTTCACACAATTTTCACAAAGAGATGCTCAATGTTCTTTTAGTCCTATTCACGGTATGTTCTGGTGCAACAGTTTATTTGAACAAACAATGGAAGCTTTCTAGGTCCATAGCACAGCAAGCATAATTCATTTAATGTTTCTTCATGATTATTTCTGACACAAAATTTCAATCCAAAGAGAGTAATTCATTTATCAATATTTGCTTAATGTAACATTGCTTTCATTTCCCATTAGATATGTCATACAAACCAAATGGAACCATTCACTTTTAGTGAAACATGACCTAATTAACAGAACTGAAACCACAGGCCTCACAAGTGTAACCTCCAAAATTCTGTGTTACATCAGGAAGTTTTTAAAAAGTGATTGGAAATTTGGAAATACATGCCTCGTTCTACTTCAGTTCCTTCCCGGATGCCTCACTTAAAGACAAAGATCAGGGCATTTGAGCAATGACAGATAAATTGCCACCTGCATTTCCATTATAAAAAAATTATGGTTGTTAAAATTTCAACCAACTTAATGAAAGATGGAATGAGTAGACTGTGTGAAAACTGAGCAAAGCAGCTGGACCTGAATTGTACCTGTATATGGACTCCAGCACATAACCCAGGCATGATGCCTTCACCTAATGAAGGAGCAGTGCTTTGAAAGCTTGTGATTTCAAGTAAACCTGTTGGATTATAACCTAGTGTCACGTGACTTCTGACATAATCCAGACAGGAACTTCACTGCAGCATGATGGAGTGCAACATTGTCAGAGGTACTGCATTATGGTTCAGTGGCCAAACAGGAGGGACCTTTGGAAGTAAAAATAAAAAGATGGGTTACTACCTGGATGGCTGTAAATTGGGAGAGGAGAGTGTGCAGTGAGATCTGGATGTCCTTGTTCACCAGTCACTGAAGGTAAGCATGTAGTTGTAGCAAGCGGTAAAGAAGGCAAATGGTATGTTGGCCTTCATGCTGAGAGGTTTCAAGTATAGGAGCGGGGATGTGTTGTTACAGTTATACAGAGCCTTGGTGAGGCCACATCGAGAATACTATGTACATTTTTATCTCCTTTTCTGAGGAAGGATGCTCTTGCTCCCCAGAGAGTGAAACATAGGTTTCCCAGTCTGATTCCGGGGATGGCGGCACTGACGTATGACAAGAGATTGACTAGGTTAGGATTATTTTCACTGGAGTTCAGATGTGTGAGGGGGCATCTCATAGAGACTTATAAAATTCCAACAGGTCTAGACAGAGTAGATGAAGGGAGGATGTTTCTGATGGTAGGTGCATCCAGAACCAGGGGTCACAGTCTGAGGATTTGGGTGTACCATTTAGGACAGAGATGAGGTGACATTTTTTCACCTAAAGTGTGGGGAGCCTGTGGAATTCATTATCCCAAGGAAGTAGTTGATGCCAAAATATTGAATGTATTCAAGAGGCAGTTAGATGTAGCACTTAGGGTGAATAGGATCAAAGGTTATGGGGGGAAAGCAGGATTAGGCTACTGAGTTGGACTAGGAGAAAGTGAGGACTCCAGATGCTGGAGATCAGAGTCAAAAACCGTGGTGTTGGAAAAGCACAGCTGGTTCGGCAGCATCCGGGGAACAGGAAAGTCGACGTTGAGTTGGACAATCAGCCATGATAGAATAGCAGAGCAGATTCCAAGGGCCGAATGGCCTCCTCCTGCTCCTACCTTCTATGTTTCTATCACTATTAACATTCTCAAGAACCCACAATTTCCCTTGTATTTCCCAATGCTATAGTTCATAACCAATAAAATGTGCAGGAATTCATATTGTGTAGAATAAGGGTTAACTCAAGCACAATTAGAATGATTAAACTATTTGCTAAAATTTGCCATTTATAGTCAATCTCAGGTAGACGCTTAAAATTAGAAGATGCGTACTCCTTCCCCAGATGCATCAATTTGTCACCTCTGAGTCAAATATCGCACGTTAAATTTGTTATATTGCTTTTAACAAAGAAATATCACAGTGAATTGTTGCAAGATAATTTATATTAAATAAAACACCTGTGGCAGGCCAGTTTTCAATTTTCTGTATGAAATTTCAGGAAAACTGTGTGACTGGGAGGAGTTGTAAAATTATGCCGTAGATTTTCTCAATTCTCTGCTGTGTGAACAAATCGACATTATGGAGCAGAGGAAATCTGAAACCATAGCTTAGCCAAGGATTAACAAAAGAGTAAATGAGAAATGGAAATCACATACAGTGCAGAGGGCTGCAGCAGATTAAATTATGTCCTGTTATTTGACGGTGCCCTTGAAGAAGAATTAATACAAACTGTATGATCAGAGAATTTTAATGAGATTATTATACAGGCAGTTTTGTAAGAGTAACTCAGGTTTTTAAAGTTCCAAGCTATAAAAAAAAACTACCTGCGCCAATCTTAAAAAAACATCCTCCCTTAATCTACTCTGTCTTAATGTAAATGATAGCATAGTGAAACTGATTTAAAGTAGTTCTGTCATCTTCCTAGATTTTTTGATCACGTAGAGGTCACTCCTGGAGAGCTCAGTTGGCTAGATAGCTGATCTATAATGCAGAGTGACATCAATAACATGGGTTTAATTCCTGCACTGGCTCAGGTTAGCATGAAGGACTCCACTTCTCAACCTCTCCCGGTTGCCTGAGGGGTGGTTTTGCTCTAATGAGTAAGCAACCCTTGGGTCTAATAAGATCATGGTGCATTTTTCTTAACCTTTTCCCTCCTGAAGGGCTATGTGATCAGTCTGAACCAGAAACTTGATCAACAAAGCACCTTATCAAAATGACTATGGATTTTTTTCAATGCATGCACTAGACGTGGGCATTACTGGATAAGTCAGCATTTACTGCCCATAGACACATTGCTGTGGATCTGGAGTCAAGTGCAGTCCAGACCAATTGAGGTTGGCACTTGCCTTCCCTAAAAGACTTTATTAAATCAAATGAGTTTTTCCTGACAATCAGCGATGGAGTCATGGCAATTATTAGACTCTTAATCCCAGATTTTCTTTTTAACTATTGAATTCAAATTCCAATGTGCCAGACTAGGTTTTAAACCCAGGTCCCCAGAACATTACCTATGTAGCGAGTTTTGAGAAGATTTGTAGCTTAGATTGAGGACGTAGGTTTGCTCGCTGAGCTGGGAGGTTCATTTCCAGACGTTTTGTCACCCTACTAGGTAACATCTTCAGTGGGCCTCAGGCAAAGCAGTGTACGTGATTCCTGCTTTCTATTTATATGTTTGGGTTTCTTTGGGTTGGTGATGTTATTTCCTGTGGTGATGTCATTTCCTGCGGTGATGCCATTTCCAGTTCTGGATTTCTGTCCTGTTCCTGATGACATTACCTACATCTCTAGATGAACAATTGAGTGATAATACCACTAGGCCATTGCCTGCCTGTAATAATAAATAGCATCCTAGAAAACACACCCAAGACTCCCTCTCTGGGATGGCTAGATGCCAGAATGCTCTGTCTGGGACATAACCTCGATTCTCTCCCAAACATGCAGTTGGATTTTCTATCATCAGCAGAACCCCAACTTCGGTGTTCCATTGAGGTCCTAAAGCATACCCATGTCTAATAGTATGCCCACTGGCATGACCTTCCTGCTTCCTAATTGGCTACCTCCACATTTGCCATGTTAAGAAGAATAGCTGGCAGAGCATTGGCACGATCGATGCAGTCCACTGGGGTGCCAGGATTGTAGTACTGGGAAAGGTAGGCACTTTCTAAGGGAGGTAATAAAGTGCATTGGCATCTCAACATGGAATAGTGTTCAGCTACCTGCATTGAGATGATAGGTTTAGCAGGTCCAAAGGTGGTGAGGCCATCGAATTAGAGGAGAACCCATTCCCTGACTGGTCCATGTGTTGACAAGGTCAAAACCTGTCACACACAAAGCCACAAGACTCTGTCACTGAAGCCAGGAGAAGATCCTGCAATGGAGTTGGCAGTCTTCTCACGTGGGTGTTGGTGATATTTTCAAAAGGGCTGCACACATCCATTTGCTTTCCAGGCCACTCCTGTGAGAGGATCTAAGAGATGAGAATATGACAGAGAGTCATGCCGATACAAACTTCCCGCTAACTTGCTGACCACTCAACAGTCTCCAAACCTACCTCTGTGGGATTGTGAAAACATCATGTTCCCCATGAGGTTTGGCAGTGGAAACCAGGATTGGACAAATGTTGTGCTTCTTGACAACGCTGAGATGCAGCCCCACATAGCAGCAACATCCCACCTTGAAGCCTCCTCTAAACTTACCTGGTAACAGCAGAGGTCAATGTGAAGAATGACTGGTACAATTACCTGGACTATCTCATTGCCCCTGTGAATTGTAGAGCTTGGATACAATATCAGTGTTCTAAATTGAATTCCGAAATGGTTCCATATTCCAAATATTTTGAATGTTTATCGGATAAGCTATTGGGACCGGGAATCACATGGAATTCCCAATATGGATATGGTTGGCCATGAATGGGCAGGCCGGGATGGTAGGTGGACTCTCACAGCTGGAAGGTCAAGCAGAAGATGAAGAGCAATCAAGGGGAGCAGCAGGATGTCATGACAGGGTCGGTGAGAGAAAAGAGAGAGTCTTTGCCAAAAATTGAAGCACTTTCCCTCTAATCTTTTCAAAAGTAAATTTAAAAATGGCCTTGTTTTGGATCGAGGCAGACTGAGGGCACATTGCCCACCTCGAAGCAGCCTGCAGATGCTGCTATACCCAACCTCTGAGCTTCCCCAGAGTTAGCCACTCCCCCTCATCATCACCCACAAATGTACCCCGTTTGCCACTGGAAAGGTGATTCCATGCAACTGAACCATCGACAGCTGCCAGGAAAATTCCAGTCAGCCTCCAAGAACAGACCTTTGGTTAATTCAGTTGGCTACCCGGCATTTGTCCTATGACATGGTGCTCCTAACCACTCAATCTCAACTCCAGGATTCCCGTGGGGTGGGAATAGAGCTGAGGAATTGTTGCCCTTTAAGACATCTTTACTTGATATCAAGATTCTTGCCCAGATAACAATAGCTCACAACAATTTGAACACTATTCCACGAAGCAATACTGCAAACTCAGAACGACACTGGTTACTGAGAAGTCCTACAAACATGTTTCTATGTTGGGTGGATGTCAATGCAATGGTTCTCCCCACATTGAGATTAACGTGTTGTTTATGAAGCCACTCTATCTTTTCCTTATTATAACTGTGTGTCATGTAAGGTGATAACTTCTTTTGCTCGATTTAATTGTTTTGTAATTCAATCACTGTTCTATTCAAAGCTATTGTCAGATTTATGTTATTTGAGTTTCTTTTCAAGGCATTCCTTAAAAAAAACATTCATTTAGGGGTTATGTGTAATATTCTAATCAATCTTCCATGTTGAGACTGGGACATATTATTATCATCACTGAAACAATGGGCCACGGATCCAGCACAGCTTAAAAATTATTTTGCAGGTGTTAACATATCTGCATCTTGACCACATAATTTTTTGTGCTACCTTTCTGTTCTCAAACTCACAATACAGTTCCTTGCCGAAAAGTGTGGCACTGGAAAAGTACAGCAGGTCAGGTGGCATCCAAGGAGCAGGAGAGTTGACATTTCGGGCATAACCCCTTCATCAGGAATGCCATTTCTGTTGAAGGGTTTACGTCCGAAACGTCAACTCTCTGATCCTTGGATGCTGTCTGACCTGCTGTGCTGTTCTAGCACTACACTTTTCCACTCTGACTCTTTAGCATCTGCAGTCCTTACCTTCTCCCAAAACTCTTCCTCGGTCAAGTTACAATTTTTTTCCTCAAAATAAAACAGAAAAGCGGGCACTGGAGATCTGAAACAAACAAAAACAGAAATTGGTGGCGAGGTTCAGCAGGTCTGGCAGCATCTGTGGAGAGAGAAGCAGAATTAACGTTTATGGGCCCAGTGACCCTTCTTCAAAATGTTCTCCTTCTTTGTGTTCACTTTGCTGGAATCGCCTTCATTCAGGAATTGATCTAATTGATTTACCTTTAAGAGGTGATCTTACATTGCAGAACAACTGAAAGTGTCCAAAGGTATCAGGAAGGAAAATATTTGGATTCGAGGGCCAGACAATCTTGTCATACATGTTGCCTCCATGCACCAAAACACGGACATTTCAAAATGCCATTTCCACCTTTCCCCTGACTTGGGTGTACCTTTATTGGACAAGGCAGATGCCTTTTGGCTTAGCCAGCAGGCAGGCTTGGACAGAGCCTTGCAGTTGCACCACATCACATTCTGGTTTTGCATTTCTCACTCAACCTGCTTCATATTCTAGTCTGCCTGCAGGAGCAGGCCACATTCAATCCTCAGAATCTTCTTGGGGTTAGAATAAGTATCAAATGCTGCTAGAACTTACTGAGAATCTGCTGAGGTTTCATCAACACCTTGACAGATAAGGGCAATGGAACCCATTACATAGAAGAAAAAATCTGATGTGAATCTGCTGCTATTTCACATAGAGACCTAAGGCTGTTCTGTCCCTGTGCATGGGCATCATCTGTAACTCCCATAAACGCACCTGGATCCATCCTTCGAAAATGTACAAGGTTAGGGACTGCATAGCTGGTGTGGAATGCTGCTACTTCAGAGCACTTCATTTTATCTCTTTTAGGTTAAGTCTTCAACTTACTGTATTTAGTAAAAAATTTAGATTGTTTGTCTCATGGCTCATCAACCTTGTTAAGTGGTTGACCAATCCTACCTGATTGGTGGATGTCTGAACTTCACTGTCTGAGCCGTTGGTGAAGGCAAAGATCCGAAACTCTTTCAAAAGGGACCTCTGCAGAGCTATGGGCTGTGTGCTGGGAGATAGGATTAGAAAAGGCACCTCGAGGTGTTTTGGGGTTGGCATGGACAGGACAGTCTGAATGGACCCCTTCTCTGCTGTACCATTTCTAGTGGTTCTTTGGATACATCTAAGAAAAATGACAATGACCTTGCATTGATGTCTCCATTGCTGACATCTTGTTTTGATATGGATTCTTTGTCTCTTCATACGAGCTCAGACCAGAATTCTTTCAAACACTGCTCAGTGACAAAACATGCATTCACTCGGGGAGGTAATAGTGGTATTATTGCCAGACTGTTAATCCAGGGACTCAGAAAATGTTTTGGGGACCCAAATTCAAATCACACCACGGTAGTTCGTGGATTTTGAATTCAATAAAAAGAATTTGGATGTAAGAGCTGAATGATGACCACATGTCGGCTGTCAGGAAATCCCCATTTGGTTCTCGAATGCCCTTTAGAAAAGGAAACTGCCATCCTTACATATGTGACTCCAGATCCACAGAAATATGCTTGCCTCTGGGCAATTAGGGCTCAGCCAATGGGCTAAGGAGTGGAAGATGGAGTTTAATTTGGATAGATGCAAGGTATTGCGCTTAAAGCACAGGACTTACACAGTTAATGGTAGGGCCTTGGATAGTGTTGTAGAATAGAGAGATCTTGGGGTTCCTATACATAGTTCTTTGCATCACACATAGACAGTGAGGTAAAAACAGGTTTGGGATGCATGCTTTCATTGCTCAGACCATTGAGTTTAGGAAATGGGATGTCATGTTGCAGTTGTACAGGACGGTGGTGAGGCTACTTTTGAAGTATTGTGTACAGTTCTCATTGCCCTCCCACAGGAAGGACATTATTAAATTGGAGAGGGTTCAGAAAGGATTTACAAGAACATTACCGGGACTGGAGGATTTAACTTAGAAGGGGATGCTGAGACTTTTGTCGCTGGAGCATAGACAGGGATGACCTTACAGAAATTTATAAAACCGTGAGGGGCATAGATAAAATGAGTAGCAATGGACATTTCTCCAGAGTAGAGGGGAATGTCTTTAAGATGAGAGGAGAAAGATTAAAAGTGATCTGAGGGGCAACCTTTTCACACGGAGGGTGGTTCATTTGTGGAATGAACTGCCAGAGGAAGTGGTAGATGCCGGGACAGTAACAACATTTAAAAGACATTTGGACTGGTACATGAATAGGAAATGTTTAGAGGGATCTGGGCCAAATGCAGGCAAACGGGACTAGTTTAGTTTGGGAAACTTGGCTGGCATGATCGTGTTGGACCAAAGGGTCTGTTTCCGTGCTGTATGATTCTATGACTCCATGACAACTACTGGCCTAGCCAGCAAAGCCCTCATCCCATGAATGAATCAAAGAAAATCATGATGAGGTGCCAGAATTTCCTGCTCTGAGCTGCACTGGTCCAATCATCTGGCTGAATCTCTGCTACATGTTTATTGAGATCACAGATACATTGTGGCGTACCTCAGAGGCTCATCTCCAAGGCCCACGTGCTTGTTCATCAAACTGCTTCTCCTTGGATAGTACCTCTGACAATGCAGCACTCTATCAGCTCTGCAATGAAGTGTGAACCTTGATTTTCTTTTTCCCTATACAAGCCCCAGAGTGGGATTTGAACCCAGAATTCAGAAAAGAAAACCCTCCAGAATGTAGAGTCTGCCATCCTTACCTAGTCCGCCCTGCATGTAACTCCAGACTCACTCTCAACTGCCCTTGGGAATAATCTAGAAGGCCATTTAGCTCAAGGACCTTTAGGGATGAACAATAAATATGGTGTTAGACAGCAGCACCCACATCCCAATAAAGAAGTAAAACCTGTGAAACACCAGCATAATCCAACCAATAGAACCAATTGTTTGATCAAAATTGACAAAGAAAACATGGAGCGACACAAGGACATCTTTGAACGAATTATCTAAAGTCTACAAGTCTGTATTTTTTTTTAAATGTGCCAGATAATTGTCAATATCTATTTAAAAACTAGTTGAACAATTCTATGAATGGAGTGTATCATTTTTCTAATGATACTTTCACTTGTCACTCGGCCAATCTCAAACTTTAGCTGCATGAGATAAACTTTCCTGTTGACACTAAATCCTCCTCTTGTGAAATGTTTTTGGTTTTTATATTTGGCCCTTTGCTTTGTACTTCTGCATTGAGCTTCCAAGGTGATGACAAAGCTGTTATGACAGTCAAGAAAGAACACAGGAAAGAAAACTAGAAGATCACAGATTGCCGGCCTCCGAGGATGTCTCCCAACCTCTGGCGATGATTCCTGGCCTCCAGAGAGTGACAATCCCCAGCCTCTGGCCTCCCAAAGCGGCTTCTCAGCCTGGTGCCACGTCCTCCTCTTGAATGGGCCTCCTGGTTTGGCATGTTGCCGGCGTGTGTGGAGCCAGGGCCTAGTGCGGACTGGAAGCTAAGTGCCAGCGTGGTCTACTATACTGAACTCCTTTTTGTGATGTTGGACATTTTAGTTCTGTGTTGTCTAAAATCTTGCAATCAAAGAAGTTATGCCAAGGTACTTTTGTGTCTGAGTTAGCGCTGTAATTGGTGGCATATAAACTTTTCACCATGCTCATTGTGTATAGATGACAATAAAGGCCTTTCTAGATTCTAACCATCATTAACTCATTGCTTCTGAACAGTGCTTTAATTTAGCTGTAGCTTGGGAAATAAGCGGATGAGGTTGACAAAAGTTCACAAGTTAAATGCTGGAAAAGTACTCAGAATAATATAACCTTCAGAGGGAAGATGCCCAAAAGATTAGTATGTTGATTCATCACATAGGAAGGGAATTGATCCAAGTCAATTGTCTTAGGTGAAAGCTAAAGAATTATTTAATTTGACTATAATCAAAATAACCAGAGCAAATGAACTAGACTTTTGGCAGCGCTAAACGTTTTCTGCTGTAATTAATTCGAAGGCAAGGACCTTGAATTTATAGTGTATGAAACCTTATTCCATGGTATTCCCTGGTTGCTGTCATAATGGAAGCATTAAACAAGTTGATGCCTCCCTTAAAACAGCAAATAAAAGAATTTCTTCTGAATTGATTGTCATTTTGTCACTAATGTTTTAGAGGGTGGTTTTAGTCTCAAAGTATCAAATATTTGTGAATGAATAGCCTTTTTGAATGAGAATAAGAAAATGCAGTTACATCTTTAGACCCAGTACTAATATAGAATGAAGCAACCAGCAAATGGAAATTCATCTCCAATGATATCTGCTCAGCAGCCTTCTGTAAATTAATTTGATACACTGCATTCTTACTTCATTGCCATTTTAACCTACACAATATCATACTCATTTTACTGACATTTTTTGCAGTGACAGTTGTCAAGCACACAACTGAGCTCCAGTGGTGTCACTAGCGCAGGAGCTAAAGAAGCCCAGAAGTTCTAAAGTGGCACTGGGCATGCATCTGCCTGGTCTGACATTGTCTATCTGCACTCCATGCTGGAAGAGGCACTAGTTCTCATGGATTCTGCAAACACCAGAAGACGTGCTGTCATGTCCTGAACTCCAATGCTTATCACTCCTAGCTGTACACCAACATTTCAGCAGCTTGACCGATTCCCCAGGACTATTACTTCAAGGGACAGCCATGAATTGCAGGCATGTGCTTTAGACCTACTTCCTCCTAGACAGGTGAAAGCAACATGGCTCATTTGTGGAGGTGCATTCGAGGATTGCTGGGCAAATTTGGGAGTTGGTTACTCGGGTATGGAGTGGATCTGGGTTGACAAGGTGACCAGCAAATGTAGAAATGTGGACAATTTTCACAAAGAGAGAGGAGGAGGACTCTTCACAGAAGGCCTTTTCCACCATTGGTTTCCAAAGAGTACTTCTCCTACCTCCTCATGATCAAGGAGCAATGCCTAGGTTAATGAGGTTCAACAGGAAGCTGACACTAAACATGTCATCTCCTTCAAGGTGACCTGAAATCTCACATCAGAGTGAAGCTGGGACTGCCAATGGCCATAAAGTTCACCATTACATTGACTTCCGAAGAATGTGGACCTTTCCAGGTAGGAGAGGGGGCAAAATCTTGAAGATCTCCCAAGAAATGATTGAGGTCATATATACCAGGAAAGACAAGGACACAATTCCACCTCAGCAGAGAGATGCAAATAATAGAACTCATAGATTTGCAGGATATTTGAAGGTAGACTAGACACTTTTCAGAACTGAAAGTGGCAGTGTTGCACTCATTGATGAGTTTTCATGATTCATGAGGTACAATGTCTTGAACAAAAGTTTAAATAAACTGTTTCATGCTGCTACTATGCTGCACAAGTAGTATTTTCCACCCATTAAATGGTGCCATCAGTCCAGCTAGATGCCCTGATTACGACATAACCAAGTAACATTGTCTGTGAATTTCAGTGTCCATTTGATGCCACATTGGAAGGACATTGACCAAAGCAAACTGTGTATTCTTCCAATTATTCACAATAGACAGACTTCATAACAGACTCAATCAGCCAACCTTGAAAAGTTTAAAACAGAAACCTGCTGTTAGATGTGAAACTGGGATTAGGCAACATCTGTTGAATAATCCTGTGTGCATTAATAGCTACATAAACAACAAATTTAAGATAACTAAACTCATAACATGGATGGTTTATGATTGTTAGGAGCAGCACACATTCATACACAGGGATCATTTTGCTGTAAGCTAAAGGAATATGTTCCAGCTTTGTATATATTTTGAATTATTTGGGTGCTTGAAGAGCTAGTCATTCCCCAAAGCTTTCTTTTCGGCAATGTTTTAGCCAACCAAAGCCAATTTTGTCCAAAACTATAAATAGTTGTGTCTGTTCAAAATTTGGCATTCTTGCATTCATCCTGATGAATTCAAGATAAAAAACTTCAACATGTCTTTCCTTTCAATAATATTCAGGTTCATGATACTTAAACCCCAAACACACTGGCAATACTCAATACTTATGACCAGCACATATTTAGAACTAAATCTGTTTAATAGGAATGATCAGCTCCTTTTAGTGAGTATTAGTTCTATATAAGAATGTACCAAAGGTCAGCATTAAATAATCATTGGAAGTGTATCATCAAAGGTAAGATGGTGGTATAGTGGTTGAGACACTAGACTAATAATCCAGAACCCCAGACTAATGTACTGAGGACCACGGTTTGATTCTCACTATGGCAACTGGTTGAAATTTGAAATCAAGGTCAAAAAAGTTAACCTGATGGTAAACTATATCACCACTGTCAATTGTTGCAAAAATGCATCTGGTTCAATAATGTCCTTTAGAGAAGGAAATCTGCTGTCCTTACCTGGTCTGACCTACATGTGACTCCAGCCTCACAGTAATGTGAATGACTCTTAACTCCAATTAGGGGTGGGCAATAATTTTTGACCTAGCCATTGAAATCGACATCCTGTAAATAAATTAAAAATGAATCACTTTTTTGTCATTAAGAACGATGTGAATAGTGCTGATCAGAACAAACCCTCATGATAACCCAGCATGGGTTTGCAACCACTTTGATACTCCAGTTATCAATATCAATGAGAAAACTGAAGGAATAAAGAGTATAGTTTCAATTCTTTTGACATGAAAAAAAATAAAACAAAGGGCAAATTTTCATTCCCAAGGGCTTATGGTTTGGCAACATATTCTAATAAGATTGACTTGAATTCATTTTAAATGATCTTATCCCTCACTTTTGATGCTAGCTGTATTTATTGTAGATTGTGACATACGTTTCATGTGAATATTTGTTGAGTATTAATTGATCGTGTAGCATATAAAGCTCCAATTACACTACAAATGCCGAGGTTACCAGAAAGAAATTGTCTGCTCTGTTGTGATGTCTTTGTAAAGAATCAATTTTAAGAAAAATGCTTGATGTAAACAATATTCAAGTGCATTAGCACAATTGAAAAAACATAGACCTTCTCATTCAAACACAGAATAAAAATTAGGATTGAATGTGCTCAGCTCAGGGGGTTATAGAGCCCTCAGCCATGAAAATATCCTTCATATTAAATGCACACTTTTGGGGTAAATTGTGCTCCTTGACAACATTAGTGAGTACGATAGTACATGCACAGTTAGTGGCTGTTGGACATATGTCATGTTGTTTTGATGCCAACTGCTCATTAAGTATTGCTGTTCCCTTGAACAGCATGCCCTCAGGAATGGGAAGGACTCACACCAGTATGGGTTAAAGTTATTAACAGATTATAACTATTTGTTTGGTATTGCAGGAATTATTAACATTGCAGGTGTTGGGTGTTAACAGTTCCCTGTACAAATCCAAGGCTTACCTGCTGTGTGATTTTTAGATTTAGATTCCCTGCAGTGTGGAAACTGGCCCCTTGGCCCAACCAGTCCACACTTCGGCCGTCCAAAGTGCAACCCGCCCAGACCTGTTTCGCCTCTGACTAATGCACCTAACACTATGGGCAATTTAGCATGGCCAATTCATCTGCCCTGCACATCTTTGGGTTGTTGGAGGAAACCGGAGCACCCGGAGGAAACCCATGCAGATACAGGGAGAATGTGCAAGCTCCACACAGACAGTCACCCAAGGCTGGAATCGAACCTAGGACCCCAGTGCTGTGAGGCAGCAGTGCTAACCACTGAGCCACCATGCTGCCCCTAGCCAACACCATCCCACAGGCCATTATCTGGCTTCTCTCTCACAGCAGCTCTGTCCTGGCCCCTCCACTGTTCCAGCTGCCTTTGCACCATCAAAACAAATAAAAAATGGCACCCAACTTCAAAGAGCAAACAATCACTATAATTGTGGTCATGCATCGTGCTTATAGAAGAAGAAATCCATTAGAAACTTGGGCACAGCAGAACGGGCCCATGCTAGAACGATGCTTCACTACCTGGAGGAGTACTGTGGTTCTTTCCAGAGTGTGTGTGAATACTCAATGTGCTGTACTGCATGTGAATCACACCCCTATTGAGCAGGCAGCTATTCCTGCCATTAATATGGTGAGCAGCTGAAGAGAAGGAAATAGGAAGAGGAAGAGAAGGACATTTCAGTAAAAGCAGTTAAGTCAAACTAAACAGCTGTCAAGTAAAGAATTGATAAAGGGGTAAGGAGACTTTGGAGGATGGTCTTGAGCAGCTCAAGTGAAGGTCATTCACTATGTGGTCCAAGTGCTGAAATTTGTGATTTGTGCAGATAGATAGGCACAGACCCGATGGGCTAAATGACTAGTTCTGTGCTGTATGGCAGTATGACTCCAAGGTCTAGCTGCCAGCTGCATCATTGTGGTAGTGTCTGTGCCAATGGGCTGGCAGGCAACAGAAAGGGCACTAGAGAAGCAGCAGGGATTGGAAGATCAATGTTGATTTCCTGAAGCATGACAGCAGGTTTTCACTGTATGGAACCATCATTACACATTCCATACCTTTCCACAGTGATTACACACCCATTCATAAAGCAAAACATGGCTAAAGCACAGAAGGAGGTCATTCAGCTCATTGAGAAGGGCTGACTCTCTAAAGGAGCTTATCTTGACCACCTCCTCCCTCATATTCTTCCTTTTCAGATAATGATCCAATTCCCTATAGATTTTTGATTTAACATGTCTTCATACTCTCAGCCAGCGCATTCCAAATCCCAGCCACCATTTTTCCTCATGTCATTATTGTTTATTTATCTAACCTTCTCAAATCAGGGTTCCCTTGTTCTCAATCCTTCCATCAATGAGAGGTTTGCCCTTAGTTACTCCATGTGCACCCTCACAATTTTAAAATTGGAGGGCAGGTTGCCATCGGCGAAAGTGAGGACTGCAGATGCTGGAGATTAGAGTCGAGAGTGTGGTGCTGGAAAAGCACAGCAGGTCAGGCAGCATCCGAGGAGCAGGAAAATCGACATTTCAGGCAAAAGCCATTCATCAGGAAGGTTGCCATACCTACAGTGTCACGCTTAAAGCTGACTCCGCTACAGTGACTGTAACATTTTGAGTTTCACCTGATAAATTGGACTTGTGATTCAACAGTCCCCAGGTCCCACAGCACAAATTGTAAACAGAGTTGGGCACAGTTTCTACTTTAAAAAGGGTAGGGTTCCAATTCTGTGTAAAGCCCTGTGCTATGTTGGTGCTGTACTCCTCTGAGCTCCACAAAGTGACTGGAGCTAATTGACAGCCTTCTGAAAGCATTTTCACAAGGGTGTGTGCAGCAAACAATAATATCTACTTGGTTGTCTCATTAAAGTCCTCACCGAAGTGCGCTTGGGCAGAACATACATTCAACCACAGCCTCCAGCTAACACCTGCACCATCCTTGTCCCTCGTTGAGTTTGGAAACCACACATGCCTGGTGCTTCACCATGTGCTGATCCCACTATCTTCTAAGGTACATGCAGTGTCAGTATCTGAGGGTGTCTATTTAAAGAAGGGATGAGGAAACTTTTTTTATCAATCAGAGTCATCGAGTCATAGAGTCATAGAGGTGTACAGCATGGAAACAGACCCTTCGGTCCAATCCATCCATGCTGACCAGATATCCCAACCCAATCTAGTCCCACCTGCCAGCACCCGGCCCATATCCTTCCAAACCCTTCATATTCATATACCCATCCAAATGCCTCTTAAATGTTGCAATTGTACCAGCCTCCACCACATCCTCTGGCAGCTCATTCCATACACGTACTACTGTCTGCGTGAAAAAGTTGGCCCTTAGGTCTCTTTTATATCTTTCCCCTCTCACCCTAAACCTATGCCCTCTAGTTCTGGACTCCCCAACCTCAGGGAAAAGACTTTGTCTATTTATCCTATGTTGAGAGTCTTTGGAACTCTCTTCCTCAAAGGCAGTGGGTACAGAATCTTTAAATATTTTCAAGGCAGAGGTAGATAAATTCTCAATTACCAAGGGAGGTGAAAGATTTTCAGGGAAATGGAAAATTAAAATCTAATAGCAATGATCTTATTGATTAGTCAAGCACTTTTGAACACTTGATTGACCCAATACTTGCTGGTATTTCAGTACATTATGCATATATAGCTGACTAACTGAACAAATCACACTGACTCCATCAAGAGTGATTGAAGGTGACATAGATACACATGTGATGTCATGGACCTGTTTAAATGATACAGGCCTATTTGATTTGAAATCTACACCATACTACAACAAGGACATACTCCAGAAACACACAATCAATAGTCAGTGGGTACCAATAGCCATGATGGTCAACACAGGAGTTAAGACTTCAGGATGCAGTACTAAAGGGCCAATAAGAGGTCAACATTATTGATTGCATATTCAGATTTCACATCTTACCAACTGCAGCATTACTCCCAGCAACTGCTCAATTCACCATTACACCCCATCCCTCACCTCCTATCTAAATTCATGCCTACCATTTTAATGGTCCACTGTACCCTCAGGTACTTAGTGCTGATGTAAGGTTCACACTGACCTCTTGCAACTTGCGTGTGCTTCCAACTATTCAACTAAGAAAGCCACATCACCTAAGCAGCAAAGTTAATAACCAACACCTTTCTCTTTGTCTCTTGCAGGACAACTGGCACCACACTGGAGGGAGCAGGGGTTAACTGGAGAAGGTTTGGTACATTTGTATGTCCTAATCTTCATGAATGACTCTGTGCTACCCTTCATTTGTAGGCCCACTGCTGAAGCACTACCACTGGTGAAGATGAAATCAGTGAAAATTTGATAAATACCAAATCAGTCTGCTCATCTCCCACTACAATCATTCTCAATTTATGTGAGACAAAGTACATATATTATGACATAGGGACAGCAAGACAAACCAAATCAGATTTTTTATCATTGGATTAGCAACAGAGTGAATATAAAATATTCAATGATCATCAGAATTGCTCAATTGTTCCTAACCAGACCTTGTGAATAATGGATATTAGACACCAAGTTTGTAATCTAAACAGAAATTATCAATTTATTATTAATGCTGTAACTTTAACACAGCTAAGTCGAACATGATAATCTAATAAGGTATATGATGGAAACCCAGTCTTCTTTGCTTAGAACCCCTCCTCAGACACATAGTTAAGGAGTAAATTAATTTAAAAAAGAGTTTTAATTGACAGATCAACCACCCGTTTCAGCAATTGGTACCAGGTCTTCATGGAATCTTTGAACAATTCATTGCATATAGGTACATAAAATTGTGTCTTGCTTGAATTCTAAAGTTTATAGTCAATGCATACAGCTTCCAGTAGGCTCCAAGGAATATCCACTGATTTTTAAATTGAAATTCTTTTCAGAACATTTAACAATTCCTTAACTGGATATAAAACTAGAGAGAGTAAAACTCAAACATAGTTTTCCAGTCTGGCATTGACAAAAGGTCAGTTAGACTTGAAACGTTAGCTCTTTTCTCTCCTTACAGATGCTGCCAGACCTGCTGAGATTTTCCAGCATTCTCTCTTTTGGTTTCAGATTCCAGCATCCGCAGTAATTTGCTTTTATTTATTGATATGGAGCATTCAGTGATCTAATGCCATGGAGTATCATGGGAAATATGGTTTTAAGCTCTAGATGTTTGACGCACAATGCTTCCACCAATGCTTCTTTCTTTGCTGAATCTGAGGGTCCATCTCATTATCAGTGGTGAAGGATTAACCAGCGGTAAGCCTTATCACGAAGAGGCATTTTTCCTATATAACAAGAAACAGATTATGACATGATAGTAACAGGTAAAATTTCCAATAACCAATTAATTAAGATAATCTACACTCAGTGATGACTGTGTGACCCAAAGACTGTGTGACGTTGCCAGATTAAATAGAGCTTAACACATCGTGAACATTAGCATTTCAAAACTATTACCCTCGACAACAGTACAATGATTAAATTCTCTTTTGTTGCAAATAGTATTGGATCCAGCATATTATATTTCTATTTAAAAGATGTAGGTTCACGTTTAAGTCTTGCGCCCATTCATAATACTGATTCCAAACTGCTGTTAGTAAATAAACAGCTGGTCACCCCTGAATCACTGAACTTAATCAAACAGCACAAAGTTGTCCACTGTAATAAATGCACAGGGGTTAATTGTACACTGCAATCATTGGAATTTTGGAAAAGATCAAATTTAGGCCACCATTCTGTTTAAAACAGGACAGTTCTTTAAGCATGTAGTGTTGTCTGTTAAATCTCAATCAGTGAACCATTATTGATAACCTATCCTCTATTGCAGTATTCTTACATTTTCATTTATGGGGTAAAATTAGGTTGATAAGTAACTGAATGAGCTATTTGATTCCAATTACTTTGTAGTTATTTTAATTATTTATCCAATAACATTATTTATTTTATTGAAGATTGGGTCATTACCGAAATGCCAGATGTGGCAGCGTTAACACATTAAGTTTAATTCCATTCATTCCTCATCTGGATTAAATCTCTCTCAGCAGATAAACGCACAATCTTTTAATTTCGACAAAACCTGCTATCTATTTACATGTTAATACAGCAGCAAACAGCTGCAACAACAGATACTGGCTGCCGGCAATGTTTTATTGAAGCGATTGCCGGTTTCTTTTAAATTCCTAGCTTATCTATTACTTAGATGTACTGCGCACATTCGTTTGGGTGGAAGATAAGTCAAACTAATGATGTGTCTACTGCATTGATAGACTTTTCTGCATCTTGCTATTGAAA